>NC_054598.1:23634054-23966554 GCF_004785595.1 Juglans microcarpa x Juglans regia
ATAAGCGAATCTTTGGCTGAAAGAATTTCGTTATTGCAAAATAATCATAAAGATGATTAGATTTAATGTTTCCTCCCCCTTACATGCTCTCTCTCCGTTCCTTCATTCATCATAAACAGAAAATCTTAAAAATTTTATTATTGCAAATAGATAATCTTTTTTTTTTTATGAGTAAATATATTAATACGAATGAAATAAGCATAGCCCGAGTACATAAGAAGTATACAAAAGAACACCTAAATACATTCTAAGATCAAGAGAATAAAGAGAGGAAGTCATGCATATTGTTTCCATTTAGCACAATGACTGAAAACCATAGCATTAAAGTGTGAAAGAAAAGATTCTGTAGTTCCGCCATTGTGCGTTCCCTATCTTCAAAACACCGCTCATTTCTTTCTGACCAAATACACCACATGATACATAACGGAATCATTCTCCATGCTGCTGCCACTTAAGGATGGCCCTGAATCTTCCTCCAGCAAGCCAATAAATCCACCACCCTCGAAGGCATCACCCAAGCAACGTCGACTCTTCGAAAGATCTCATCCCATAACACCTTTGTCACCTCACAATGTAAAAGTAAGTGATCTACTGATTCTCCATCCTTTTTGCATAAATAACACCAATTCATCACAACGCAGCCCCTCTTTCTTAGATTATCCGTGGTCAATATCTTCCCAAGAGCAGCTGTCCATACAAAGAATGCCACTTTAGAGGGCACATGAGACCTCCAGATAGCCTTCCAAGGGAAATGTGCATCAGCTTGTGATAATAATATTTTGTAGTACACCCTGACTGTACATTTCTTGTTGCCATTAATCCTCCATTGCATCTTATCCCCCTGTGCCGTAGTGTTTCCCGTGGCATATATCAAGCTTAAAAAATCCAAAACAGTGGGCAATTCCCAATCATGAAGATCCCGGTTGAAACGGACATTCCATTGAAGAGGGCTGTGAGGAGATCCCCGCACATCTGCCACAGAAGCTTCCTTGTTCGTTGCAATACTATATAGGGCTGGAAACATCGTGTTAAGAGCCCGATCACCACACCAAATGTCTTGCCAGAACCTAATTCTTGTACCCTCTCCAACCACAAACCTGATATGGCTTACAAAACTCGACCACCCCTCCTAATGAATTTCCATAAGCCCACACCATACCCTCCCCGCACTTCCTTTGAGCACCAACCCCCCACTCACTTTCGTGTCTACAAACAATAATTTCTCTCCACAACGACTCCCCCTCCGAGGGATACCTCCACAACCATTTCCCCAGTAAAGCTTTATTAAAGGTCCTCAGGTTGCATACTCCCAATCCCCCATTCGAAATTGGAGAACAAACTTGGGACCAATTAACGAGATGAATTTTCTTTTCCTCCCCCACTCCCCCCCATAAGAAGGCCCGAAATAGTTTTTCAATCCTGTTTGCCACTCCTGCAGGCAAAGGGAACAAAGATAAAAAAAATAAGTGGGAAGGTTAGTTAGAGTACTCTTAAGTAATGTGAGCCGACCCCCTTTCGATAAATACATCCGTTTCCAACCAGCCAGCCTTTTCTCTGTCTTCTCCACGACCCCATCCCAAATGGCTCTAGCCTTAAAAGTCGCCCCCAACGGGAGACCCAAATATTTCATTGGCAACGACGATACTTTACAATCCAGGAGACTAGCCAAATTGTTGATGTTGGGCACTTCACCCACTGCAACCATCTCAGATTTACTCATGTTCACCTTAAGCCCCGATATAGCTTCAAAACATAATAAAATAGCTCGTATAGTTTGAATCTGGCCATGATCCGCTTCACAAAAAAGAAGAGTATCATCTGCAAACAATAGATGGGAAATTATGATTGAGCCATTATTGCCATTACCCACCGAGAAACCTGATAGAAAACCGCCTCCCACCGCTGCCTTAACCATCCGGCCAAGTGCCTCCATGACTATAACAAAGAGAAGAGGGGATAGTGGATCCCTTTGCCTCAACCCACGAGAACTGTTAAAGAAGCCAACTGGGGTGCCATTCACTAGCACTGAGAAATGGGCGGTGGAGACACAATGTTGAATCCAAGAAATCCATTTATTACCAAAGCCACATCTCCCAAGTAGGTATATGAGAAAATCCCAATTCACATGATCATATGCCTTTTCCATGTCAATCTTACATAAAATACTGGGGACTCCCTCCCGCAACCTATGATCCAGGCATTCATTGGCTATTAGAACTGAGTCTAGGATTTGTCTCCCACGAACAAACGCATTTTGAGGCTTAGAAATAATTTTTCCAACACCTGATTTAGGCGATTGGCCAAGACCTTCGCAATGATCTTATAAACTCCACTTACTAGACTTATGGAATAAGAGCAATATAATATAACACACATATCAGTGATTCTCTCTCCTAAAAAAATTTTTCTCTCCGTACACTCAGGAAAAAAAAAAAAAATTGGTTACTGCGATGGGATCAAGCAGGATGAGCCTTCCGAAGGGCATTGCAATAGAACAGAAAATGTTTGTGGTTGCAAGAAATGGACGTCAGGTCACTCTGTTTGAGAAGGGTTGGAAAGTTGCAACAGAGATGAGTTTGGGTCTGGCGACAACTCGTTGGTTCTCTAAAGTATTAGACGATAGCCTGGAGGTTGGGAGGAAGGAGTTCTACTCTGCATATCGAGATGGAGATAGAGGGTATATAGCCCAGCGGTGTTCGAACGCCAGAGGTTTCTTCATGGCATTAGTGGAGTATGGCGGGGGAGGTCGCCGGAGTTGCATCTTTATTCCTAAAGATAGGAATGGAGTGGGATGGAGGAAACTTGCAAAGAAGCTGTTGGAAGCTGGAGGCGGCTGTCTGCGTCTGCCTCCATCAACAACGATGGGACACACGTCAACTTCTCGGTCGTACATGGAGGTGCTTCAAACACAGAAGAGGTCGCCTCGAGACGTGCAGTGCAGTGCTAGGGATAGCAGGTCAGGTTTAGGGGGCACCACTCTTTCGGCAGGGGCTCAGAATCGACAGGGGGAAGGCAGAGAATTGGTTGGTCTGAAAGAAGAAAGTTTACTGATGGCTTTGAACGAGTTGGAGAAGCGTCTGAGTGATATAATTGAGGAAGTGAAGGGACTAAAACGGTGCGTAAAGGGTAAGAGACTTATGCAGGAGGACCTGGGCCAGGCTTGTGGCATTTTGGGCTCCTACTTGGGCCGAGATAAAGGGTCCATGGGTTGCAAGGTCTCTGGCCAGCCGAAGGAAGTTGACAGGGCCATTGGCTCTGATGCTGGGCCAAAGCCCATGGGGAGGCCTCCATCATGTAAACAGCAAGGCTCGGTATGGAGGAAGAAGATGCAGCAGGGCATGGGCTCGGTGACTGTAGCTGAGCCACCGTCGCAAGGGGAGGGTTAGGCGACCTCGCCGAAGGCGGCCGACGTTCTGTCCGAGTCCCTGCTGGCGTCGAGTGCCATTATGGAGAACGGAAACACGAACCTCAGTTGTCGCGTCTCTCTAAACAACTCTGTTGCGGGCGCCGGCGATCCTTCAACATCGGAATCTACACAAAACCTCTCGCCGGTGACTTCTGGTGATCCCACGCGTTTAACCTAGATGATTAGCACATCGGAAATTGAAGAGGTGAATTTAATCCCCTCGGGGTCCCCTATGTCTTTGGCTGGGCAGAGTATTTGTAACTCTCTCACTGGAGTTCGTGAGCTGGAATACTTATCGGACATTGGAGGGGATCACTGTGAAGTTCTCCCTAGGGGGAGGGGTCTGACGGGGGAAACTTACAGTTGGCCATCTGTGAAGTCACTGAAGGGGACTATCTTGGGGGGGGTTTGCTGATCCCATATGTATGGTTCATCCTAGCCCTAACTCAGAAAGATTCATTTCAGAATGAGTCTTTAAGAAAGTTGAAGATATTCAAGATATTATTGGGGTGTCCTGTGTAGGTTATGAAGAACAGTTTAGAGCTCTTCTAGTAGCCATTGAAGACAACAGTTTGAAATCAGCCATTAAGAGAGATCGGGAACTTAAAAGGCTTGAATGTACTATCAAATATGCGGCAAAGGAAGGGAGTGGTGGAAGGGATAGACTCAAGGGGAGGGGGGAAGGGAGTGGTGGAAGGGGTAGACTCAAGGGGAGGGGGGCCACTCTTGCTTATGAAGCCTAAGATCCTCTCTTGGAACGTGCAAGGGCTTAATGATCGCAATAAGCACCTTCGCATTAAATCTTTATTGCGAGCTTGGAAGGTTGATGTGGTGTGTTTACAAGAAACAAAGTTACGGGTCATTGATAGAAGAATTATTCGCACTTTGTGGGGGTGTTCATATGTGGGTTGGTCATATTTGGCTTCGTCTGGAGCATCAGGTGGTATTCTCCTCATGTGGGATAAAAGGGTGGTGGAGGCGGTAGAGGAGGGTGTTGGTTCTTTTTCGGTTGCGAGCCGTTTTAAAAATGTGGTAGATGGGTGGAAGAGGGCTTTCGCGGGTATATATGGGCCTAACTCGAGTAGAGATAGGAGAAGACTTTGGGAGGATTTGGTGGGCTTATACTTTTCTTGGGAGGTGCCATGGTGTATGGGTGGAGATTTTAACATCGTCTATTTTCCTAGCGAGAGATCGGGGGATTGTAGACTCTCTCTAGCTATGGAAGAGTTCTCGGAATTCATTTTTGATCTAGATCTCATGGATTTTCCTATGGTCAATGGTGAATTCACATGGTCTAATAGTCGGGGACGGTCGAGATTGGATAGATTTCTAGCCTCTTCGTCATGGGAGGCTCATTATTCCGGATTTGTGCCAAAAGAGGCTAACCCGTGTTTGCTCGGATCATTTTCCTATCCTATTAGATTGTAGAGGCATTCATGGGGGACAACGGTACTTCAAGTTTGAAAATATGTGGTTAGCAGATGATGGTTTTGTGGAGAAGGTGCGATTTTGGTGGGCCTCTTATCATTTTAAAGGTACCCCCAGTTTCATTTTAGCAGGTAAGCTTAAGGCATTGAAACAAGATATAAAAAAGTGGAACTCGGAAGTTTTTGGTAATGTTGCCAACCAAAAAGAGTCCCTTATGGAGGAACTACAGGATTTGGAGGGAAGGGAGTTGATGGAAGATACATCGGAGGAGATGAAATTGAGGAAGAATTCAGTAGTGACGGATTTGGAGAGGGTTCTGTTGATGGAGAAGATTTCTTGGCGACAGAAATCCAGGACCCTTTGGCTGAAAAAGGGGGATAAATGTACGAAATTCTTTCATAAAGTGGCTAATTCTCACAGGCGTAACAATGCCATTGAGACTCTTCATTCAGGTACTCAAATGATCACTTCCCCCTCTGAATTAGAAAATCATATTGTACATTACTATGAGGACCTCCTCACAGAACCGGCATGTTGGAGGCCGAAGCTTGATAACTTGTTGTTTGAGTCCATTGACTCGCAAAGTGCGAGTTGGCTGGAAAGAATTTTTGAAGAAGATGAAGTTCATAAGGTTATTATTAGCATGGCCAAGGATAAAGCACGGGGCCCGGATGGCTTCTCAATGTGATTTTTTCAAACATATTGGGATATTATCAAATGTGACGTTATGAAGGTTTTTGGGGAATTTCACTCTTTCAGAAAGTTTGAAAAATGCCTCAATGCAACTTTCATTGCTCTTATTCCAAAGAAACATCTTTCATAAAATTTGAAAAATGCCTCAATGCTCTTATTAGATTGAATTTCTATGTTTCTAGAGTATATTAATACTATGAACAAAAGTCTTGATATATTAAGTCATATAGTACAGTCATGGTTTTCAATGCAACCAAAAACCCAAAAACCAGAAATTCATTTCCATATCATCTACGGTGTCAACCAAAACATTGAAAATCAGTAATTCTTCCAGAAAATATTTTCATTTGAACACATTTTCCAATTTTCCTCCTATGTAAAATAAAATAAAATTAAAAATTAAAAAAAAAAAAAAAAAAAAAAAAAAAAAAAAAAAAAACACCAGCCTAACTGGAATAAACCTTACAACACTTTGTAGAATATCAATCAAAAAGCTAAAACTTCATGCAAAGCTCAACCACTCAAAAAGTATATCATTTTGGATCCAAAAACCCAAAACATAGGTGAATTACCTGCCCATCAGCAATTATCAGTAGAACATGGTATTGGCCAACACTTTGCTCGACAATAGTAATGGCCATCTCAATGATAGGTGCAAAAGATGTTGGTCCTGCCATAAGATTGGAGAAGAAAGGTGGTTTAAGAATCAATTGGTTGAGTTCAACAATTCTAAATACATAGGGGTCTGGTTAAAATAAACACAGCACCTGCGAGTTTCAGTTCAGGGACAATTTCTCTGTATCGTGTCAGAACTTCCTCAAATCCATTACAATGTCTCTCTTCTGGGTAGAAACTGAAGACATTTTGATCATGCGTAGATGCTGAAAAAATATGTAAAACATAACTATCATCTTTATAATGTGAATATTAAATCATGATAAGCAGAATGCTAATGGCCACAATTTTTTTTTTTTTTTTTTTTGGTAAGTAAAACTAATGGCCACAATTCATAGGAAATTACCATCTCCGAATCCAAAACAGGGAATTAAGTTATCCTCGTCAAAAGCAGATAAAGTCTTTCCAATAATTGATATTGCTCGTTGATAGGGATTTTGACCATTTCCGATGTGATGTAAACTTCGTCGGTTGAATGACCTAGCACCTAATTTACAGAAAAACTAAGCATACTGCATCCCAAGTACATACAAATTGAAAGCATCAAGATGAGACTGAACCTGTCCACTCATTGCTCTTTGTGAAATCAATACCAACAATTAAATTAGAAGATTCTAGGCCAGCATGTGCAAGAGCAGCAGTAACCTGTGGTCAATCATTCCATTATTCAGCAAAAGCATAAACATTTAAATTTGATAAAGGACTTCTCAATCGGAGAAGGTTAAGAGTAGGTATAGAAAAATATCAATGATACAATGAGTGCTTGAGACAGACACAAACAAGCAATGAAAGAATTATAAGATGTCAAGAAAGGAAATAACAACACTGGCCATATTCATTGGATGATAGAAATTTTGACTACACATTTTACTACTCGTAATTAGAAGTGGAACTTATTCAAGAGACATAATACAACCTTTTTTCCCCAAGGCAACCTACTTGCATTTATATTGTTACAATATTCCAGGGAGAAGAGGCTTTACAGGAGCTTCTCAGGTAAATTATTGGTAGAATGCTGGAGGTTGAAGTTTTCAGAAGTTGACATTTAGATATAAATTATTGATTTCAAAGCCCATTGGTGAAAACCCACTTGGAAGCTTGATATCAGCTTAAAACTCTAAAAGAGAAGCGTTGCTTTAACAACTCTTTAACTCCAAAAACAGTAGCAAACAAAATCGAGCAGCCAAAGTTTTGCCATCGTTAACATCCATGATAGTAAGGCACTTCTGATATCAAATCACACACACGCTGTAAATAGTCTGACCTCATCCAAGGACCGGTAGTTATCTGCAATCTTCGAGTATCTTCTATCCAATGTTCTCTGCGGCTGGGGTACCTCCGAGCCATAATTAAAAGATGGTTGCGAGCCATAATTAAATGAAGTAGAGGGCGGTGGAGCATGGGGATGCTGAGGCGTGTAATAAGGGTTTTGCTGAGGGTACGACGGTTGTGCATACCCATACTGATTCCATGTTGAAGAACCACCAGAACCACCAGACCCATATGACGCCACTCCTCTCCGACCCGAGCCCTTCGAACTTTTTCCCCCCATCACAAATAAAAATCACAGCGCTTCTTCAATTCACAGCAATCTCAAATCTCTTCCAAACACATCAAGGCAACCAAAGCAGTCCCGACTATACGCTAAAATTCACCGGCAATGTATATCAAACACCTTGAGGGCGCTAACAAAATGTCCACTATAAATCGAATAAGAAAGGTCAACTATCTCGTTTACCAGCAAAATACGTGACAAGCGCTAAAAATGCAAAAGGATATATAAACGTATCAAACAACTGAAAGAAATTTAAACAACTGAAAGAAATTTCTGAGCAATATGAAACAAAGACCAAGACAAATAGAAATCGGCGGCTAGAGACGACCGACCGAGTCTTCAATTGACAACTACCTTGCCAAACACGTTTGAGTATATAAGAATTCTCCATACCTTGTCTGGAACATTCACGAGCCTCCAAAGAAAGAAGAACTGCAAATTGGGTTTTGATAGTCACGGATGAACCTGCAAAGAGAGTGACTATCTACAGAGTTATTTGATTCAACATATATACAATTATTTTAGTATCAGATTTCCATAAACGTGATGTAGACAGTACCAATCGAAAACGCAACCTCACGAGCAAGGAAGCCGCGCGCAAAAGGACAAAGCAAGGTGAGTCAACTACTCCATCATCCGCTGTTCCAATTCAATCAACGTTTCCATGTGATTAATAAATTAAACTATAATTTTGATTTATCTCATTTAATTATTATAATTTTTTTTAAAAATTATAAATTTATTAATAATTACTACTTTAATCATTAACAAAATATTAAAAAAAAATTAAAATATACAAATGAGCACATTTGAGAGTCATATTATCATTTTCCTTACCATTATCTTCATTTGAAAGAAACAAAAAAACATATATTAGATAATTAGGCAAGTTCTTTTTTTAGATATTAGATAAATAAACATATATTTATTTTGACCCAATTAACGTAATTTCATATATAATACCAGAATAACTATATAAATCATTTGCAACTATAATTTAATTCATTATAAAGAATTTTATTCAATATCCAAATCAATAGTGTATATAAAAAAATCAATATCTCCAAAAAAATATAATTATGTATTAACAAACGAAAGTTTAATAATTTAAGGTATTAAGTAATCAAATATTAATTTTAATATTACATCTCAACAATAATAGAGACATGCAAAATTTAACATTTATAGAGTTTGAAAATATAATTTTATTTGCATTATATAGGTTGATTGCGGGTTATATAAGTCGACTCGCAATTAATCTAATTAATAATTATGTCTAATCGAGTTAAATCACTCAAAATCATTTATAAATTTAAACCATTTTATTTCATGTTATATTTGTGTATGTTGGATTTACAAGTCGTATAATATATCCCCACCCATAGATTGGTGCCAAATCATCCAAGTTCATGTCAAGTGAGCTTTCTTTTTCATACTCTTGACAAATTTTCTAACAAAATCTACCTGAATTACATCACTATTAATTTATTTATCGAAATTTGTCACTATATGTTTCATCATGCATTTGTACACACGAGATACACTAACGACATCCATAAAGAATATATTATAGTTTCTCTAAAAATGTTTAAATTTTCAAGAATTTAAGTATAAAATAACAAAAATGCTTTAGGATCCGAATTTGGGTCCCGAATGCTTTTTTTTTTCTTAATGATTAAGAAAGTGTTTTTAATGATGTTGTAAATTTTTTATTTTTTTAAAAAATATTTATGATGATTAAAAAAATACATGAAAAAAATAAATAAATAAATAAATAAGTGAAGTATAACATTCGGGACATTTTTTCGGGACAAAACTTCGGGAGCCGTAGCAGTACTCATAAAATAAAGATGTTCCTACCATCCAAGTAAAGGATTTTTAAAAATAATGATAATAAATCTTAAATTAAAAACTTTTAGTTCATCTTATTCTTTCTACTAGTATTTTTATTAAAGAAAATCGTTCATTTATCTCGTTCCAAACTTTTTTTCTTAGTTTTTTTCTACATAGTAATTAAGAAAATGTTGCTTATTAATATTGTGATTTTTTTAAAAAAAAATTATTTAAAAGTGTTAAGAAATTATGTGAAAAAAAATATTTAAAAATGTTTTTTTCACATAATTTTTTTAACACTTTTAAATATTTTTTTAAAAAAATCATAATATTATTAAATAATATTTTCTTAATCACTATATAAAAAAAATTTAAAATAAAAAAAATAAAAAACAGAATGCTTGAACGGAATTCCAGCAGGATCCTCGTTTGTTCTTTATGAAACCAAAATTAAATGTAGATAGTGTTGTATAAAAATAAGGAAAATCTAGGGGCTAGGTTTGTACTTTTTCAGAATGGTTATATCTGATTTAAAAAGTTTAAAGCTTTGTTTGAATCTAAAATCATTTCAATTTATCTCAATTTATTATTATAATTTTTTTAAATTTTAATATAAAATATAATAAATAATTTAATTTTTTTAAATTTTAAAATAATAATATTAAAAAATAATATTTTATCATCTTAATTCAACTCAATTCAATTTAACATTTAAACACAGTTTAAAATTAGACTTAATAGTCAAGTTTCAAAATATTTGTTTTTAGAGTTTTGTTACACAACTTCTATCACACTCTACACTTCATATTTTTTTAAATTTTTAAATTTTTTCATATTTTTTTTAAAATTTTTTTTTGAGTTTATTCTTTTTAAATTATTTTAAATTTTTTATTTATTATTTATATAATAAATATTTGATAAAAAAATTAAAAAAAAAAATGTAGAGCGTAAAATGTTAAGAGGTTGCCAAGATTTTTAGTAATCCGTTACCCTCCCGATGAAGGCAACAGCTATCATAGTACGTACAATTGAGTAAAGCTGAAGCCACCGAGGAATTTTCTCGAGGTTAGATCTGACTGACGTGACTACAGCCACGTGGCATTTTTAATGTTAAAAAAAACTATTTTTATCACTTATTCTTGCTATTTAGTTACTACTGTAATTTTTTATTTTATTTTTTAATTTTTTTATTTAATGATTAATAAAATATTTTTTAATAATATTATGATTTATTATTTTTTTAAAAATACATATAAAATAATAATAATAATAATAATATAATGGTACTCCCGCTAACTGTAACTGTAGAGCCACCTATGTTAAAAATAACGAGGCCAGCTGAAATTAAAATTAAAAGCAGATTTATGTTAAAATTTAAAAAAAAAAAAAAAACCAAAGAAGAATGTAAATCTGAGTACCCGTTTTGTGGCAGGGAAATGGCAGTAGACAATCTGTGTACGGTAGGAAAAAATTTAAGACTGTATTTGGATGTTGCAGAAAGTTAAATTGAGTTGAGATGATAAAATATTGTTAAAATATTATTTTTTAATATTATTATTATTTTAAAATTTAAAAAAGTTAAATTGTTTATTATATTTTGTATTAAAATTTAAAAAAATTATAATGATGAGTTGAGATGAATTGAAAGTAATTAAAGAACTAAACGAAGTCTAAGATTGACTTCTACGAGATTAATTTAAAATGAGTTTAAACGTATTTAAATGTCAAATGAGTTTTGTATTTATAACAAGATGAAAAATATTGTAAATGTGTATTAAATAAAAAAAATTGTGTGTCATACAAGAGCTTTTGAATTAAATATTATTTAATAATTTGTGAGTCGTGATTTGTTACGTGATACCGTTGTGTTGGTGTATGGTGGCTTGGTCCTCTACGGTGGCTTCCGGATCAATACCCACTAAAATACAGGATTAAGAAAGAGAAAGTGAAAATAAAAATCTGTGGGCGGGGAGCATCGTGTAGAAAGAAAAATCTGATGGAAATGAAAGATCTAATGGAAAGGAAAATTCTGGAAAGAAAAATTTCGTGAAGAAGATCTGTGAAGCAGTGGGCAAAAATATAACAGAGAGGGTGAGAGAAACGATCGAATCACTCACCGGCGTTGATCAGGCGGTGGGAATCGTCGGCGGCAAGGACCGAGAAGCAAGAAACAGCTGCGTGCAGCTCTAAGATCCCTACCTGAGTACGTAACCCTCTCTCCCAAAACCTGACCCACTTTTGTTTCTCAAACCAGTTTCAGTTTCATTTCGACAACTCCCAAGACCTCCTCTCTCACAAATTCGTTTATATAATGAAATTTCACAAATTTGTTTTTAACAAAAGAAAGCAAAAATGCTTCAAGAGAATGATTGATCATTCAAGCTTCCTCAGCCTTCCTTGAAGCTAAACCTCGATCACTCAATCTATTGCCATCTTTATCACACAAATCACAACGAATTCAGAAAATTCCAACGGCTAAAATCACCCCAAATAAAACATATTCATCTGGATCTCTCATTTTTTAAAATCTCAACAAAATATTAGAAGTTTTAGAAATCGTTTGTTTTTGCATAGACATGAGTAGAGATAAAAATAAAAACTTATTAGAATGTATTTTTTTAATATTATTTTTATTTTAAAATTTAAAATTATTAAATTATATATTACATTTCTGATATTGTAAATTGACCATGAAATATTTATTGATAAAGTGAACTCTTTTATAGATGCATAATTTATTATATATATATATATATATATTCTAATAATTATGATAATGATTATGCATAATCAACTAAATAGATTTATAAAATTAAATATAAATAACTGGCCGCACATTGAGTGAGTTATGGGCCCGTTATTTTTAATATTAAAGATGCAACAGATTATTGCCACGTCAGTCGGATCCAGTCTCGAAAAAATACATTTGTTGTAGCTTTACTCATCACAATCAGCATGCTATGTCAGCATAAACAGTAAAAAATTATTAAGACATTACTATTAGAAAATTTTAAAAATAAGTAAACCTTAATATTTTAAAAAATTAAAAAATAAAAAATAAAAACGTATAAGTTTTTTAATTCTATTAAAAAATATTAAATAAAACAATTTCTAAGGTTTCGGCTAAGAAACTTGGATATACTCAGACCAAAATTCGACTTTTAAAATTGGGCCGAGACCTGAAATGAAACCGATTTTTAAAATTCCGAAAGCCGGGTTCTGGTTTGCAACTATTTTTTTTTAAATCAAAGTCTACATGTTATGAATATTTTTTTCTAAAAAAATGTTGATATAGCATTCAAACTCTATTTATTTAATTTTTAAATCAAAGTTGACATATTCCTTGACCACTAATAAAAAACCACATGGAGAAGAGAGTAAGAAAAAACTATAAAATGGATAATTTATTGGACATAACATGTATTTTCCTTTTAAGTTTCTATCAATTTAGTTGCTATAAAGGAACAAAAAAAAAAAATCAAAGAATTCAATCTAAAAAAAAACCAGGTACAGGCTATACCCGAATTTTTCTATGCGGGTACCGGTCCGAATTTGTTCTGGGTGGGTTCTGGATCGGGCTAGAAAAAAATCCAACCCCGATAAACATGCATAGTAATTGCCACATTAGTCGTTCTCGTCAGGTGAGTAATTGAGTAACGGGAGATTAGAAGTGTAACCGGTCCAGTTTGATCCAGTTTTAGACATATTTTAGAATCGAATCAGTATATACCGATTTTGAGATTTGAAGAATTGATACTGCATTAGTTACACCCTTAAATATTTCGATCCAGTTTTTTTGATATATTATATATATAGTATATATAATATGATATATATATTATAGTATATAATAATATAGTGATAATATAATGTAATATATTATAATATATAGTGATATTGTATTGGTATAACTACTAATACTATATACTATAGTGATAATATATAGTTATTTATATCGAATTTTAAATTTTAATGTTATTTTAATTAGTAATTTAGCATATAATACAATATTATTTTATAGATAATTATATATATTATATATCAAAATTATATATAATATAAAAAATCATATAAAAAATATTTTACATAATATAAAAATTAAAAATATATATTTATATGAACTGGTCGAGTTTGGTTCAATGTTAGAAAAAGGAAAATCGGATCAATTTTGACCGTTTTGAAAAAAATAGAACTGGTACTTGACCGAACCGATTTAGAATCGGACCAAACTCACTGGTTTGGTTCGGTCCGATTTACCAGTTCATCAATTTTTTTGTTCACTCCTACAGGGATCATTTAGAGAGTTGACCAATGAGTCAATGACTATAATCATAGGTGTTAGTTCTAAACATTTTAAACTAGAGATATCAATTTGAAAAAATCTATTTATCATTATTTTTTTCATTATCTCATGATATGATATTACATAATAGGTTAACAAGTAAAATATAATAAATAGTTTACAATCATCTAATGTCACATCACGAGAGGATGATCTACTACTTTTTAAACTTTACATAAAAAAGTTAAATCCATCTCAACTTTAAAAACTTAAATCCATCTTAATATGATCCACAAAATATTATTATTTACAATTTAACTCAACATCCAAACATATGTTTCAATTTCGGAGGATCTTCGCAATTAAGAGATTTGCATTTTTCAACAATTTGTTAAAATATTTCATAATAGATGAATGAGATATTTTTATTATTTTGGCTTAATAATTATGGGTAAAATGATTAGAAATTATTCATTGATCATTTATACCTTTGAAGGTCTACACTAATGGTATTGTAGAGTTGTACCTAATACAGTTGAGTATCATGAAAAATTATATAAGAAATATGCAGGTCAGACCAACGGATAACAGGGTCGATTAGAGAATGATCCAATTAATAATCGAATTAATCGAGTTCCTGTTAGATTAGGTCGAGTCAAATTAAGCTCAACTTTAACCCTATTATTTCCAGTTGTGTCCATGTCAAATTCATATATTGTGTCCAAAATTACCAAACCTAGATTTTATCAAATGGGTTTATTTTTTAGAATAACGTTAGAGCTCCAGCATTTTTATGTATTTTTTTAAGTTATTTTGTATATAGATCTTTTTAATAATTTTTAATATTTTTAAAAAATAAAAAAAGTTTACTATATTATTAAAAAATAATTTCTTAATCACGAAGTAAAATAAAAAATATTTTTTGATATTTTTATTTTACTTCGTGATTAAGGAAATATTTTTTAATGATTTTTTTTACTTTCTAATTAAGGAAGTGTTTTTAATGATGTTCTAAATTTATTTTATTTTTAGAAAACATTAAAAAAATTTATATAAAAAATAATTTAAGAAAACATATAAAAATATATAAAAACACACATTATAGCTCCCTCGGAAGCCTACAGCGGGAGCTATAGCATCGTCTTATTTTTTATGAATTCAGCATTTACATCCTTCTGAAAAAGATCAATATATAGTTCACAAACTCTGAAAAGGATTGTCATAAGGTTGTCTATAGGAAAGTTGCGGTCGAGTTGAATATCTCTTTTCTTTTTTTAACAAATAATTAAATATACATTTTTTCTTCAATTTAAACTTTAAATTTTAGATGATATTAGAGCAAAGCTCATGAGTTAAAACTCTAACACTACACTTTATCAAATCTAATCAAATATTCTACTTATTAGACCACTTATCCCAGCCTAAGCCAACAAATTAAAATGAGTATGGCTTTATAACACAATAAAATATATTATTATAATATAACAAAAATATAAATAACTATTAGTAGTTCTACAACCACTAAAAGATCCCATAAAAATAAATTCATAAATTGATATGTTTGATGTGCATGGTACATTAGATATGAGAAGTTCTACAACCATTTAGAGATATCATAAAAATAAATTCACAAACCGATATGTTTGATGTGGTCTGTTAGATTATAAAGTCACTTTTATATTAAAAAATTTCTATATTAAACATAAATGTTTAATTTATATTTAAAAATTACTCATCTAGTTTCTAAATATGTAAAATTATTTTTATTAAATATTTTGTAATAAGACTTTATTAATATATTTTTCTTTTTAGATGCAATGGGTAATTAATTGATTTAGTTTTTCTTGCGATATGATCAATCAAAAATACGATTTTACTAATTTTAGTTTTTAAAAATTTATTTATACAAAATCAACCGTTACACATAGTGTCGACAATATTTTATAAGCATTGTAGGTATTTGAAAAATAATCTATGTTTTACTCTAATAAATTATAATACAATACTTTTAATTTTGAGAAAAAAAATCTAGAGCATGTACAAAGTAGTCTTCAAAACTTCATGTTTAACGTAATATTCTTTTCAAAACCATTATCCCTTCAGTGTAAATTGTTCGAACCTATTTATTGTTATTTTTTTAAAATGAGTTGAATTAAGATGATAAAATATTATTAGAATATTATTTTTTAATATTATTATTATTTTAAATTTTAAAAAAATTAAATTATTTATTATATTTTATATTAAAATTTAAAAAAATTATAATAATAAATTAAAATGAGTTGAGAGTAATTTAATAACCAAACG
Source organism: Juglans microcarpa x Juglans regia (assembly GCF_004785595.1). Lineage (NCBI taxonomy): Eukaryota > Viridiplantae > Streptophyta > Magnoliopsida > Fagales > Juglandaceae > Juglans > Juglans microcarpa x Juglans regia. The sequence goes on from NC_054598.1 coordinate 23,650,234, forward strand.
TACCCGTCTTCGTCTATCCGTCACTTCCACTTTTTTTGCCACTTTTGGTTTGCTTAGAAGATTTTTCATGTTCCCGCAACCGTCAAAAGACTCAAAACTTATCCAACACGTTTACTTTTGGTCATTTTTGTCAACTCTGGTTGCCTTCTTGGCTTTGTTTCCTCTTAAAATAATTTTATTTTATTTTGTTTTTTCAAATTAGAAGCATCCATCTTTTATTTTGTTTTAAGAAAGTAAGACCATTCTCATTAGATTAGTTAAAATATATTTTTTATGAATATAAAATAAATTTAACTTTTAACTATTTCATTCATATAAGTCTCTATATTAGAATAGTCATTTTTTCATTATATGATAATAAAATAATATAAGATAAATTTGATTTTGACTATTCATATTAAATCTCTATATTAGATTATCTATTTATTCATTATATAGTAATGAGTAATTAATAATTTTAAAAATATTTTCATTTTTTTAATCATGAATTTATTTTTATTTTATCATATTTTACTATTTATAATATTATATATTAATTAGTAATCATATTCTAATTATATTTTTTCAATTGTCATTTAAAAAGAAAAGAGAAATAATTAATATAAAATGTATTTGATGAATGAATAGTTCATTTAAAATTTGGAAATAATTTTAGAAGTGACTGTAGCTAAATTCCAATTATGGTTTAATAGCTAAATCTTCAATAGATTTAACTTTTAACTAATCCAATGAGAGTGCTCTCATATGAGGTGGGACATTAGGAAATGGCCGAGATGGTCTCATACATTTCATCACGTCACAATATATTTTTCCATTTATCTTAACATTTGCCCTATTTGGTTATGCAGTTCAGATGAGATAAGATGAGATATTTTAAATAGTAGTAAAATTTTTAAATTAAGATGAGATAAAATAGTTTGTAAAAAAATGTGTATTTGGATAGTGAGATGAGATGATATAGATTTTACTTTTTGGGATTTAAAAAAAGTGTCGGTCCATTAGTGATTAGAAAGCCGAAAAATGCATTGTTCATTGTCAATATTAACTATTTATTTAAGTGGATTTTTTAAAATTTAGAGATGAAATATAGTGTGTTTAGATAAAGAAAACTACTGTACGGTTGTGTAACCAAACCAGGCCTAAATCTTAACAAAGAAATAAATTATACACATTTCATAGTGAAGGTTAAGTGATCATTATAATACTTAAAAGATTTTTTTTTTCTTTGAAACAAATTCCTTACACTCATTCATCTCTATCAGAATTACATAGTTTTTCTGATTGAATATATGGTTTCAACCAGTCTGGACTATCCTCTTTCCATACAGTCTCCTCTTCATATTGAAGTGCAAACTTAGCTAGTTTATGCGCAACAATATTACATTCTCTAAGACTGAATTGCGGTTGCCATCTCTAACTTTCTCTACATTTCAATTTTATGTCTTCAATTACTTGTCCATACCAAGCACAATTCTCCGCACTAGACTGTACTTCATTTCATCTCCCTCCAAAACAGCTGCCTGAATGCCAATTTCCTTACTAAACTTGATAGCTCACTATAGAGCATTAGCTTCTGACAACACAACAGATGTGATATCTTTCAATGGCATACACATAGAAGCTATGACTTCCCTTTCACAGTCCCTAACTACTATACCAGCTCCCATCTTTAGTGTAGACTCCTCGAAACCAGCATTACAATTTACTTTATACGTTAACTAAGGCGGAGGTCTCCATTTTACGTTTCTGTTTACTGGTCTAGAAGCAGAGAATTCAATCATGTTGATACCCTTAGCCAAAATGTACTCCTAGTCTGTCTTAGCAGCTTTTATCACCTTAGCTGGACTTTGAAAGGTGTTCTAAAAAACCCATCTATTTCTTCTTTGCCACAACTTTATGAAAATAAAAGCTATGTATTTTAAGTCAGTCTTCTGTAATTTCTGGTATAATTCAGCCCATGTAACAATAAACTCTTTATCTCTGCAATTACTTTTCTGCACTTTACTCATTGTCTCAGTCCACACATTAGAACTTACTACACAACTCCACAGCACATGTCCACTAGTTTCCTCTAACTGCTCACATATTGGACAAACCTCTGATTCTATTATTTTTCTTTTAAGTAAATTAATACTTAAAAGATGATATTGTAAATATATATATATATAATTTGAAGGAAAAAATATTTTTTTTAATGTGAAGTTTGGTAAGTAAAGATAAATTCGAGAGGGTGTCACTATTAATAAGGTAATTGCTCACTTCTTGAAAAAAAAAAAAGTTTGGTAAGTGAAGATATGATATAAGGAAAAAGTTACTTTGATGGAGAGTTGGTCCCAATATTTTTGTTTTTATTAGTGATTAAAGAAATATATTTTTTAAGATATTATGATTTTTTTAAAAAAATTAAAAAGTGAATGAAAAAAATAAAAATAAAATATTGCTCTTATCGGGACCCACTGGGGCTACACCCTCGGTGGGTGAAGGTCATAGTTGGGTCAGGTCGGTAATGGGCACGCCTAATTGCTAGCCAATGTGAACATATCGTTTTCAATATTACTGTCATCATCATTATGGGAGAAGTTTACTGTTTATTTGCAGCTTCGGTAGTTGAAAGTAGATTGCGACAAGTAGCAGAAAGAAGATTAATGGCCCCGACTCCACTCCAAAGATTTTGGATAGATATCGTGTGGCTATGCAATTGAGTTACGTTGACGTCGTGTTCCAAGTTTTCGATGCACTATTACTGATGAGCTTAGAGAGAAAAAATACGTGTCGTAATACTATTGACACTTGGGACAATAAGCAGCATTTAGATATAAAAATACTTTTAACTCATTTTATTTTATTTTATTATTATAATTTTCTTATATTTTTATACAAAATATAATAAATAACTCAATATTTTTTAAAATTTAAAATAATAATAATATTAAAAAAATAATATTTTAATAATATTATATTTATCTCATATAAAATTATATCATCTCTTTTCATTTCATTCCACTATCTAAATGATACCTAAATTGCATGTAACATACGTCAAAGGATGAGCAACCAGGCTGTGGGTCCTTTCATCTCCAATTTTTGTCTTTGATACTAGGACCCATAGTAGCGTCTTGGCCTATAGTGTTACCGTGGGTTGAGATTTAGGTTGTGTTTGGATATTGAGATGAATTGAATTTTTTATAAATAATAGTGAGTTGAGATTGTTGAATGAGTTTGGTGGGATCCACTTAAAATGAATTTATATGTGTTTAGATGTTAAGATGAGTTTAGATATATTTATAAAAAATTATAAAATAATTGGGACCTACCACTGTTGACCTGACATTTTTGTTCCCCACGCACTGTTTACGGAGATTCTATAAAAAAAAAAAGGTTGTCCCTCGCACAAACCGAGAGAGAGATGATAGCAAAAAGACAAAAAAAAGAAGGGAAAATCAGCTTTTGTCAGGAGAAATATTACCTCACGTACAGAGATGTCAGATGGGATCCATTCAACGGCAGAAATTTGAAAAGCTGTGGGCCCAACTTCTTTCATGTTTAAACTGCGTTAAGAAGAGATTCACTTGCGTTTGGATGTTGAACTCGGTCTAGAAATGAAGTGAACTGAACTGAACTGAGTTGTGCATCCAAACGAAGCCTTAGTATTAAGAATGGATCTGTTATTATCTTGATCAGATTTGATAGATCTATATCCACAAATCTGTGCGGTTTTAGATGGCTTTTGTGATTTTTTTTTCTGGTTTGTCGGATTGTTGGTTGTTTTTTAAATTGCAGACTCTGGACGGTGGATATGGACCTGGATGGCACATTGCAAAATAGCCTCCCCACCTAGGCGGGGGCAGGGTGTCTGGCCATCCGTCTGCATTGAGCGACGATGCCCTCCTACATACCCTAGTCTATTATCTTCTTAAGATTGCAGCACTTTTTGGTGCTATGACTTCCCATTTTGTGGTAAGCCCAATAATACCATTGCCTTTCTCTCTCTTGCTTCCTTGCCTCCATGCACGTTCATACTCGAGTGCGCTACTCAGAAACTTGGGTGGATTGCACATGAGCCTCTTTACCACTTCCAGTTATTACAACCACCTCTTTCTTGTTTCCTCTCTTCCTTTGCTTGCCCTTAATTTCCTTTGCCCGCCTCCTTCGCCTTTTTATCCGCATTGTCCATTTATGCTTTTCGTGAAACTGTTAGTGCTCTTAGTGTATTTTCTGTATTGACAAAGTCGTCAGCCTTATCCATAAATTATTGCAAAGTCGTTAGTGTCTTCCTCACCAACTCCGCCATGAAGGGGCTTCGAGATCTTTAGTGTTGCCAGCGTTATTTTCTCATTCTAATCATTTGCTTTTAGGAGCTCTTTATTGAATCAGGTAAAGTACCCCTTTAGGCTTTCGTCCTCCCGTTGCTTCACTGTAAGGAGGCAGGTGACCGGTCGTCTCCTCCTTCTACTCGCCATGAATTACATGATGAACTGCTTACAAAACTTCTCAAAATTGAGGATCGAGCTTGCCCATGTATATTTTCGAACCACACTCTGACCACACCTTTGAGGGTTAACGGGAAATCTCTACATGCAATCTCCATTGGGAAGCTGTGTAAAGTCATATGGGTTTTGAAAGTTTTCAGGTGTTTTACCAAGTCTTTGGACCCATCGTAAAGATCGATTTGAGGGACTTTAAACTTCAGCGGGAGGGGTACCGCCATTATCTCCTGGCTATAGGGTAGGTATGTGCTATTGAGCAAGTTGTTAACTGATGACGACACTTTTACTCATTTTGCCATCTCCTCATACTAGTCCATAAGGTTCGATAACGCTACAGAAAATAACGATGTTAGTCTGAGGCCTCATATTAGTCCATAAGGTCCCACAAGCTGTTATGGGTCTCGAAATGGGTCTCACTCATTTTGCCATTATCACCCTCAACAAGGCCTCTATCTCCAACGTTATTTTCTGCAACCTTTATTACATCTTTGTGAACCTCATATCCATATCGTTGTTCATATGTCCCTCCATCGTAGTCACTTCTAGGTCACGAATTGTGTGAGAACGTGTGGTAACATACATTTGAATCTTGCCTCACTATAAATTTCTCACAAATGACACCAAACTATTGATGCAGTTTCCAGTGATGCCCTTCATGTACTCTACCAACCTACAACCATAAGATAATTCTCAGGAAACCCAGTGGAGGATGCTTTTGATGGTTAAGTTAAAGAGGGAGCTACTTCTCTCAACAATTGATTTAGAATCTGTTTAGAACAAATTTGGTACGTAGGGTATTTATAGGGGTTGAGGTGTTCTGCTATGGTATTATCCCTTCAGGGACACAGTTCTTGTTGCCTTGTTAGGAATGTTACCTTCTGAACTCGATTCTGTTGTTGAACGGGATCGACATGATCCTTAGCATTACCCTTTTATTAATCCTCGTTTGTTCTTTATAAAACTAAAATTAAATTTAGATGGTGTTGTATAAAAATAAGGAAAATTAATCTTCAAGTCCCTAGGTGCTAGGTTTGTACTTTTTCAGAATGGTTATATCTGATTTAAAAAGTTTAAGGGTGCGTTTGATTACCAAACTCACCTCAATTCATCTCAACTAATCATTATAACTTTTTTAAATTTCAATACAAAATATAATAAATAATTCAACTTTTTCAAATTTTAAAATATTAATATTATTAAAAAATAATATTCTAACAATATTTTATCATCACAACTCAACTCAACTCAACTCACTTCAACATCCACACACATCCTAAAACTAGGAGCTAATAGTCAAGTTTCAAAATATTTTTTCCTTTTGTATTCCGTTACCCTACCGACGAAGGCAACAGCTGTCATAATATGTACAATTGAGTAAAGCTGAAGCCACGGAGGTATTTTCTCCCAAATAAAATCATCCCAAATAAAAAATTACTATTTTTATCACTTATTCTTACCATTTAGTTACTACTATTATAAAAAAAAAAAAAAAAAGTTACTACTGTAATTTTTTATTTTTTTGTTTAGTGATAAAAAATATTTTTTTTCTAATATTATGATTTATTATTTTTTTAAAAATATTTAAAAATATATATAAAATGATAATAATAATAATATAATGATACTCCCGCTAACTGTAACTGTAGAGCCACCTATGTTAAAAATAACGAGGCCAGCTGAAATTAAAATTAAAAACAGATTTATGTTAAAATTAAAAAAAAAAAAAAAAAACCAAAGAAGAATGTAAATCTGAGTACCAGTTTTGTGGTGGGAAAATGACAGTAGATAAGAGTAATGTTAGATATAAATTTCAAATAGATAAATTTTATACAAGTTTTTTATAAAATAATAAATTTCACTAATAAATAATAATTTTTTTTATATTTTTTTAAAGTGAGATCACTTTTTTACAAAGACTTATATGAGATTTGTCTATTTAGAATTTGTATAAATTATTTCTCAATAGATAATCTGTGTACGGGAGGAAAAAATTTAAGATTGACTTCTACGAGATTAATTTAAATGAGTTTAAACGTATTTAAATGTCAAATGAGTTTTGTATTTATAACAAGATGAAAAATATTGTAAATGTGTATTAAATAAAAAAAATTGCGTGTCATACAAGAGCTTTTGAATTAAATATTATTTAATAATTTGTGAGTCGTGATTTGTTACGTGATACCGTTGTGTTGGTGTATGGTGGCTTGGTCCTCTACGGTGGCTTCCGGATCAATACCCACTAAAATACAGGATTAAGAAAGAGAAAGTGAAAATAAAAATCTGTGGGCGGGGAGCATCGTGTAGAAAGAAAAATCTGATGGAAATGAAAGATCTAATGGAAAGGAAAATTCTGGAAAGAAAAATTCCTCGAAGCTAAACCTCGATCACTCAATCTATTGCCATCTTTATCACACAAATCACAACGAACCCAGAAAATTCCGACGGCTAATATCACCCAAATAAAACATATCTCTCATTTTTTAAAATCTCAGCAAAATATTAGAAGTTTTAGAAATCGTTTGTTCTTGTATTGACTGACATAAAAATTAAAAATTAAATAAAATATTATTAAAATATATTTTTTTAATATTATTTTTATTTTAATATTAGAAATATTAAATTATATATTTTGTTTTATATAAAAATTTAAAAAAATTATAATAATAAAATAAATTGAGATGAATAATTTTGTAAAAATAAACTTCCAAGAGGGTGGACGGGATAGAGGGAGTACCATGGGTTTTCTTTCATTTCTCATATCTACGTTTTCTTTGTTTGTTTTTTTTTTTTTTTTAATTTTGCTATTCAAACTCCACACATCATAATTTTTTTAAATTTTTTTTTATTTTATTAATTTGTAAACAATCGAATTATTTTACTCATAATTTATTTATCATAAATTTGATAAAAAAAATTAAAAAAATAATAAAAAATAGTGTGTGATGTATGATACTTATAAATAGAATTTTTTTTACCTTTTATTTTAACATAACTCTGTTTTTTTTTTCAAAAGAAAATTTGAGCAGGCCTCATCAATTAATTATATAAAAGCTAAATTTTAATTTCCTAACTTGGCACTCATGCCGCATTCGTTGGTGTTGAAGTCTCATATACAGCATTCATAAAATTCAAAAGATATCACTTCAATTATGCCGTTAACTTCTCAACACGCATGAGACAAACAATCACGCCGATTCTCATCAATCTCATAAATACTTAAAATGGACAATGCTATTTTTATTTTTTGAAGACAAAATCTAGGAAAGTCGACTCAGGAGAAACTCCACAAACTACAAACTAAATTCTAAAAGAACAAAAAAAAAAAAAAATGGAATCCAGTAGAGCTATTGAATCTCTAAAGTAATTGTTTTATTCACAAGAAAGAAGTCTGGATAGTTCTAAAAAATCAACCAGAAGATACTATCGGATATCTAGGTGTAAAACTCATCCTCTGTTTCTATAAGTAAAAAACAGAGCTTTCCACTCGCAGTGGTTTTTGAAAATTCCAGAAATTTTCTGAAAAAGTTGGGACTAAACACAATTACAATTATCCAAAAAAAGAGAAAGTACAAACCCGAACTTATACAACCGTTTAAACTTATAGTTGAATATTCATCCATTTGAATATTTTGAATATTATTCATATTAGCCCATTATCTATACGAAGCGGTGCAATTAATGGCCAAGGATGCATAGTTTTACAGTTTAATCTCATTGTTCCCATAAAACACGAAAACACGAAGAAGCCTCAAAATGTTCCTATAAAACACGAAGAGGCAACTGAATGGTCAAGTGGTGCAATAGTAAACTTTAAGTTAAAACACGACGAGGCAACCGAAGTAACGAAAAAAAAAAAAAAAAACCGAAGAGGCAAGCGGTTTTCTACGTTTCGAAAAGGAACCGAATAAGCATTTATATATATTTTAGAAAATTGTTTTTCTTTCTTTCACTTTCTTTTCCGCTCTCTCTCTCTCTTAAATCAAGTGAGTCCATGCCACTTTCTGCATTCAGCTGTGTTTCGATTGTGGAGGTACTAAGTTTGATCGAAAATTAAAAAGGTGAGTCTAACTATCTATCTATGCATTACACATGTAATGTATCAATCTATTATCATTTTATTATAAATTAGTTTGGCCAATGTACATGATATACGTACATAATGGATGGGTTTGAAAATTCTTCAAGAACATTGAGATCATCATTAATGTTGGGAATATTCTTGATTATGCTACTAATTGTATCTATTTTATATTGTTTTAAATTGAACAATCATATATATATATATATATATATATATATTACATTTCTAATATTATAAATTGATCATGAAATATTTATTGGTAGAATGAACCCTTTTATATATGCATACTTCATTATATATATATTTGATATATATTTTTTAATAATTATGATAATGATTATGTATAATCAACTATTTAGATTTATAAAATTCAATATAAATAACTGTCCGCACATTGAGCGAGTTATGAGCTCGTTATTTTTAATATTAAAGATGCCACAGGTTATAGCCACGACAGTAGGCTTCAGTGTCGGAAAAATACGTTGGTTGTAGCTTTACTCATCACAATCAGCATGCTACGTCAGAATAAACAGTAAAAAGTTATTAAGAAATTGGTATTAGAAAATTTTAAAAATAAGTAAACCTAAATATTTTAGAAAATTAAAAAATAAAAAATAAAAACATATGAGTTTTTTTAATTCTATTAAAAAATATTAAATAAAACAATTTCTAAGGTTTTGGCTTGGGAACCTGGGTATACTTAGATCAGAATTCAGCTTTCAAAATCGGGTCAAAACCCGAATTGAAACCCATTTTTAAAATCCCGGGTTGCAACCATTTTTTTTAATCAAAGTCTACATATTATGAATATTTTTTCATGAAAAAAATGTTGATGTAACATTCAAACTCTATTTATTTAATTTTTAAATCAAAGTCGATATATTCCTTGACCACTAATAAAAAGCCACGTAGAGAAGAGAGTAAGAAAAAAACCATAAAATGGATAATTCATTGGACATAATATATATTTTCCTTTTGAGTTTCTGTCCATTTAGTTGCTAGAAATGAACAAAAAAAAAAAAAAAATCAAAACATTCAATCTAAAAAGAAAAAAAACCCGGGTACAAGGTATACCATGATTTTTCTATGCGGGTACCGGTCCGGATTTGTTCTGAGCGAGTACTGAATCGAGCCGGGAAAAAATCCGACCCGGATGAACAGGCCTAATAATTGCCATGTTAGCTGTTCTCGTCAAGTGAGTAATGGAGTAATGGGGGATTAGGAGTGTAACCGGTCTGGTGTGATCTGATTTTGGACATATTTTAGAACCGAATCAATATATACCCATTTTGAGGTTTGAAGAATTGATACCGCATTCGTTACACCCTTAAATATTTTGGTCTAGTTTTTTCGATATTTATATATAGAGTATATATAATATGATATATATATATATTATAATATATAATAATATAGTGACAATATAATGTAATATATTATAATATTGTATTAGTATAACTACTAATACTATAGACTATAGTGATAATATATAGTTATTTATATCAGATTTTAAATTTTAATGTTATTTTAATTAGTAATTTAGCATATAATACAATATTATTTTATATATAATTATATGTATTAGATATCAAAATTATATGTAATATTAAAAATCATATAAAAAATATTTTACATAATATAAAAATTAAAAATATATATTTATATGAACTGGTCGGGTTTGGTCCAATGTTAGAAAAAGGAAAACTGGACTAATTTTGACCAGTTTTGAAAAAAATAGAACTGGTACCTGACCGAACCGATTTAGAACCGGACCAAACTCACTGGTTTGGTTCGGTCCGATTTACCGGTTCATCAATTTTATTTTTATTTTTTTACTCCTACGGGGATCATTTATAGAGTTGACCAATGAGTCAATGACCATAATCATAGGTGTTAGTTCTAAACATTTTAAACTAGAGATGTCAATTTGAAAAAAATTATTTATCATCATTTTCTCATCATCTCATGATATGATATCAGATGATAAGTTAACAAGTAAAATATAATAAATAGTTTATAATTATCTAATGTCACATCACGAGATAATAACCTACTATTTTTTTAACTTTTCATAAAAAAGTTAAAGTCATCTCAACTTTAAAAACTTAAATCCATCTCAATAGAACTTACAAAATACTATTATTTACAATTCAACTTAACACCCAAACATATGTTTCAATTTTGGAGGATCTTCGCAATTAAGAGATTTTCATTTTTCAACAATTTGCTAAAATATTTCATAATAGATGAATGAGATACTTTTATTATTTTGGCTTAATAATTAGGAAAAGTCTACTATGCCGCCCAAATATTACCGTTCGGTGTTTTTTTTTTTTTACCGAATGATGAAAAAAGTAATTTTAAATGTATTGATGTATTTTTTTTATTTTTTAAAAATATTTAAATACATTAAAAAAATGTGAATAGAAAAAAAAAAAAAAAAAACTAGTCCCGAGTAGCACCGCTCTAATAATTATGGGTAAAATGATTAGAAATTATTCATTGATCATTTATACCTTTGAAGGTCTACACTAATGGTATTGTAGAGTTGTACCTAATACAGTTGAGTATCATGAAAAATTATATAAGAAATATGCAAGTCAGACCAGCGGATAATAGGGTCGATTAGAGAATGATCCAATTAATAATCGAATTAATCGGGTTCATGTTAGATTAGGTCGAGTCAAATTAAGCTCAACTTTAACCCTATTATTTCCTGTCGTGTCCATGTCAAATTCATATATTGTGTCAAAAATTACCAAACCTAGATTTTATCAAATGGGTTTATTTTTTATGAATTCAGCATTTACATCCTTCTGAAAAAGATCAATATATAGTTCACAAACTCTGAAAAGGACTGTGATAAGGTTATCCATAGGAAAGTTGCGGTCGAGTTGAATCTCTCCTTTCTTTTTTTAACAAATAATTAAATTTACTATTTTTCTTCCGTTTCAAATAATATCAGATCAAAGTTCATGAGTTAAAACTCTAACTCTACATTTTATCAAATCTAATCAAATATTCTACTTATTAGACCACTTATCCCAGCCTAAGACAAAAAATTAAAATGAGCCTTTTTTATAACACAATAAAAACATATTATTATAATATAACAAAAATATAAACGACTATTAGTAGTTCTACAACCACTAAAAGATTCTAAAAAAATAAATTTATAAATTGATGTGCATGGTACATTAGATATGAGAAGTTCTATAGCCATTAAGAGATCTCACAAAAATAAATTCACAAACCGACATGTTTGATGTAGTTTTTAGATTGTAAAGTCACTTTTATATTTAAAAATTTCTATATTAAACATAAATGTTTAATTTATATTTAGGCCCTGTTTGGATTCACAACTCATCTTAACTCATCTCACTACTATTTACTACTATTTATCAACTTTAACTCACAAATCTTACTACTATTCACAACCCATCTCACTACTATTCACAACTCATCTCAACTTTAATATAAAAATTACTCATCTAGCTTCTAAATATGTAAAATTATTTTGATTAAATATTTTGTAATAAGCGTTTATTAATATATTTTTCTTTTTAGATGCAATGGCTCAGTATACGATTTTACTAATTTTAGTTTTTAAAAATTTATTTATACAAAATCAATCGTTACACATAGTGTCGACAATATTTTCCAAGCATTGTAGGTATTTGAAAAATAATCTATGTTTTACTCTAATAAATTATAATACAATACTTTTAATTTTGAGAAAAAAAAATCTAGAGCATGGACAAAGTAGTCTTCAAAACTTCATGTTTAATGTAATATTCTTTTCAAAACCATTATCCCTTCAATGTAAATTGTTCGAACCTATTTCTTTGTCACTTTTCTTTCATGCACTTTTCATTGGATTTTATTTATATTTCTTCTTTGAGTCTTCGTCTATCTATCACTTTCACTTTTTTTTGCCACTTTTGGTTTGCTTAGAAGATTTTTCATGTTCCCGCTACCGTCAAAAGACTCAAAACTAATCTAACACGTTTACTTTTGGTTATGTTTGTCAACTCTGGTTGCCTTCTTGGCTTTGTTTCCCTTTAAAATAATTTTATTTTATTTTGTTTTTCAAATTAGAAGCATCTATCTTTTTTTTTTTTTTTTTTTTTTTTTTTTGAGGCTTATATGGGGTGGGACATTAGAAAATGGCCTAGGTAGCCTTATACATTTCATCGCGTCACAATATATTTTTCTGTTTATCTTAACATTTCTCCCGTTTGGTTACGCAGTTCAAATGAAATAAAATGAGATATTTTAAATAGTAGTAAAATTTTTAAATGAAGATAAGATAAAATAATTTGTAAAAAAAATGTGTTTGGATAGTGAAATGAGATGCAATAATTTTTAATTTTTAAGATTTGAAAAAGGTGTGGGTCACACTGATGATTAGAGAGCCGAAAAATATACTGTTCACTGTCAGTATTAACTGTTTATTTAAATAGATGTTTTTAAAATTTAGAGATGAAATATAGTGTGTTTAGATAAGAAAAACTACTATACGGTTGTGTAACCAAACCGGGCCTAAATCTTAACAAAGAAATAAATTATACACATTTCATGGTGAAAGTTAAGTGATCATTATAATACTTAAAAGATTTTTTTTTTCTTTGAAACAAATTCCTTATACTTATTCATCTCTAACATAATTACATAGTTTTTCTGATTGAATATATGGTTTCAACCAGTTTGGACTATCCTCTATCCATACAATCTCCTCTTCACATTGAAGTGCAAACTTAGCTAGTTTATGTGCAACAATATTACATTCTCTAGGACTGAATTGCAGTTTCCATCTCTAACTGTCTCTACATTTCAGTTTTATGTCTTCAATTACTTGTCCATACCAAGCACAATTCTCCGCACTAGATTGTACTTCATTTATAATCTTCATTTCATCTCCCTCCAAAACAGCTGCCTGAATGCCAATTTCCTTACTAAACTTGATAGCTCACCATAGAGCATTAGCTTCTGCCAACACAACAGATGTGATATTTTTCAATGGCATACACATAGAAGCTATGACTTCCCCTTCACAGTCCCTAACTACTATACCAGCTCCCATCTTTAGTGTAGACTCCTCGAAACCAGCATTACAATTTACTTTATATGTTAACTAAGGCGGAGGTCTCCATTTTACGTTTCTGTTTACTGGTCTAGAAGCAGAGAATTCAATCATGTTGGTACCCTTCGCCAAAATATACTCCTCCTGGTCTGTCTTAGCAGCTTTTATCACCTCAGCTGGACTTTGAAAAGTGTTCTAAAAAACCCATCTATTACTTCTTTGCCACAACTTTATGAAAATAAAAGCTATGCATTCTAAGTCAGTCTTGTGTAATTTCTGGTATAACTCAGCCCATGTAACAATAAACTCTTTATCTCTGCAATTACTTTTCTGCACTTTACTTATTGTCTCAGTCCACACATTAGAACTTACTACACAACTCCACAGCACATGCCCACTAGTTTCCTCTAACTGCTCACATATTGGACAAACCTCTGATTCTATTATTTTTCTTCTAAGCAAATTAATACTTAAAAGATGATATTGTAAATATAAATATATATAATTTGAAGGAAAAAATGTTTTTCTTGCATTTTTAATGTGAAGTTTGGTAAGTGAAGATAAATTCGAGAGGGTGTCCCTATTGGACAGGTGATTGCTCAGTCTTCTTGAAAAAAAAAAAGTTTGGTAAGTGAAGATACGATACAAGGAAAAAGCTACTTTGACAGAGAGTTGGGTCCCAACATTTTTTTTTTACTAGTGATTAAAGAAGTATTTTTTTTAATGATGTTATATTTTAAAAACAAAAAAGTATTTAAGGGTATTAAAAAGTGAATAAAAAAAAAAAAGTACTCTTATCGGGCCCCATTGGGGCTACACCCTCGGTGGGTGCAGCACTTCTCTATGATATAATTGGCCGGTGGGTGAAGGTCATGGTTGGGTAAGGTCGGTAATGGGCACGCCTAATTGCTAGCCAATGTGAACATATCGTTTTCAATATTTCTGTCATTATCATTATGGGAGAAGTTTACTGTTTATTTGTAGCTTTGGTAGTGGAAAGTAGATTGCGAAAAGTAGCAAAAAGAAGTTTAATGGCCCCGACTTCAAAGATTTTGGATAGATATCTTGTGGCTATGCAATTGAGTTACATTGACGTCGTGTTCCAAGTTTTCGATGCACTATTACTGATGAGCTTAGAGAGAAAAAATACGTGTCGTAATACTATTGACACTTGGGGACACCAAGGCTGCATTTGAATATAGAAATAATTTCATCTTATTTTATCTTATTTTATTCTTACAACTTTCTCATATTATTATAACTTCATATTTCTATACAAAATATAATAAATAACTCAATATTTCTCAAATTTTAAAATAATAATAATATTAAAAAAATAATATTTTAATAATATTTTATTTATCTCATTTAAAACTATATCATCTCATCTTATCTCACTATCTAAACGATACGTAAATTGCATGTACACATTCGTCAAAGGACGAGCAACCCGGCTGTGCGTCCTTTCATCTCCAATTTTTGTCTTTGATACTTGGACCCATAGTAGCGTCTTGGCCTACAGTGCTACCTTGGGTTGAGATTTAGTATTAAGATTGGATCTATTATTATCTTGATCATATTTGATAGATCTATATCCACAAATCTGTGCGGTTTTAGATGGCTTTTGTAATTTGTTTCTGGTTTGTCGGATTGTTGGTTGTTTTTTAAATTGCAGACTCTGGACGGTGGATATGGACCTGGACGGCACATTGCAAAATAGCCACCCCGCCTAGGTGGGGGCAGGGTGCCTGGCTATCCGTCCGCATTGAGCAACGATGCCCTCCTACATATCCTAGTCTATTATCTTCTTAAGATTACAGCACTTTTTAGTGCTATGACTTCCGATTCTGTGGTAAGCCCAATAATACCATTGCCCTTTCTCTCTCTTGCTTCCTCGCCTCCATGCACGTTCATACTCGAGTGCGCTAGTCGGAAACTTGGGTGGATTGCACATGAGCCTATTTACCGCTTCCAGTTATTACGACCACCTCTTTCTCGTTTCCTCTCTTCCTTTGCTTGCCCTTAATTGCCTTTGCCCGCCTCCTTCGCCTTTTTATCCGCATTGTCCATTTTTGTTTTTCATGAAATTGTTAGTGCTCTTAGTGTATCTTTTGGATTGACAAAGTCGTCGGCCTTGTCCATAAATTCTTGCAAAGTCGTTAGTGTCTTCCTCACCAACTCCGCCATGAAGGGGCTTCGAGGTCTAGAGTGTTGCCAGCGTTATTTTCTCATTCTAATCATCTGCTTTTAGGAGCTCTTTATTGAATTGGGTAAAGTACCCCTTTAGGCTTTCGTCCTCTCGTTGCTTCACTGTAAGGAGGCAGGTGACCGGCCATCTCCTCCTTCTACTCCCCATGAATTGCATGATGAATTGCTTACAAAACTTCCCAAAACTGAGGATCGAGCTTGCCCATGTATATTTTTGAACCACACTCTCACCACGCCTTTGAGGGTTAACGGGAAATCTCTACATGCAATCTCCATTGGGAAGCTGTGTAAAGTCATATGGGCTTTGAAGGTTTTAAGATGCTCTACCAAGTGCTTGGACCCATCATAAAGATCGATTTGTGGGACTTTGAGCTTCAGCGGGAGGGGTACCGCCATTATCTCCCGGCTATGGGTAGGTATGTGCTATTGAGCAAGTTGTTAACCGATGACGACACTCTCACTCATTTTGCCATCTCCTCATATTAGTCCATAAGGTCCGATAACACTACAGAAAATAACGCTGTTAGTCCGAGGCTTCGTATTAGTCCATAAGGTCCCACAAGCTGTTATGGGTCTCGAAATGGGTCTCCCTCATTTCGCCATTATCACCCTCTACAAGGCCTCTATCTCCAACGTTATTTTTTGCAAACTTTATTACATCTTTGTGAACCTCCTATCCATATCGTTGTTCATCTGTCCCTCCATCGTAGTCGCTTCCAGGTCACGAATTGTGTGAGAATGTGTGGTAACAGACATTTGAATCTTACCTCACTACGAATTTCCCACAAAAGACACCAAACTATTGATGCAGTTTCCAACGATGCCCTTCATGTACTCTACCAACCTAAAACCAGAAGATAATTCTTAGGGAACCCAGTGGAGGATGCTTTTGATGGTTAAGTTAAAGAGGGAGCTACTTCTCTCAACAATTGATTTAGAATCTGTTTAGAACATACATAGTACATAGGGTATTTACAGGGGTTGAGGTGTTGTACTATGGTATTATCCCTTCAGGGACACAATTCTTGTTGCCATGTTAGGAATGTTACCTTCTGAACTCGATTCTGTTGTTGATAGTGCTCTTCTGGCGCATGTATCTCGTTTGGGCTTATTCTATGGATTCTAATCTTACAAAGATACAATTGATTAATATTCGCAATTGTGAACATGATGTCCTTCTGAGCTTTATCTTTGGGTCCATACAGTGTGTTTTGTGTAACTTTATCCTCTGCTCACCCTTGGTCATGTGAGCTCCTCATGACTTCACCATTCTTCACCATCTAGCTCGCCAACAACATATATATTTGCACCCAAAATGCTAATTCGAAATTAAATACATATTATTTATCTTGACATGAATTAAAATTGGATAAAGAATTGTTACATACACCTATTCACTTTCCCCTATATGTTATTTAGGGCCAATAATTTCAAATTGGAATGGGACATACACCTATGCCCTGTGCATTACCACGATCTCGTTTGGCTTTAGAAGTTGCTAGAAAATAATGTAGGAAGAAATAATTATTAGAATTACTATTTGGTAGTAAATATTGTGGCACTTTGTTTCTCAGTAAAGGACCTGGTGAGGATACGTGGTATTAAGGGTGCCAACCAGTCGGCAACACCTAGAGTTCTAATTGAAAATAGG
This sequence comes from Juglans microcarpa x Juglans regia, assembly GCF_004785595.1. Lineage (NCBI taxonomy): Eukaryota > Viridiplantae > Streptophyta > Magnoliopsida > Fagales > Juglandaceae > Juglans > Juglans microcarpa x Juglans regia. The sequence goes on from NC_054598.1 coordinate 23,667,744, forward strand.
CATGCAATGGTCAAATGGAAGTGCACGTGTAAGTAAAAAGGCTTCAAAATCGCAGCGGATTAAGTAAAGGCTCAGTTAGAGACTAAAATACTATTTGTACTAGAGGTCTAACCATAAATAGGTTCATTCATTAATTTCACAAATATCCATAGGTTACTTCATTTCCCATACAACGTAATACATTACCATCCATTTCATTTCCTACGTCCAGGTACGACAAGCCATACATGATTTGTCGCCTCGCTAAATGATACATTTCTAAAATGTTACAAAGACCATTAACGGATTCAGGCCTCTATTGCTATTCATCAGGCGGGTTGGGTATTTCTTCCTTGGGTACCTCTCCTGGGACTAACTCTGCATTAAAGTCTACAGTTTCGATAAACGAAACTATAGGTAGGTTAAACAACTATTACAAGACCGCTAATGAGAGACAATGCACGTGAAGATGTAATGCACAGTTTCATGTAAAAACATGTGAACACCTGTATTTGTGTGTGGCGAGGAGTCAACCTCTAAGAAAAATACATGCATCCGTAGTCACGACGTGGAATCACCCTATGAGTAAAACATAAGTATATAAGCATGACGAGGTATCACCCTTTAAGGAATTACCCTATGTGCAAAACACAAGTATATGTATCACCGAGGTGAGGAATCACCCTATTCTTGAGTATGTAAAATTCATCATATCACATCGTATAAATTCTCATTACATAAAATGTCAAGCAAAGGAAATCACTTCACCATCTGGCTTGGGGAATCACTCCCATTCGACCAGCATGCAAGCAGATTTGCTCGTTTCAAATCATCAATAATGCCAAGTAGGAAAAATCATTTCATCGTCTAGCTCGAGGAATCACTCCCACCTGACCAACTTGTAAGCTGATTCGTCTGTTTCAAATTATCCAATACATACACCAAAGTATACATGTTGCATCGATGACACATTCTACCTGGCTAACCAACTCGAAGACACCACACATGATACATCCGGAGAATCTCCCGACCCATCTATTTAAGTGAGGCCAATACGAAAGCATTCCACCCCGATCATCATGAGGACACACTTTATCTATATGAAACTCGTGGTAACGTGTCGTAGGAATGGCCCAGGTAAACCACAACCTATCCATGATGATTAACACAAGGTAAGACTCATACACACAAAATCACCACATCACCAATCTGAACCATTCAAACGTCAAGATCGTAATGCAAAAATATTATTAAACATATTGAAGGAAAATATTCTTGGTTTGGTTACAAGATGAGATGAGACTTATCTCATATAATTATTACAAATTTTTAGATTTCCACACAAAATATAATAAAAAATTCAACTTTTTCAAATCCAAAAACAAAAATTGTATTAAAAAATATATTTTAATAATATTTTATTCAACTTTCAACTTTTATCTCATCTTTTATCATATGTGTAATTAAACAAAGCCTTATTAATTCATGAGTATAAAGGGGAAAGATACAAAATATGCAATGCTAGAACTCACAACATACCCACTACATTTACCCCAAATTTTCCAGTACTATCTTAGAAACTAACCAAACTCACAGTATTAGAAACACCATGGCAACCCTGGCACTGCTCCCTCTGAAGCTACTCGTTCTCCTCGAAGACTCTAACTCCAAAGAGACTCGATCACTTACTATTTTAAAAGTGAGATTTTGACTTTCACTTTAAGCCATTTATAGGGTGGGATCATCAGGTATCCTTCTAACTATTGATGTGCCCTAATAGGACCCCTTTAATCTCAATCGTCCATCTAGAGGATGACAAAGACAGACTGATGGGACAAGGCACGCATGTTCCTGTGGCTTGTCTTTAGTCCAGTTCATAGTACCTCCTCGAATGTGGATCTCCCACATGGCATTGGACCATACCTCTGGGTTCAGACGATATGATCTGCAGGATGTGTCATTTCTTTTGCAGATCTACTCCAGATGTGACCTTTTAGGTAGTGTATGGGCCTTTGCTTAAGGAACTGCTACCTTCTGAACATTTTTGTGTTATCTGAGAAAGCTATCTTGTATGTATTGGTATTGTCCTTGACTATTGCTCACCTTAGGCTCTTATCTTGCCCTTTGTTTAGCCTTTCTCACCTTCATACGATTAGCACATTTTTCTAAAACTACGAGCCTCTTCAGCTCCTCATTATTTGGCTGGGTACTTACTCAACCGGAACTAAGTGAAAAATGCTTTGCTACACCCTATGTTGAGATGTGTTTGCCCAGATTTCTACATTGTGTTGTTCCCCCGTTGGACTGACTACACTTTGTAGACCACCAATGTCTAGTCTTTTATCTTTCAAAGGAAAGACTCTCTCTTTTGCCTTCCATTTGACCTTGGAAAGTGGTCTACCTCCTTATATTGACGCGATTCTCACATCCTCCCCTTCGTATTAGGAATTTATCTTAGAAATTCGGTGAGAACCATCCCTCGATATGACGTACCAAGGGAGGTGATCTAGATGGGAGGTTCTTCGGTGTTCTCGATTTCAATTGAGGATACCTACCCTTACCTAGCCTCTGCTTGCCTCCTTCGTCGGCTGCTTTTGGTGCACCCGTCGACACTACTCTCTCGAATTCTAGTTCCTCCGATAAATTCGGTACCGTAAGACTTTGGTGAATCCTCACCCTTGTCTTTTTCTCACTCATCATGCTTTGAGACCATTTGTTTCTTCCCACGTGATGCTATGGTTGTGCAATCGTGGCCCAACATCTCCGTTATTTAGGCTTTAGCCCTCTAAGAACTTTCTTCATCTTGGCAGCGTTCCTCCTCTGCTTGCCGATGTTCTGCTTCTAACCTCATCGCTTCGCGCTGTTCTTCCATGAATCAATCAATTATTATGGGTGGTACAACTGCCCTTCATGCTATCCTTCTTTCACATGGTTATAGTTTTAGAGCTCTAGGTGTGGTAATCTAAAAGACAGTCGAAGGCTCATTTATAGCAACATTCCATTCCTTCAAATTGTCCCAACTATCATTGCTTTATGCGTTACAACTCACTTATTGTGGCTTGAATAAATATGGGAACTGGTCCTACGTGACGTACTCACTTTTCCATGTAAACTCCTCGCTTCCCGTATCTCCCTATTGCACCTTCACCAATGGTACAGTTTAGATCATAATCTCTGCCCATTCTAGTCTACGATTCGTACTGGTCTTTCTTCATAGGTGAGATTCGATTGTAGTGGAACCATATTTGAGGTAATCATTTGGGGTTGTTGATTCCCGAAAATCTTCCTTAACGAGGAAACGTGAAACACGTTGTGAATTCCTTCATACTCTTTCGGTATTGCCACTCTATACGCTATTGGGCCTACCTTCTCCATCACTTGGTAAGGTCCAAAATATCTTGGGCTTAATTTCTCTCTTAACCCAAATCTTCTTACTCCTTTCATGGGTGATATCTTGAGATACACACAATCATATTCCTCAAAGGTCAACTCTCTTCTCCTTACATCGGCGTAGCTCTTATGCCTTGTCTGGACCGTGGCCATCTTTTTCTATATGAGTTTGATTTGCTCTCTCATCTCTTGGATGATCTTTGGCCCAAACGCTCTGGCCTTGCCCACTTCATCACAACATAATGGTGATCTACACTTTCTCCCATATAGAGCCTTGTAAGGGGCATTTGAATGGTCGCCTGACAACTATTATTATATGCAAATTCGATAAGTGAGACATGACTTTCCCATGGACCTTTAAATTATAACATGCATGCTCTCAGCATATCCTCCAACGTTTGATTAATCCTCTCTGGCCCTTGGTCTGCGGATGGTCTGCACTACTAATTCTTAGTTTAAAGCCCATTGCTGCTTACAAACTCTTTCAGAAGCACGAATCAAGAATCTCGATTCGACACTATGGTCTTGGGTACTCTGTGTAGCCTAACTATCTCTTATGTACAACCAAGTGAGCTTACTTAGTGTGTCTGTCGTAGTGACAAGTAAAAAGTGGGCACTCTTGCTCAGTCTATCTATGATCACCCAAATAACATCTTTACCATTGGGGTTTAGGGTAATCCGACCACAATGTCTATAACTATGTCTTCCCACTTCCACACTGGAATGGGTAAGGGTTGCAAATTAGCAACCAATCTCAGATACTGGAGGCTTTGTTTGTTTTCACAACTCTTATTAGGTCATCTCATCTAATCATTACAACTTTTTCAAATTTTCACACAAAATAAAATAAACAATTCAACTTTTTCAAATTTTAAAAGAAAAATAATATTAAAAAAATATATTCTAACAATATTTTATTAAACTTTCAGATTTAATCTCAACTCATTTCATCCCATTTGCGAAAACAACGTGCACTTGGCACATTTTTCAATAAAATGGCTGATGTGTGGTTTCATTCCTTCCCACTAGAAACCTTTCTTAAGATCTCGATACATTTTCGTGCCTCCAAGATGTACCGAATATGGCAAGGTGTGGGTTTTGGCTAGTATTCTTTCCAAGATTTCTGAATTAGCTGTAAACACTCTTTGCCCTCTAAATAGTAAGGTTCCACTCATGCTCTAACTAAAATGCAAATGTCATTCCCCTCTTCGGACTCTTCGTTGGATCTTTGGTAGCCCTAGATCCTTCCTTTGCTAGTCCTTCAGCTCGTCGAAGTCACTAAGACCTAGTTTGTTTTCACAAACCATCTCATTTTATCTCATCTCATCTTATCTAATCACTAAAACTTTCACAAACTCTCAAACAAAATACAAAAAATAATTCAATTTTTTCAAATCCCAAAATAAAAATTATATTACAAAATTATATTCTAACAATATATGATTCAACTTTCATCTCATCTATGTAACTAAATGAGACCTAACTTTTAATTCTTGCATTGTGGTGATAATTTCTTCCTATGGTGAGTTCTTCACCAGCAGTTGCCTTATTCCTTCAAGAAGTGAATCCACCTCTGTGGAACCTTCTACGTCCATAGACTTAGAAATACGACTCAGTGCATCGGTGACTAAATTAGCCTTTCCCAAGTGACACAAGGTGCTCACCTAAAGTCGCTTATGCTCTCCAACCATCTCCATTGTCTCACATTGAGGTTCTTTTGAGTGAATAGGTGCCTTAAACTTTTATGATCTGTATATACCTCACACGCTTCGTCATATAGGTAATGTCGCTAACTCTTCAAGGTGAACACTACAGCTGCTAACTCCAGCTCCTTTAATTGCCTAGACGCATAAGCCATTACCCTCCATTCTTGTGTTAGGACACATTCTAGTCCATAGTATGATGCGTCACTATAAACAACAAATGGCTTGTAAGGCTCCGGTAATGCTAACACAGGGGTTATGGTTAACCTTCTCTTTAATTCCTCAAAGCTTTGTTCACACTGTTCAGTCCAAATGAATTTAACGTTCTTCCTAGTCAATGTTGATAATTTGGAGAATCCTTTCACTAATCTCCTACTGTAACTAGCTAGTCCTAAGAAACTCCTAACCTCGTATCATGATAGGATGTTGCCACTCCACGACTACTTCAATCTTACTCGAGTCCACTATGACTCCTTCCCTGGATATCACGTGACCAAGGAACTTAACTTTCTCAGCCAAAACTCAGACTCGTTGAGTTTAGCGAACAACTGATGCTGCTTAAGCTCCCCTACTACCATCCTTAGGCGACTTTCATGATCCTCGACATTTTTGGAATATACTAAAATTACATCTATAAACACCAAAACAATCATATCCAAGAATGGCCTAAACACCCTATTTATAATATTCATGAATGTTGCTCAGGCGTTAGCTAACCCAAATGGCACCACCGAAAACTCAAAATAGCCATACCTCATTCGGAAAGTTGTTTTTGTTATGTCTTATTCTCTAATCCTCAATTGGTGATAACCAAACTTAAGATCAATTTTAGAAAATACGACAGCTTCTCACAATTAGTCAAACAAGTCATCTGTCCTTGGTAGAGGGTATCTATTCTTTATAGTTACCTTATTCAACCTTTGATAATCAATGCACATCCTAAAGGTCTCATCCTTCGTTCTAACAAATAGCACTAGTGATCCCCCAAGGTGATATACTTGGCCTAATAAATCTATTTATCAATAATTCTTGTGGTTGGCTCTTTAGCTCTTTCAACTTTGTTGGGGCCATCCTATAAGGTGCCTTATGTATTAGAATTGTCACAGGTTCTAAGTCAATTGAAAATTGAACTTCCCTAAGAGGTGGTAATCTTGGCGATTCTCGAAACACTTTTGGAAATTCACTTAAGATTGGTATACTTTGCACCTTCTTAAACTCTTTCTCCTTAAGCTCTAAATGTACTAAATAGGCCTCAGTGCCACTTGCCAACTCCCTTTTGGCTTTTAGTGAAGTATTTAGTCCAACATTGATCATAACTTATTGCCCCGGAATACCCTATTCTCCATTCCATGCATTAGGAATGTTACTGTCATTCATCAACAATCTATATTCGCAAAATGCCTAAAGAACCAATCCATACCTAGCATAATATTGAAACCCAAGAAGCTTGAAAACTAATAGATGATAACATCGTCTATCTCCAAAGGACTCTTTGCAATCATTTTGGTACAAAATACCGTCTCTCCATTAGGCAATAATACGGAAACCTTATATTGCATTGGCTTTGCCTGTAGGCCACCTATCATAGCAAACGTAGTGGACACAAATGACTGGGACACACCGAATCCAAATAGGGTACTCGCAGGGTATTATGATATTCTAACTCATCCTGAAAGGACTGAACAACTTGCTTCTTATACTACACTCGCTTCTTACACTACACTCCTAAAATTTTGACTATTTAGTAAAGTCAGGGTTTCATACCTATGATGATGCTTGCTTCTTAAGTCTCTAGGGCGTCCTCGTCGACTTCTCCTGAAGTAAGGGTGTACACTCTCACTTGTATCGCCTGTCTTTGGTCTCCCCATCCTCCAGTAGGGTAGGTCATTGCACTGACATTGCAAAGGATAATCCTTAGCATAATGTCTTGTCTTCCTACGCATATGGTATGAGAGTGTGGTCTGGCGACACTTTCCCTCGTGAGCCATACGACAAAACCCACACGCTGGTGTCCTTCCTTCCATTTTACCCCAGTAGTAGTTGGCAGATATACTCCTATCCTTGATACAAAATTTTGAGGGAACCTGAACTGCCTTCCTCGCTTACGAAATTTCTCTGCTTTTGGCAGTCATAATAGCCAAAGAATTACGAAGCTTTTATTCGGCAATAAAGGCCACAAGTACCAACGTCTACAAATCCTTAATTTCTAGACATGCTACTTGTGTTATGATATGCGTCTATACAATGTTTTAAACTCCATTTCAGTGATAATTTCGGTTTAAGTACTGGAACAAAATATTTCGGTACTGGTGCATTCTAGTGTACCATTTCGGGACTAACTATATATTATATATAAATATTTATATGTATATATAAACTAACAACTAATAGAATAAAAACATATATATATATATATATATGTAAGTGTGTATCATGCATATGATATATATGGAGGAATTAAAAATTTATAAAATGAATATACGTTGAAAAAATCACAAACTTGAGTTGAGACACAAAAACAAAGAAAAATAAATAAAAGAATAGAGAAATTATTAATATAATGATTTTAAAAAGAAAGAGAATGTGGGGACATATTTAAAGTTATAAGAAATAAAAATTATATAGATACATTTTATATTATAGAATTAATTAAACACCAACTAGATTTAAGACTTACAAAAATGCTCTCTAAGCACAAGAAAATTACAAAATCAGTTCAAAATAGAATAGGGCCCGGAATGTCAATTCGGTCAGATTGACCGAAATTTGATCGCAATGACAGAAACGGACCGAAATGGGCAGGAATTTGGAGCGAAACAGAACGAGGAGGTATAGTGTACCATATACTACACCGAAACAGAAACTTCTGGCCGAAATGAAACGGTATTTAAAACTATGGTCTGTAAACCATCCTGGAATCACTTCGTTTTCAAACTTTCTATAGAAATAAGCTGAGGGGCAAACCTTCCTAACTCCATCAGTTTAACAGTATACTACTCTACCGTCTTGCTACCCAAGACCAAGTTAGCAAAGTCTTTCAACGTCTGCTGCCTTATGATGGTGGGAAACTATTGAACGTTGAACTAATTCTTGAATCTTTCACATGAGATGCTTTCCATGAATCCCAACTCCATGGTCAAAAGTTGCCTCTTGGCATATACTAGTAGGAGGGTATGTGCAAACACTTGCCCTATTACCCCTATACAAATTCTTTGAAATTTGAATAAAAAAATGATGTTTCAAAAAAAAAAAAAAATTGTGGCCCCCATCCCCCGCTTGGGATTGGATAGTGACTGAAATGTCAAGACCTATAACACATGGCTACATACCCCTTGTACATAACATATAATATGCAATGCACCTAAGTACACTAGCAGTATGCAATAAAATTGTAGCAAAATAAAAAAAGTCAGATAATCTAAGCAATGCGATAAGCAATTGCAAAGCACATGGTACCGTTACTAGACAAAAATACCCAACATTGTCCTTTCCCAAAACATGCATCATATATAGTTTTCCAAAAGTATACAATATTTTTTATCTCCCAAAACATGGGACCTTTTCAAAATAAGCAAGTCTCAAAACTCAAAATAAGCATTTCCCCTTAAGGGAAATGGGGTCCCAACTTTTGCATTCCTTTTTTTTTTTTTTTCTTTCCATCAAAAGGGCTCGGGCTTCAGTCGCTTTTCTAAGGCCTGATCCTTATCTCGATTCTTGAGCCGTTTCAATTCCTTAATAGACTGGAGTGTCTCGATGGTCGCCTGATCAATAGTCTCAAGGCACTCCAAGATGGAGGGCTCGGGTGAGCTTGTAACCATCTTAGGTGCGATTCTCTCCGGAGGAGGTACCGTCCTCTTCTGCTTGGTCATTAGGGTCCTCGTCTAAGCCTATAACAACTTCTACCATTCCGGGAAGGGAATGGTAGTAAAAATTACCATAATGAGATTTTGAGAAATCTCAGCAAGGAAACACGCTACATACAATAGTGAACATAAGCATACACGAGGTATATCATGAAATGTGTGCATGGACATATACTTGACATATGGCTTGACCAGAACTTGACTTATGCACTTAACCATTTTTAAAAGACTTGTAACAGAGACATTGATATTTTCAAAAAAACATCTTTGACTTTCTTTTTCACGTTGATCTTAATCAGAACTTGCCTTTTAAGAATGTATTACAAGATTTTCATCGAGTGTTCCTTATCATATCATGAGATTTTCATCAAATGATCCATAACATATGAGCTCTTATTCTTGTTCAGAGGGTGGACACAACACGATTTCCGTTTTACACTGCGTGTTCCTGTTAGTTACCGCACCATCATCAGTCCGTACACCATGATGAATACGTCATAAATATAGTCATTCATATTAACTCGACAATACTTCTTCGAGTTACATGCCTTATGCACCCACTAGAGTTAGGCCTTTCCTCGCTCCGGAATTCTTTAAAAAGAATTCATTCAAGGCTCGTTGACGGTTCTTTGTCAACCCAAGGGTTATCACTCAATTCTTAAGCACTTTAGAGTGGACAGAGGAGTTCCACTAGGACATTCCCCTATCCTAGCATTTAGGGTTGTGATAAAACATTTAGACTCTTTCCTTTGAAAACACTTTTCTTTGAAACCACTTCTCCCAAATGCATGTGACATGAGAATTAAGACTTACACATTCTTGTACTTGACATATGACACATGAGATGTCGTGCATGAAATAATCAAGCGTAATATGGTCGAATCATGGCATAGTGACAGAATACATCAGATATCAAGACACATTCATGGAATCGTAGAAACTAGTCTTGGCCAAAACATCCAAGTACAAAATCATGAGAAAACATCACTTTAACATATTACAAACTTTAAGCATATTGCATAGGAATCATAGAATAATGAAACAAAGCATGAAATCATGGTGTTTGGCTAAGATTCGAAACTTCTAAAACATGCTATAGCTGAATCATCAAGTTTCACAAATCATCAACATTATTCTTAGCAAAACCAAAACACATAGAGGTTGCTCTTGTTATTTTCATCACAACCGAAGCATATAATTCCTTTCATAGACATGTTCACAATCACATTAGCAAACTCAAAGAAAGAAACAAGTAATAGCAAACAAAACAATGATAACATGAGACGGATCTACACAAACATATATGGGCATTAACAAAGAGTAAGTTGAGTGTATACTTAAAAAAATCCATGAAATGAAATAAAAACAAGCTGTAAATCAAAATATAACTCATTAGAATGAGTTTCAAAACCCTAATCCGTGTTCTTGAGTGTGTGAGGGTTTCTAGGGTTACCACTAAGTTTAGACTACTCGGCCTCTAGGGTTTTTAGGTCAAGAAACCCTTCATTTCACTTATGTTTTCGTTAGGGCTGAGCAAAAATCCGACAATCCGCCTCCGCTCCGGCTCCGACTTGTCGGAGTCGGAGTTTTTTTCCTCTTGGAAGTCGGAGTTGGAGTCGAAGTCGGAGCCATGGGTGAACCGACTCCGACTCCGCTCCGCTCCGACTCCGACCCTCCGCCTCTGACTCCTACTCCGACTCCGCCTCCGACGTGGCCCTCCGACTCAGACTCCGCCTCCGCCTCCGCCTCCGATTTTATACATATTTTACAAAAAATGTATTTTTTTATATATTAATTATTTAAATTTTATACAACTATATATTATATAGTTAGTTAAACTCAATAATATACTAGTTAAATAATATATTTATACTATATAATATATAGACTAAATTGACTAACAATAGTTTAGTATATGACTATATGTAAATATCATACTATTACAAATTTACAATATTACTACCATGTAACACTAAATTACTAATGTATAAATATAATAGCATGTAATATTAATGTATATATAATATACTATAAACACTAAGCAAAAGCCTATTCCATCCAACCATCCAAATTGTGCTAAACCAAATAGGGTTTCAACCCTAGTGGAACCCTAAATACTTAGAATCCAATTCAAACCCCAAAAACTTGGTTGAAACCGAAACCCTAAACGGTTTCCTCAAACCCTAAACTTGGCCTATTTGATCCGATTTCTAGCATTGTGTTTAATCACTTGATTAAATTACTTTCACACACTATTATTTTCTCAAATTCATATTATGACATCATTATCCAACCCTTTAAACTTTAAAAATTTGATTGTGCCAAGAAAACTTAGATTTGGGCTTGATAGCATTTCAAACTCTAACCAAACCCTCTTTAAACCCCAAATGAAGCCCACTTGTTTAAGGCCCATGAATTTTGGCCACCTTGGCAAAAATTCTTGAGTAAGTTTCCACCCACTCAAGGCTGATCATCTACTACTCATGATAGCCCCAAAGTCGGGCATGATGTGAAGGCCAAATGCCACATCACCACCACCCTTCTCTTGGAAGTTTCTTTGGCTGAAAACCACTTAATATTTGCACCTTTTTGTGATTGAATCACTCAAGCCTATAATTCAATTTTCAGAAGTTTATTAGGCATGCAATTCATCCTTTCACTCATTTCACCCCTTTTTCATTTCCGTTCTTAGAGAGAACACTAAGAAGCTCTCTTAGGCAGTTTCTGAGCCTTTTTGCATGCCATTTTTTAAACCAGTATTTTCTCACGATTATGCCTGCATAAAAGTTTTTAGTCTTTGAGTCTAGTTTCTGATAGTACCTTTGGTATTTTATTTTATGGTCATTTGATCAGTCAAAATTTCTTTTAACCATGGAGAGGCAAATCTGGGTGATAAATTGGATAGTATGTTGTATTTTGGAGTTTTTGACCAACTAATGGACAAGTATTGGTCTTAAATTTTTATAGAGTATTTTCAATATTTTATATGAACTTTTTTTTGGAGATTCTTTGCATGATTAAAGTTTTTTATGAAATACTTTCTCAGATCTAGAAACTTAGAAACTTGAATGAGAAAAATAGTTTCTGTTTTAAGAACGTTTGGATCTTTTGTGGTTTAATCTTACTCCAATGACTTTGATATATTTATTTGATGATTATAAGCCTTGTATATATATGTTAGGATGTTAGTTTGAAGATTTTAGGTGTTGATTTCAAATATATGAATTGTTATGCAAGAGAATACTCGATTAGGTTAAAAGTTTGATGATTTCGGCTAGATCCATGTTTTGGTTTATTTTTAACCATGTGATTTTAAGTTTAATGGTTGGATATACTTTAGGACATGTTTTTTAACCATTTGATGTTTTGCTTTGAAGCTATCATCCTGGTATGCCTCGGATCAAGTGTTTGATCAAAGTAAAGTTTAGAAAACTTCTGTGATGAAAGTCGCCAAAAATCATGGTATGCCTTGGAGCCGAGTACTTCAAATGAGATTTTGTAATTTTTTGTGATTTTGATGTGTTGAGTCAAAGCATTTTAGTTCTGAGTAATGTGTTATGAACATGTTAAAAGAAAGTTTTGGATTCTTTGAAGTTCTTGGAGATGTTTTGAAAAAGGTCAAAACCTTGAGATCAAGGGTTTTTGTTTTGGCTAACAGTTTGGATCTTTTGCTTAAAAAGTTGTGTTTATGAGAAGTAGGTTTTTTTTGGATGTTTTAAGTATGCTTTTAAGCTTAGGATATGATGATCTTTGTTGCAATACTTCAGTTTGATCATAAGTTTTGGAGTTTGGTGAAATTGCAACAAAATCAACAGATATAACCTTTGGAAGTTTTGGCCCTATGATGCTTTTCATAATTGTCTTTGGTGTTAATTTTTTCTAAGTTGATATTTGTCTTTAGGAAAAAATTTACATGAACAATGTAAATTTTGGTGATTTTTAGAGTTAGGATATGAAATCTTTAAGTTAGGAGCAAAATGACTATTTTTTTCACAAGTAGAGGGTAAAATGATAATTTTACTTAAGTTAGCAATTTTCATGTTTCTAATTGTTAGTGATAAAATTTCTAACTTTTAGTAGGGACTTACAGTTTCTCGTGTTTCGTGCTTAATCCCCATAACGCGACGATCACAGTAAGTTAGCTCTTAACTTACTATCAGATTATTATGTATATGTGATGGGTAAGGGAACTACAGTTCATGTATCTATGTTATGATATATGCTATACTATACCATGTCACTTCATGATTATCTATTACACATAATACTCTGTCGTGAAATACTTATATGTCACACAATTTATTCTATCATATATTTCTATCTGTTACAAATATATCATGTTAAGTAATACTGTCTGTTACACGTATATCATGTCACGTAGTATTTTCCATTTCATGTTATGAAATATTGTCTGTTACATATTATACCATGTTACAAAATATTATTTGTTACATGTTATGCCATATTACGAAATGTTGTTTGTTACATGTTATGTCATGCTACAAAATATTTTCTATCTCATAGTACATCATGCTTTTGTCCCACATTCATGTCATCTTACGTTATGCCAGGACTTCTGTCATTGCATTTCATGTCACATTTCGTCTCGAGTACAGTTTGTGTATCTCGGGAACACTCTTTCAAGTCATGTCAAGTATGTTTACATCTATCAAGACCCTAAGTGCTAGCATGTGGTAATATCTTAGCGGAACTCCTTGAAACCTAATTAACTAGTCACTGGAGCGCAGTAGGCACTAACGCCGATGATGCCACCCACATTTCAGTTTCATGTTATAAGTACTCGTGCGGGTGCAGATACCTGACACGGGATATGTACAGTCCATGTGTCCACAGCAGGTGCAGATACCTATGAACTAGCACGTATGTTATTGCACTTACAACTGATGCAGGTACCTGTGTTGTAATGTGGTAATCGGTATGGACACACAGCTCAAGTGGATCCATGTAGCACCCACAAGGTCACTTTTATTTATCATGCTTATTGAACAAGATTCTAAGTTCATGTATTTCACGCATGCTATGTTCAAGTTCACGTTCAGTCATGTTTCAAGTTCACGTTTTATCCATGTTTCAGTTCAAGTTCATGTTATTCAGATTAAGTTCATGTCATGAAAAGTTTTAAGTTTAGTTCACGTTTCAGTTCAAGTCATGTCAGTTTATACCATGTTACACGTCAAGTTATTTTATGCTTGCTTATGACTTTGATTATGCATTCATGCTTTTACTACTATGCATGCATCATTAACCTGTGTAGAAGTTCTTTGTTAACTTACTAAGATTTGTATTCAAATCTCAATGTAGTAGTCACAACTACCATTCGCACCGAATGGAAGGAGATGTGTCAAGATTAGGAGAAGGAGCGGAGCCTGGTAGATTGGAGGAGGTTGATTAGGTGGCGCCGATGCGACGCGGAGCTTGTGGCCTCCTTAGTTAGATTTTTGGACAGTATTTTCGCATCGTGGTCGAGTTACGTGAGTCGCTCGACGACTAGCACAATAATTATATTTTTGGTGATGTAATTATGGAGTTCGGTCTCCTATGCTTTTGAAATTACAGTCTTCTAAGACTCGTAGTATAATCATGGATGTTTATCCTTTCAGTATGTATGGATCATGTTTTAAGTATTTGGGATTTCTTTAGTTTGGTGCATAGTATTACTAAAAAAAATTATTCACTGCAAATATTGCATAATGTTAGATGCATGTTCGAAACATTACATCTTTATGTGTTGCATGTTCTAATGCTTCAGATGTTCGTCCAATCCCAAGTGGAAATCTGGGGGCGTCATAGAGTTCATTATAGATTTAGAGCAAATAACGACCCCTATGCACAAGGCACCTTATGAACTAAAGGTTCAAATTAAGGAACTCTTGGATAAGAGATTTATCCGACCAAGCTCATCCCACCGGGGTGCGCCAGTCCCACTAAGGATGTGCATTCATTACCAGGATTTAAACAAAGTAACAGTCAAGAACAAGTACCCCCTACCACGGGTCAATGATCTATTGGACCAGTTGCAAGGAGCTTCAGTATTCTCTAAGATAGATTTACGATCGGGTTATCACCAGCTCAAGAATAGGGAGCTGAATGTTCCTAAAAATTCTTTCCGAACTTGATTTGGGTACTTAGAGTTCCTAGTGATGTCTTTTGGATTGACTAAGCTCTAGCAGCATTTATGGATTTGATGAGTTAGATTTTCAAGCAATATTTGGATAGTTTCGTGGTAGTCTTTATAGATGATATTCTAATTTATTCACGGAGTGATGAAGAACATAGGGAGAATTTGAGGTTAGTATTGTAGACATTACAAGAGCACCAGCTCTACGCCAAACTCAGTAAGTGTGAATTTTGTCTCCAAGAGGTGAAGTTTATTGGATATGTAATATCCAGTAAGGGAGTAGCCATAGACCCTGTCAAGAGAGAAGCCATAACTGAATAGCAAAAGCCGACTAATACCCATGAGGTACGTAGTTTTCTTGGTTTGGTAGGATGTTATCAAAGATTTGTGGAAGGATTGTCTAAACTTTCTAGATCTCTTACAACATTAATCAAGAAAAACGCTGAGTACATTTGAAGCGAGGAATGTGAAAGGAGTTTCCAAGAAGTTAAGAGAAGATTGACCAAAGCCCCAGTGTTAGCATTACTTGAACCCATAAACCTTATGTGGTCTATAGTAATGCCTCCAAGATGGGATTAGGATGTGTACTGATGCAGGAAGGATGAGTCGTCACATATGCATTGCGACAACTTAAGGATCACGAATAGAATTACTTTACCTATGATCTGGAATTAGCTATAGTAGTCTTCACATTGAAGTTTTGGAGACATTATTTGTACGGAGAAAAGTGTCAAGTGTTCACTAATCATAAGAGTCTCAAGTACCTATTTAGTTAGAAGAACTTGAATATGAGGCAAAGAAGATGGGTTGAGACAATAAGTGACTATTAGTGTAAAATAAAGTATCATCCCGAGAAGGCTAATGTGGTAGCAGATGCCCTTAGTCGTAAAACTCAAGCAGACCCACCATCATCTCTATTGGCTAGCATGAGGAGTCTATTGATCGGGAGTTCGCCAAGAGATGTCGTGTTGGAAACGGTACAAGAGATCGTACCGCTTAATGACGTGGAGATCCTCGAAAGACAACAAAGAGATGAGAAGCTTGGTAGATTCTCTGCAGAAGTTCCTGGAATTAGAGGGACCTCAGCACTTCAGTGTTCGTGAGGATGGAATCTTGTGTTATAAAGAAAGCAAGGTAATTCCCACAGTTTCGGAGATAAAGGAGGAAGTATTAAGGGAAGCACACTGTACCCCTTATACTGCTCAACCAGTAGTGCAAAAATGTATTAGGATCTGAAAGGGCATTTCTAGTGCGATAGATTGAGGAAGGATGTAGTAGAATTTGTGGTAAAATGCCTAGTTTGCCAACTAGTGAAAGCCAAACACTAAAGGCCAGAAGAAAAGCTGCAGCCATTGCCTATCCCTAAGTGGAAGTGAGAAGATATATCTATGGATTTTGTGATAAGTTTGTCGAGCACATCGATTGGAAAGAACTCCATATGGGTCATAGTTGACAGACTGACAAAGAGTGCACACTTTTTGCCTATTGCCAACACAGACTCTATGGATAAACGCTTCAGGATATATGTTAAGGAGATAGTTCGACTATAAAGAGCACCCAAGTCCATAGTGTTAGATAGAGATAAGCGGTTCAATTCGCATTTATGGCAGAGTTTGAAAAGGTTACTAGGCACCAATTTAAGGTTTAGTAGTGCTTATCATCCGTAGACTGGCAAACAGACGGAACATACGATACAGATGTTGGAGAATATGCTTCGGACTCAAGCACATCGATGGGAAAGAACTCCATATGGGTTGTAGTTGATAGACTGAAAAAGAGTGCACAATTTGTACCTTAGTCAACACAGACTCTATGGATAAACACTTTAGGATATCTGTTAAGGAGATAGTTCGACTGCAAAGAGTACCCAAGTTCATAGTGTCAGATAGAGAGATGCGGTTCACTTCGTGTTTATGGCAGAGTTTGCAAAGGTTACTAGGCACTAGTTTAAGGTTTAGTAGTGCTTATCATCCGCAGACTGGAAAACAGACGGAACGTACGATACAGACGTTGGAGGATATGCTTCGTACTTGTGTGTTGGAATTAAGTGTTGAATGGGAAGGACACCTGCCTTTGATAGAGTTCACTTATAATAACAATTACCAAGACATGATCCAAATGGCACCTTATGAGGCCTTGTACGGGAGAAAATGTAGGTCCCCATTGTATTGGAACGAAGTTAGAGAAAAGAAGATACTAGGACCCGAATACCTACAAGAAGTTCGAAAACAATTAGCATTGATCAGAGAAAGGATGCAAGTCGGCCCATAATCGATAGAAAAATTACGCCGACAACAGACGAAGAAACTTGGAATTTGCTATAGGAGATTGGGTATACGTTAAAGTGTCACCAATGAAAAGAGTGGTCCATTTTGGTAAAATAGGGAAGTTAAGTCCCCGATATGTAGGACCATATGAAGTTGTGGAGCGAATTGGATTTGTAACTTATCGACTGGATTTATCGACCGAAATGCAGGGTATATACGATGTGTTTCACATATCTTCTCTAAAGAAGAGTTTCAGAGAAAGATGACCAGTTGTGATGGAGCTCAATAGTATTCAGCTTGAGTCCAACCTATCGTATGAAGAATGGCTTGTACAGATTATAAATCTTAAGGAATAGGAACTGAGGAATCGAAGGATGCCTCTAGTCAAAGTACTTTGGAATAATCTGAATTTCCAAGAAGCAATTTGGGAAAGGGAGGATTCAATGAGGACTAAATACCCTCAGTTGTTTGTATCGTAGATTCAATTATTTGTTAGGAATTTTGTATTTGACTGATTGTACTTTGGCATGTTTGAATAAAAGACTTCGTCTAGATTTTTGTTCTTTTTATCTTTTTTAGTAATATTATATGCGCGTACCATATCCTTGATAATAGAGCATGGCACAAACTAGGAAAATCGCACGTACGTCCACCTTGTCCGTAGCCAAAATTAGAAAAATACAAGAGTGTAATCACAGTAACCGGTGCAAAAGAAAAGACCGAATGATGGCAGCCTACTCGCAGCAAATGGAGAAATTTGAGCATCATCACACTCATGTGCTGGATGCGGATTATAGAGGAAACATGTTTATATGATGAGCGTTACCGAATGAAGAGCGGCAATCCCCACATGACCCGTTAGTGTGGACGCTACAAGAATGTGATTGCTCGGGCTTAATCAAGAGGCAGAGACCAACCGTGCTACAAAAGCTCACGCTAGTAGATATACACCTTTCGAGATCTCGGATATCTCAACGGATCGTATTCGTCTCCATGAGGAAGGTCAACCCATAGAAGATATTGAGCTTGCTATAGAACATAAGTTGAACGAGATGAGGGTGAATATGTATTACGATTATGATTTGGATGCAATATTCTACATGTAGCAAGACTTAGTAACAGAAAATGAGGATGAAGATGCATCCCTCTCATCATTTGAGGATTCCACGACAGCCAGTAAGAAAGGTAAAATTTTGAGTGACTCCATAATTCTTGTAGCAAGTTGTTCTCAGTTGATGGTTACGATGCCGATTTTGAGGACGAAATCTTTTCTTAAGGGGGGAGGATGTGACGACCTGATTTTTGTCAAAATCTTCACTTGTTATTTTATTTTAATTTTACCTTGATTACATTTTTTGCCCAATGTTTTGACTAGCTAAGAAGGGTGCTAGAATAGTGAAGGAATCGCTTGGGCCTAATAGCCTAGGTGTCCAAGCCCAATAAAGGCCCAAAGGGACTAGGTAATAATCGGTCATTAAGGGGCAATTTGGGAATGGCAGACCCTAACTAGGGTTTAGGGCAATGTGGTGCCTACTTGGAAGAATGGTTGTTTTGCGCTTTTCTTAGGAATCCCATCATTTGAAACCTAAGGAAGAGGCACTATTGGTAAGCACCACGTTGCCACTTGGCAAGCATGCATAAAGGCTTCTAGAAGAAGCAAAATGAAGAAAGGAGAATGGAGGGGTCTGCACTCATAGGGCACATGCCGTACTCATACACTCACATGCCACTTGGCACATATGCAAGTCCATCCCGTAGGTGTAATGAACCTAGACAAAAGAATGAGAGAAGGGGAAGAGGGGCATGGGACATGGGACATGTCAAAAGCCACACACACAAGTTCCCAAGAGGCCTTAGGGTTTTGGCCAAGGGGTGTCACGCCTACCTAGGGGAGACCAACCAACATCTTGCCAAGTGTCATGCATGCACTAGGAATGGGGCATTTCTAAAAGAAAGTGATGATGAAGGGTTTGCATGGGAAATGGGCACGCAAACAGTCACCAAGATTCTAGAAGAATCTTTGTGGGAAGAGGAATAAAAAGGGATGGCAAAGGGCACAAGCTCACACACATGCCACTTGCCACATGGCAAGCATGTACACGCCCAACCCTAGGTTTTGTAAAAAGACTTGTATGCCTCGAAGGTTCAATGAACCTAGACACACATGGAGGGTGCAAAGGGACTTTAGGGTTTGTTTAAGGGCATGAGCATGCCTCATGTCAAGGAGCCTTTTGGCTTCCCAAAGAAACATAATGATCATGAGGGCAATAGAAGGTTTCATCCAAGAAGAAAAGGGGCTTGCCACATGGCACCCATGCATAGAGGCTTTTGGATTTCCAATGTTAGAAAAGAAGGATAGGAGAGAGAGAGAGAGAGAGAGAAGAGAGTGGGAAAACACAAAGTATATAAGGACATTCGTTTAGGGGGTTGGCACCTACACCCCCAAAGAAGACACCCGAAGGTCATTTTGTGTTTTGCATGAACTTCTCACCTCCATTTTCTCTCTTGCACGTCCACCATAGAGGAAGAACAAGCACTTTTCTTTCTATTTTCTCCCCAACCAAAACGTTACCTACACTATACCATCTCCACCCATCCAACCACATGGTGGAAAAGAGGAGCAAGGAGCCCACGTCGAGAGGAGACCTGCACGGTAACAACCACTAAATTTCTACTACATTCCCTTAATCAAAACACACACGTTCACGAGTATTTCCTTGGGAAGAAAGGGTTTGGTTAGAGTGAAGGGAGATACACTCCATTCCCAGACTTGAGGAGATTGGAGTGGTTAGAGATTTCATTTGATAATTTTTAAATCGTGGAGGAAGTAGGGTTTTCCTCAACAGGAAGACTGAACCACCACTAGCATGTACACGTGAGCATGAGACCTTTAAAGGGAAGAGAGACCACGACCACCATTTTGAGTTCAAACTGGGGTTCTATTCTCTAAATGGTTTCGGCCATAAGAGTAATGATCACACACAACTATGACTCTCTCACACGTCATGCAACACCATGACCAAACCTTGTTAGGAAACATGAACATCATTTGGCCTAGGGCGACCTCTTCTAGGCCGAGCACATGGAAAGCCTATCTAACCTTAGAATAAGCTTCACAACTGTGAGGGAGTAAACCCTAAACATGCCACACACACACCTACTCGAATTAGGGTTTTGTGTTGTCACTAAGTCTAATAGTTTAAATTCAGCTTGCTTGCTCATGATACTTATATTTTTGCTAAAGATATTTGTAAGTTGACTCAATCTACTCTCGGATAATGTTTGTATATGAGGTGTGAACTTTGCATTGTTGTTGGTATTATGTGATCTTTGCAATGTTTCTTATGTCACTTGAATAAAGAGATCTCTGGTATGGTATGACTTGTATTTGGTTTTATGTGATGTTTACCATGCCCACATGCTTGAAATGTTTCAGCCATGCAAAGCTGCCATGATGAAGAAATTTTCTTTTGCCATGATTAAGCACAGATTGTCATTGCCCATGTTTTATGATAAGTAAATTGCATGTTCTAATATTTTCAAACCGTAACGGAAAATGCTTTGATGTGTTGTTTGATAACATGACATGATTACATGGTACATGACATTTACATGTTCAAGTTGCTTATGAAAGAAGAAGAGTCCCAAGTACATGTCACATGCATTTTAGGTTGTGTATAGTTTTCAAAAGAAAAGTTCGTTACATATTTTGTCATGACCCCAAAAGCTAAGACATGAGAATGTCCTAGTAGAACTCCTCTATCCACTCTGAAGTGCATAAAATTGGAAGTGGTAACCCTGGGTTGATGAAGCACAGTCAACAGACCTCGAATGGATTCTTTTTAAAGGACTTTGGAGCGAGGTAGCACCTAACGCTAGTGAGTGCCATAAGATGGTTGTAGTGTAGGCGAAATGAGAACTGTCGCATAATGATAAGTGCTCTAGGGTAGTCACCACCGGTCAAGTGGGACAGGAAGTGATGCGGTAACTAGCAAGGAGCCCACGCTGTGTAGGGGAGCCGTGAGGTGTCCACTTATATGTTACAAGGACTAAATGTTATGACTAATATGTGTTAAGAAAAGATGATAAGTGTTTTCTGAAAAGGAAAGGTCAAACCTGATTTTTTGTCATTGAATTTCTGTAATGTATATGCATAAGTCAAAGTCTCAGGTTAAGTACATGTCCATGCATACATTCTCATGGTTTGCCTTTATATGCTTATTTTATCTGCTTGTATGTTACATGTTAACTTGTTGAGATTTTTTGAAATCTTGTTGTGATACTTTCCACTATCATTTTCCATCTGGGATGGTAGAAGTTATGACAGGTCAAGAGACCAATTATGGGGAAACACAAGAGGCTGGCTCCCCTGATAGTCAAAGAGGCCTTGAAGAACCTTGAGCGCTCAGTGGAGCCATCTTTGGAGGATAGGCTAGAGGCAACTGACCAGTTCATTTGTGAAGTGCTAAGTTGTTTGAAGACTTACAGAAAATTATCCATAAGGGCAAGGCAAAATAGCAAAGGGCCTGTAGGGTTTTGATAAAAAAAAAAAAAAAGAGAGAGAGAAAAAGGAAAGTGTGACAAGAGGGAAAGGGTTCTTTTGGTTTTGTACCCTTTGGTATTTTGGGAATTTGAACAATGATACTATTTTGGGATCGTTAGTTTTATGGTACCATGATTTTTAAGAAATTGGTCTTAATCTTACTTAGATTATATGAATTTCCACTACAATTTATTGCATACTGCTAGAAATATACTAGGTGCATTGCATCTTAACTGTCATGTATGGGGTTATGTAACCTTGTATTACATATCTCGATGCTTCAGTCTCTGTCCAATCCCAAGCAGGGGTTAGGGGCATCATACACATCATCTTATTATTCTGGATTTTGATCATTTGTCTACAATAGGGGAAAACTTCGATAATGTAAAAAATTGTAAGGAGTTGTTTTCACCCATTACCACCAACCCTCCATGTATAGTGTTGCCTACAACAACTGTAGCACACTTTGAATTGAAACCACAAATAATTAAACTACTTCCTACTTCTAATGGTTTTGAGAGAGAAGACACTTACACGCATGTGAATGACTTTCTTGAACTTTGTACTACCTTTAGGTTCCAAAACTTCACTAATGAATCAGTTTACCTACGCTTGTTTCCTTTTTCTTTAAAGAATAGGGCAAAAGCATGCCTTACCTTCTAAATCTATCACTTCTTGGGATATTCTTGTCATAAAATTTCTTTCTAAATTTTTTCCAATATCAAAAACCAATGCTTTGAGGAGACATATTGTTGACTTTTATCCAGATAATAAAAAATCTTGTGAGAGTTGGGAGAGATTAAGGCTTTGTTTGGATATTAAGAGTATCTTTGACCATTTGTGAATAGCAGTGAAATAGTTTATGAATAGTGGTTAATAGTTTGTAATTAGTAGTAAACTATTTGTGAATAGTAGTGAAATAGTCCGAGAATAACTGATAACAGATGTGTTCCCAAAGAGACCCTTAAGGACCTGATTTTGAAGTGTCCCCGCCATAGTTTTGAGATATGGAGACCGGTACAATATTTTACGGTTTAACGTAGACAAACCATAACATAATTGAGTCAATGAATGCTGATGAATTTTTAGTTTAACGACCGATCTGTCATATAAATTTCTTGAAAACTTATCAGAAAGCTCCCATCAATGGGATTTTTCTAATCGTAGAGAGATCATCCCAAATAGTTAAGAAATGGGGTTTGTATGAAATAAGTAAAACCATAAATTCTGCCAATTAAGTTCAGGATTAAGTATGTTCCCTCTGTGCTAGCCCCATGCATACGAACTCAATATCATGAAATCAATTGATCAATTTACAAAATATCATTTTTCAAATCTAAAATGATGTGAAATTTGTAACGATTACAAATTGAACCACGATGTTGGACAATGAGTGTTGGTTAATGCAAAACGTCTAATTTTCATGGCCATGGCAGCTCATTCTAGTTGATTTCATGTATAATTATACGTACATTTTCTCCTTAACTTCTATGCCTTGCCCAATGTGCATCCTCAACTATGAAAAATTGAAATGTGCAACCCGATAACACTGTAAAGTTTCAAGGTGCACCCTTAGGCCAGTCATCTAACCTTGAGAAGCTTTGAAGTAATGATGAAAACATTATAAGGAAGGGGCCTCTTCCTTGGCTCTGCAACTCAGGGTGGAGGGAGGTTGGGATCCTTGGCCCCACGCCAGTGGCCGCCCACATTGACTTGTACTATGTATATTATGGGTGTACAGGAATTGGCGAGACCGATTGTCGTTGATGGGAACTGACTGTTGGAGTTAGTAACCGGTTGGCCGGCGGTAGGAAATACAAGCAAACTGCTGAACCGATCAATATAATATATATAATTATCATATATTTTAGGTAAAACGATGCCGTTTTATTTAAGTGATTTAAACGACATCGTTTTACATGAAACGTATAGAAAAAATATATATATAAAAGTGAAACGACGTGCATCATTTAGATCTAGCGTTTAATAACCCCTCCCCTCCCTCTTCTTCATCCTAATCCTCTTTCTTTCCTCTCTCTCCTCTCTCACCCCATAACGCAGCCCTCCCCTCCTCCTTCAAGCCCCTCGACGCTCAGCCTGTCCTCATCTCTCTGAGATCTCTCATCCTCGACTAGTCCCTCACCTCTTGGAGCTTTCTCCTCTCTAAAACGTCTCTCTGAGCTCTTTGTCATTCACACTGAGCTCTTTGAAATGTCCCTCACCTTTCTCATTCTCTTCTCATCTCGGAGCTTTCTTCTCTCATTCATTTTTGAATTTGTTGTGAATTTTGGTTGATTTCTTTTAAATTTGTGATGTGAATTTGGGGATGGGTTACCAACCAACGGACCAGCTGTTGAACCGATCGGTACCGGCCGTAAGATTCCGATCGACTCTCTCTCTCTTTCTCTGCCAGTCGGTTTCGGTTGATATCACATTTTAAAAAAATTATCGGTACAATTTTTATTTTGGACCAAAACCGCGCTGATAGGATTGATTTTAATGTATATATGTTTGCCATGTATACTGCATTCGCACTTAGAACAAGAAAGAATTAAACACTCTAGCTAGGATTTACAAAGATTTTGGATAGCTTAATTTTCAGGTAGGAACGAATAGTTATTCTATTTTCAGGTCGGTGTGTAGACTGCATCATTCACATCACTGAAATGATAAGATAGGATTTGTAAAATTTAAATTTAAAATTTATCTTTCAAATTAAATTATACAATGTAAACATTTTATTAAGGATCCGTTTCGATATCTATGAATAGTAGTGACAATTAAAATAGTGGTAAAATTGTTTGATTTAAGATATTTTATTAGGTTTTGGAAAATGAGAGGAAAAAACTAAATAAAATAGTATAAAGTTAGAAATTTGTTTGAATATAATTTTTTAATAGAGAATATTATGGTTACATATACTAAAACTATTAGTCTATTTATATTTTAGTATACATACATTAGTTTAAAATAATTATATTAATTAACACATACTAATATGGTATTGAATTTAACTATACTACCATACTTTATATAAGTTACACTATACACTTTTTATATGAGTGTATATGATCAAATTTGTAGAAATATATTTATAAAAAAGAATATATATTACGATTACTAGTTTGTACAGTTGATGGGTATAAGTTGTGGCATTGAGTACTGTTACACCCACAAAAGAATTATACAAAAGTAATTTAACAAAATGATGTGGTTTCATCTGATCCGTTAGATCTACTTTACAATAAAAATAATTTTATAATCTGACAAATCACATCCAGCCACATTAGTTTGTAGAATTATTTTTATGTAATTATTTTATGATTACAATATTTCCCTATACCATTTCATATTACAAATTACACAGTGTGAGTTCCCTTTTTTTCTTATTAAAAGATATTTGGGGACATATGTGGACTGCGGTCTTGGGTATAATAGGCCCGGAGAAGGGAATGCCCAACCCAACCTTATAAACCACACACAGGGCCGATTTGGACCGGACTATCCTCTGTACAAATTTGCCTGTTCTTAAGAGAGCTTTACGCCTACCCGCCCTCGATCCTGATATCTCAGCGCACAGATCGTGTGCGCGCTGCTATGTCATAGAGACATCATATATGCATTCATTTCACCCATCGTCCCCGAATCTATACTCAATTCTTGTCTTTGCAACGTATTACAAAAAATAGGCTGTCATCTTCTGCGGCTCAGGTTCTTAAAAGGCAGACAGAGTGAAGCTTCCTCGTCTTCCTGCACCTTCACCTCACTACTGTAAAAGCAAAGCAATCATTTGTATTGTATCGGACGTGGCAGCTTCTCAACGACGGTAGATTGCGTATAGTATATATCCTTATGCTGCATCTGCGCTGTACCAAAACCAAAACCTATTAAAAATATATATTTCCTTTTTTTGTTTAAATTAAAAATTTAAAAGCCAAAATCACAGAAGAAGGGGGAGACTGGTCGGTAGCTATCGTTACGCACCGTTGGTTGCTCCGTCTTCTTCTTTAAGGTACGATTTCCCCGGGTTCATCCGATCCGGCCCCTCTAATCTATTTTGTTTTGCATAATTAATTATCCAATCCCCAGCTTTAAGGTCATAATTCGGTTTCTACTTTTTTTCTTTTTGGGGGTAGGGGGGCAAGTAATTGATAATTTCTTCATGCTGGCCTCCAAATTCTAGGGTTTGAAACTCTCTATATACATGCCTACATACGTTCCGTGTATGACTATGCACATCGGCAATTGGGTCGAATTCGAAATAGAGAGGTTTGCTTAGTGGATCGGCAATAGTGGTTATAATTGTTGCCATGGCGAGTGTGGGTGGCGAAGACGCTGATGCGGTTCTCAGCGACGTGGAGGGCGAAGAACCGATCCCGATCGTGATCAAGAATCCGACTCAGGAGGATATCTCCGTCGAGAAATTTCGTGAGCTTCTCGCCGAACTCGATCGCGAGCGGCAGGCTCGCGAGGTGGCGGAGAACTCGAAATCGGAGTTGCAGGTTTCGTTCAACCGCTTGAAGGCTCTGGCTCACGAAGCAATTAAGAAGCGCGACGAGAGCGGGAGGCAGAGGGACGAAGCTCTGCGCGAGAAGGAAGAAGCTCTGAGGTCGAGTGAGAAGGTCACGGCAGAATTGGCTGAGGCGAATAGAGCAAAAGACGAGCTTTCGAAGCAGAGAGATGAGATTGCGAAGCAATTTGATGAAGCAGTGAAGGAGAGGGACGGATTAAGATCGGAGATTGAGACTTCTAGCCATATGATGATAACTGGGATAGAGAAGATATCGGCGAAGGTTAGCAATATCAAGAATTTCACAGTGGGTGGGTTGCCAAGGTCGCTAAAATACACGGGGTTGCCAGCGGTGGCATATGGTGTGATTAAACGGACGAACGAGATTGTAGAAGAGCTCCTAAGACAGATTGATGCCACGACTAAGTCTAGGAATGAAACAAGGGAACAGATGGAGCAGAGGAATTATGAGATTGCCATTGAGGTTTCTCAGCTTGAAGCAACGATGAATGGGTTGAGGGAAGAAGTTGCGAAGAAGACTTCGGTTGTTGAGACTTTGGAGAAGACTATAGCCGGAAAGGATGGAAAGATATCTGAAATTGAAAGAGATACGATGGAGAAATTGAATAAGGTTGAGAATGAGGCTTTGGAGCTGAGGCAGATAGTCAGTGAGTATGATGACAAGTTGAGGAGTTTAGAATCAAAGATGGAATCACAGAGGCCTTTGCTAATTGATCAGTTGAATCTTGTGTCGAGAATTCATGAACGGATATATGATGTGATCAAGATAGTTGATTTTAATAATTTGGACCAGTCAGAGTTCTCTGAGTCGTTGTTTCTCCCGCAGGAAATGGACATGGAGGAGAATATTCGTGCTGCTTTGGCTGGGATGGAGTCTATTTATGAGCTGATCAAAATTGTTGTTCAAAAGACCAGGGATTTAGTAGAGGAGAAGAGTCGTGAAATAAAGGGTTTGGATGAAACAGTAGGTCAACTGGTCAAGGAGAAAGAGCATATTGGATCATTACTTAGGAGTGCTTTGACAAATAGGATGGCAATGGATCCATCTTCCAAAGGGAATGCACTGTTTCAAGTTGCAGAAAATGGTTTGAGGGAGGCTGGGATAGATTTCAAATTCAGTAAGCTTCTTGAGGATAGAAAGGTTCCAAATCCCAATGACAAAGTGGATGTGCCAGGGACAGAGAGTGATGAGATATACTCTTTGGTAACTTTTTCTTACTGTTAATTTGTGTTTAGCATTTGGGACGTGTTTGACCCTTAAAACGTCCTTTCTGAGATGTTTATGTGTTGAACACAGGCTGGTGCTTTGGAGAAGATTGTTAAGGCATCTCAGCTTGAGATCATTGAGCTGCAACATTCTGTGGATGACCTAAGGTACCTGATATCATTCTTAATCTTGTATATGCCAAGTAGACTGACATTTTCGTGTTCACCTTATTTTTGGAAGTTGGGTTGAGGAAGCTTTCAATGAGAGTCAAACTGACACATTCTCACTTGTCCTGACCTGATATTTTTCTATTTTTGCATATTCCTTTACTGTATGAAGGGCAGAGTCAAGCTTACTTAAAGAGCATGTAGAGATTCAAGCCAAGGAGCTTGACCATAGAATGCAACGGATAGAGGAACTCGAAGAAAAGGAGAGAGTGGCGAATGAAAGTGTAATTTATTTATGTTTTGTTGGCTGTTATATCCAAATTTAATGTTACTGTCCCTTCAATTTGTGGTGTTTGATACTCAGTGAAGTATAAGAAGTTGAGAAGTAATCTGTGGTCATTGTAATTCCCTTTTTTAAAAAGCAAGTTGAAACTTGCTTATATATTGTGTTTGAGCATTTTGGTATCAACTTCCTATGTATGCTGTAGGTTGAAGGGCTTATGATGGACATTGCTGCTGCTGAAGAAGAAATCACGAGATGGAAAGTAGCAGCAGAGCAAGAAGCTGCTGCAGGCAGAGCTGTTGAACAAGACTTTGCGGCGCAGGTATGCTTGTTGCTTATTTGGCCTAAGCATACAATTTATATGTTTTACACTGATATCTAGTTGGTCGTTACAGCAGTAATTTTTTGTCCATGCTCGTACTCTCATCAGTTTGGTACTCAATAGAATATTCAAATAGTTAAAAGAGGGGAGAGGAGGGGGGGGGGGGGGTTGTTTAAGCTATCCTCCAAGGAATAGTGACTTAAAAAGGGTCGGTAGAATAATTTGATGAATAAATGATAAAATCTGTTTCTGTTAGTGTTGCTGTCTCTCTCTCTCTCGCTCTCGCTCTCTCTCTCTCAGCGGTAGGCCTGCACACCGAACAAAATTTGAGGCTGACCCGATCCGACCCGCAGGGAAACTTGATCAATCGCGGCCTGACCCGTACAATTCGGATCGGGTCGAACCTGTTCTTCTTCTCCTCATTCGTTCTGCCATACACATTGGAGGGCAAAAAGACCCATTCTGGACCTTCAGGTTGTTTCTAACCCATTCTGGATCTCATGCCGTAGCTTTAGTGAGAGGAAGAAGATGGACCCTGCTATAGCCATTGTTGATTTAACCTTTTGGTTTGTAATGCCTTCGATACAAGATAAATGGATGAATCCAGGTTCTCTGATCTTTGGGGATCACAACTTTTATGTTACAGAAAAAAGTAAAGCATACCCAGAACAAGATCAGAGTGATCCCGGAAAACACAGACGGATCGAAAACCAGCCACAAAGTAAGTAAAGGAAAAAGAAAAAACGCCATTTCTTGAAGACGGATCGAAGAGGAGTGAATGAAGCTGTTCCAAACTCCAGAAACCATCACTGTCTGAAAGAAAATAAAGGGGGAAATTGATGAAAAAATAATACTAGTAATAATAAGAACATGAGAAGAAGAAAGAAACCCATGTAGTACTGATCTGCTAGTTTTGATTAACTCATTAGAATCATCCCATGTAGTACCAATCTGCTAGTTTTGAAAGAAAAAAGCAACTCACCCGTAGAGCGGAAGAAAACCCATTAGAATCATCTCCTTGCCCTCTGTTCTGCTCAAATTCGCTTGTTGTTGGGATCTGTTTCA
Organism: Juglans microcarpa x Juglans regia; assembly: GCF_004785595.1. Taxonomy (NCBI): domain Eukaryota; kingdom Viridiplantae; phylum Streptophyta; class Magnoliopsida; order Fagales; family Juglandaceae; genus Juglans; species Juglans microcarpa x Juglans regia. The sequence continues at coordinate 23,697,203 of NC_054598.1, forward strand.
AATCCTCAAATAGGAAACAAGAGCCTCACACCAGTACTACTCTCTTGCACCCCTTGATGAAGAGTATTATTCCCATACCCTCTTTCGAACCCCTTGAGAGAAAAACTCGGAGACTTTGTGTTTGGAGAGAGGTGTGATTACTGTGGACTGGGGTAGTGTTTTCCTTTGGCTGTGCTCTGTTTTTGAGCAGCAAAACAGAGGATTGTTCATCCTGCAGGTGGCTACTGGGAAACGGCGACAAGCTGTTGAACAAGTAGGGCAGTGACGCGTCGAGGTCGTGGGGAAGCTGTAGGTTGGGTGTTTGAAGGAGGGTCTTGGGTCAATAGCTTGTTATTTTCCTCAAGTGATCGGTTTCGACCGATATAAGGTGTATTAAACCCGTGACCCGATGAACCCGACTTTAGTCGGGTCGGCCATGTCGGGCCTTTCGGATTGATCAGGTCTGGGCCTTTTATGCACAGACCTACTCAGCAGTATATCTCTAATCAGACATATCAAGCCAGAGAATCGTTAAATAATTTGGGCACCTTTTTGTGAATTTCGAACTGTATAGGGTAAATTTGTTTTTTGTTAGAATATGACAATAACTATTAACTAGGTTAAAAAGTCTAAAAAGAACACGAGGGGATTGATTGAGGTCCATTGTCAAGCTTCCAAATTCACTAGATGTGGCCACTATCAGAGACACCCTGATCGTTTGACATGATAACATTGTGCTCGTGATTAGAATGTATATTTGGTACTTGCAATTACTATATTTTACTGCGAATATATAATTCTCAGCCTGTTTACTATGCACTAACATTCCAGTTGTTTCCTTTTTTTCTATTTTCAACAGTATGTTCCATCTTATTGGTATTTTTAGCATGTTCTATGGCGGTTTTCCACTCACTCTTCCCCCTCCCCACCAAAAACAAAAAAGTTATGATTATTCTGAATATTGTTTAAGTTCTTAGTTAAATTATGGATGCCCGCAGTTGTCATCAATTAAGCAGGAGCTTCAAGAAGCTAAGCAAGCCGTGTTGGAGTCTGAAAAGAAGCTCAAATTCAAAGAAGAGACAGCCACTGCTGCCATGGCTGCAAGAGATGCAGCTGAGAAGTCATTGAGGTTGGCAGACTCGAGGGCGTCCAGGCTGAGAGATAGATTAGAGGAGCTTACCCGTCAGCTCGAAGAATTTGAGAACCGGGAAGACTTGAGGGGCCAAAATAGGCCTAGATATGTATGCTGGCCGTGGCAGTGGCTTGGGATGGACTTTGTAGGCGTCCGCGGGTCTGAGATAGAACAACAGGGTTCCAATGAAATGGAGCTTTCTGAACCTCTTTTATGATTATACTTTTTTTTCCCCTTCTATTTTTCCCCTTCTTTGTATCTACTGTGATCTTTCAAATTAAAAATAGCATAGCAATGGTAGTTTATATCAACTTCATTATTCGAGATTCTCCCTAGTATTTGCTGTAATTTGGTGCTGAGCCGAAGTGAATCGTGGTGGAAAATTTGGTGTTGATGGGTTTTTTTTTTTTTTTTTTTGGGGGGGGGGGGGTCTCGGCACTTCATTTGTCATCAATTTTAATTTAGTTCTCAATTTAAAAAACAGAATGGAAATTACATAAAATTAAAAAATAAAAATAAAAATAAAAAGTTCAATTCCGATGTTGTAAGCAGGAGATAGCTGTAGGGTATTACGATTATCGTTGGGTACTTTCTCTTCTTATAGTTTTATATTTAAGTTCCGATTCATTTACGTGTAGTACTCTGGAAGTGGGAACCAAGTGAAGCTAATTGGAAACTGAGAGTCTATCTATGTATCTATCTATCTATCTATAATTATATATATACATATATATATATATAATTATATTATATTATATAATATATATATGATTCAAGTAAGATACCCAAATTTTATGGAAGATGTTCGTTTTTCTCTTTTAATTAGTTCAAAGGAAATTAGTAAAAAGACGTGTAAATAAAATGCGAGAGGTCTTCATTTTCTTATCAAAACAAATGTAGCCCCAGCAAGCACTTCAGTTATCTAAGAAATTTGATGGATAAAGATAGCTATACGCCGAGTCTTCATATTAACATTCTTCTAGTCCTAGTAAAAGCCTGAAAGTCTCCACACACACACACACAGCACTATCATGCCCATAAATTCAAAAGGAAAATTTTATACACCATACTCCATCTTGCTATGATGAGGTGACATTACCCATCAATCTATTTCTTCTTTAAAAAAATAAAGGATCATCTAAGGGTGATAGAAGTGATATATTTTACATAGTGGGATGAGTGTTGTGGTATATATAACACCCCACTTAAAAGCACCTTAGGACTTGGCCTTAGCAAACATGACTTTAGCTAAGTAGAAGTGGTGATCCTTGAGAAAAAGGAAAATCTTGGAGTTTGAGATGGCAAAGAAGCTTACACCATTGATTTAGTTAGTATTTTTAGAGAATTCTAGTGCTATTTTATTTTATTTTATTTTTCTTTTGAGAAAAATGTGCCAAGAGGTCAATGGTAGAATGACAAGTAACATATTGGAGATTTGCCACCTTGGTGGGCTAAGTAACTTGGTTAAAATATTAGATGGATTTGAAGAAGACCCAAGGGTTGGTTAAATAGGGGCCTTAGCTCATTAAGATGAGAGGGCTAAGGATAGACTTAAGACTATGGGCTCAACTTGATAGACACAAAGTTATTGGGCCGAACTTAGTAAGATCAAGACTATAGACCCAACTTAGTAAGACTCAAGACTAAGATCCAATTTAGTTATTGAGGCCAAGGAAAGGCCCAATAAAATCTAAACATGGGGCCCAAGGAAAGGTCCACTTCACACAAAAGGATTGAATATTTGGCGCAATGAGAATTTAACACTTGGAGCAAAAGTTTAGTATTCCTATCACTATTTCAAATTGGACCCACACATCATACAATTGGTTTCATTTCTTTCAAAACTCATCCCACACGCCCCTAGGGTTTTCTTTTCAACCATGGTAAGATCTCTAACTTGAGTTTAGGTTACTATTTCAAAAACTCTCATCATTTCCATGAATAGTAACTCAAACATCATGGCTTGCATAGTTTTCTTCAAGTTCTTTTCTTCATGATTTTTTACTTGTAATTTGTATTTTTTCTACTTGTTTTGCATCATTTTTAGGCAACCCTAGAATAGTAGAACAAATCCAATCCATGTCATTTGAGGAAAAGGCATATCAAATGCCAAATGAACCCATCAATCCGCACGCCTAGTGCAAACTGTGCACGTCTAAACAAGCCAATGAAACCAAGGCTTTTCAATAAGTTTTCAAAGGAATTTTTTGCAACTCATTAAACCCTCATCATGTCCACTAAACCTAGAAATTCCAGACCTAAAATAAGGCCAAGAGCAGTTCCAAAAAAATAAAGCCAAAAGTTCAACTATTTATCTAGGAAATGAGAACTTGACCAAGTTGACTGCACATGTTCTTTCAAAGATTTTCTGCACCAAAACCAGCCACCACCTCTGTCATTTAGCCTTAAGTAAGTGACCCAAAATACTCAATTGCATGCTTGATCAATCACCTCTCATGGACAGCAAAACTGATGGGTGAATTGGTGCTACACAAGGTGCTTACTCGACTGAAACCTAGGCACAATCAACCTTCCTTCATTTTCTGCTCAAACTAAACCACATGGCAACCATTCATACCTCATTACCCACCTCGATAAGCTACTCAATAGTGGTTGCCAACAAAACAGATCACAAGGATGGGACAAAGAGGGATAAAAAACTGGACAGTTTTGGTGAAGCCCAAACCTTTGGCTTTCAACTTGGTTTCTCATGTGATTTCTTTTCTAACTTCTGAATTCATTCAACCCCCTGCACCTATGGCCTTCACCTAACTCTTTTCTATCAGGTAATCAAGTGGTTTATTCAACTATTCAAACTGTGCAAAAGATGACAAACCAGAAATGCCATCAAAACCTCCACCGCCCATACACACCAATCACCTCCCACACCCTTCAGCCAAGCCATGCACTCCCTCACCCCTCACCCCTTCCATTGAGTCGTATAAATACCCCCTTCATCCCTCACTTCCTCACACTCCTTTTTCAAGCTTCTCCTTAAGTGTTCTTGAGAGAAAATTACTCTTAGTACGAGAATAGAGTGAAACCGTGAGTTTGGGTGGGTGCTTTGGAGGGAAGTTATCTTGAGTGACTCAAAGGCTATGGTTTGGTGATTAATCCTACCCTATATTTTTTTTTGGATGTTAGATTAACATGTTATGCTTTAAATTATGGCATTAGAAGGAAGATTTGGTTGAGTTATATGAAGTTGAACTTGGGGTTTGCACATAAGGGTCATATTTGGAGTCTTGCATGAATAAATTGTTTTGATATGAAATTTTAGCTATGACATGCCTTGATATGTTATCCTAAGCTTAGCTAACATCTTGATTAATTGATTGAAGGCTTATAATTGAAGAAAACAGCTTGTCATGATAGGTTTTAAGTCAATATCTTGGGTTGATCATCAAGCACATTCGGTTTCCACTTGCATGAAGGTTATCTTGTGATATCATGTTTAATTTTCACAAATTTTATGTTATAAACCTTTAGAAACCTATTATCATCATGTTAAGAGTTGAAATGCATAATTTATTTAGGTTTTAAGAGTTCACATGTCAAACAGAAGCTAGAAACACCATACTTATACCCGGTTTGAAAGTTTTGTAATTTTTGGTGTTAATCAATGCATGAATGTTGATAGGAACTTATGTTAACTTGTCCTGAGGGCTAGATTTATTCTTTACCATATGATGAAATTCAGTCACACAATCATCCATAGAAGTTATAGACTTAAAATCACAAATGGTCACAATGCATGCCTCAGGTTGGATGGAGTTAGCATAGTAGCTATGTGATTCTTGAAATTCTAAGATCATATATGGATTTAGAACATGGAAAATACGAATTTTGTATAATATGGTGAAATTGGGGGTCAAAATACAAATAGTAAAAGTTTAGGGCCTAAGTGGCAATTTTGGAAAATATAGGGATAGTTTTATAAATATTATTTTGAACCCTCTCCAATCTGAAAATCTCCCTTAGTTATATGATTCCTAACTTAGAAATATCTCTTATTTCAGCCGCACCATTTTCTAATAACTCAAGAAGTTTGTAAGTTAACTTCAAACTTACTCTTGGATAATTTATTTATGATTCTTGTATAAACGCCACATTTATATTATAAATTTTATTTTGAGCATATAATACCATATGATACTTCATTTAGCACTTGATTACTTACTTACATGACATGTGAGATTTTCACCATTTTAGCATGTTTTGTAAACATGTTATTTTTACATAAAGGATACTACATAAGCACATGTCATGAAATACATTTTTAGAATAGCATTAAAATAAATTTTGTCATGACCCCAAATTTTAGGATGAGGAATTATCATAGTGGAATGCCTCTGTTCACTTTGGAGTGAATAAAAATTGAGTGGTAACCCCTGGGTTGATAAAGAACCGTTAATCGATTTCGAATGGATTCTTTTTAAAGAAAATTAGAATGAAGTCGTATATGAAACTTAATGCTGGTGGGTGCATATGTAATGATGATATATCACTACAAGAAAAAGTAGCATTTGAGGCTACTTTTATTTCCGGCAACGTAAATATTGTCACAAAAGAGCTATTTTACTGTTTTGGAAAAACTTTTCTGTCAACCGGAAAAATCGCCGGAAAAATTGACTATTTTCGATGATTTTTATGCGCTAAAAAAGTTATGGTCACAAATAAACCCTTTTTTTTGTTTCTGGTATTGCCGTAATACTTTCTCGTTGTTACAATTTTTATTTGCGGCAATTATGTGTCTCCACAGTTGAATTTGCCACAAAATATACATACTTTTCGTATCTAAATTATTACAGCGACTTATACAGTAAAATCCCCTAAATTTTACCCCCCCCCGGCGCCTTATTTTCCTTAACTTTCCCCATTCTCTCTCTCTCTCTCTCTCTCAACAGGAGTTTCCTATTGCCAGCACCGCCGTCTGCTCACCACCTTCTCGCCTTCTCACCGACACCGGTGAGTTTCTCTTTCAAACTTTTAGGCTCCCTCAATCTCTTTCTCTCTCTATAACTCTCGCTCGTGACCCCCCTTTCTCTCTACATACGCCTTGAAAGCATGTAAATCTTGCTTGAGATTTCTTGTTTGTTTGGCCGACATTTACGAATTAGGGTTAAGGAAATATAGGAAGTAGCACAGTAAGTAAGTAATGACCGAACCACAGTTATCGATCGAATGTAGGGGGTACGTGTCGGTTTTCGTAGTTTGGGATACAAAGTGTAAAACTACTAGTAATTGGAGGGTGCAAAGTATATTTCCTCATACTATAAGTTCAAGTGTTCAAATCTAGTATTTTGAAGCTGTAATCAACATTACCATAAATGTACAAACTCCAACCCCTACCCTTCAAAGTCCCTCAATGTTTCTGTGAAGTTAAGATGGAATGAAACTCACTTGGAGTTATATCCACTTCCTGGTTGCAATAACTCTGGTGCCATCCTAGAAAGAAAAAATAAGTCGAAATATAAAATAAATGGATAGTGAAAATTAGCATAAGATACAATCATAAACCAAGAAATATTAAAAATATCAATTACCTATCAATAAGATATTAAAAAAAGAGTGAGCCTATTGACACAATGTCTTACCAGCATGGAGTCCCTACAAAAGTATTTCACGAACGCCGTCTATCACCGGTATCAAACATGCAAGCTGAATCACCAAAGTCGGCAAGCTTTACCACCCCATTGTCATCAAGTAATATGTTTCGAGCCTGTAACTTCATAGAACCAATGGCAGCTTCTTCAAACCCATGGCAGCTTCTTCATGAGGTGCAAACAAGAACCTTCTGCCATGAATGGCATGACCACCCAAAAATTCTGTTCATCAACAAATGAACAATATGCCCTAACAACATGCATTGAAAATGCATTTATATTTGTACTGATAGATATTATTAGAAATGAATAAATGGAATGATTGCAACTGTTTTAAGAGTTCTTACACATCCCTTGAGCAACCAAAAGCTTCTCCCCCTACCCTAACATTTACAGGTTGACTGTTACATGTAAGACTTTTCTTTTGAAAAAATGACCACCCAGTTCAACAAATTCTAAGTCCTAATAATTTCGTAGTTCTGGTATCATCCTAATAATTTTTCTTTAAACATTTTTTCATATTTCCAGCTTGGCCATGGAATGAGTTGTAGGCTTTAAATTTCAAACTTTTCCTTTAAGGTAATTAGAGATTGTAATAAAGAAGGTATAATTAAAAACCTTTCCTTTAAAGGTCCTCATTTTAGTCTACCCATTTGTGTACAACTGATCTTCAGTGCTGACTTCAAAGGCTTTTTCCCCACCCTTCCTCTTATTTTGCCACATATATATCTATTTAAGTGTTAAACTAATTAGTGTGACCCATTTCACCTTAACCATTAAACTAGAAAATCAGCAACCTTATTTGCCTCTCTAAACGTATGAGCAACCAACCAATGAGGTCTGTTATTTAACATTCCCTTATATCTTCAATTGTCTGGCCTCCCCACTCCCAATTCTCATCTCTTCTATTTACAACTTTAATAATACTCAAAGCATCTCCTTCGAACTCTTTTTTGAATACCTGCACCTCCTCACATAGCCTCAAAGGTTTCCACAAGGCAGCAACTTCTGCAGTGTTATTTGACAATCGGTGGTGGTTAGAGGTGCATGTGTCCCTTATATCTGATCCTTAACCATTAGTCAACCCGTTCATTGCATTATCGATCCTTCATATCCAAACTCAGTTTGCTTTTGACCTTAGTGCATATATTGATGCCAGTTAAAAACTTAAAAACTTCAAATACAACCAGTTTGCCTTTTTTTTTTTTTCTTTTTTCCCGATTTTGGTGCCAATTAGCCATGACACAGGACCTTTCTCTGTTTTAGATCGTTGTGTTTTTAAAAATGATCTAGTGAGTTTATCAAAGTTGTTGGAGTACTTATAGAAGTGCAGTGGACGAATTTGTTCTTAGAGTGATCACGCTAGTTCTATTAATTACTTTCTAATATTTCAGTGATCTTGGTATTTGTTGCAATTGATAGGATAATTGAATTGAACCTTTAAACTGGTCATATTCATTTTTAACACCCACTGGGCCACTAACCCCTCTCGAATTAGTATATTTGCATATGTACCATTAAATTTTTAGAATTATTGATTCCTTAAATATGAAATTCTTTTGGATTGAATATGCATGAAATTTCTGAAAATTGACATTTTCTTGGCCAAATATACTTCATCCTACATTTTTCTATTCTTACTTACATTTGCTAGTGCTACATTATATATCTTAAGTGGCTCACATTTAAGAAGTTGATATATAAAACCACTTGAAATGTATCGTATCATTAAGTCTGGCTGGAGATCAAAACAGTCTGAGATGAAAAGTAGTATTGTTGACTTCGAAATACACAACATTTCAAAACTTAACAATAAAAAAATACGAATAGCAGAAGATAAACGCTTGACAATTCAAATAAACAAAGAAATTAAGTTCTATAAAATATGCACAACCTTGCAGATGCAGGAATATCTAAAAAGGTCTATAATATTGTGGCCATTGTGATGACCAAAGAAAAGCCCAAGCACATCTCATGCTACAGCATTTATCCCTTACTAGATATCTTCAACATGCATTCTATATATCTATAGCATATACAACATGCATACTATATATCTACTACTCCATTAACAAATCAAAGCTCATGGCAAGGAGATCGTATCTATAGTATGCATGATGTGTGGCATTGTGCTACATTTATCCCTTACTAAACAACTTTACCAACTTTTTCACCTCTACTTGTTTCTAGATGGATAAAAGTTGGATGCAAATCATTGATGGATTTGGATCCATGGAATATGCTAAAGGAGTTAAGAAGTTCATTACCTTGGCTCGATCTCATGCTACAAGTGAGGGAATTTGTTGCTCATGTGTCTGATGTTCAAATAATTACTTCCTACCTATAAGCCAGGTAGAGAGACACTTGTTCATTAAAGGTGTTGAGAAGAATTACTCAATGTAGATTTTTCATGGTGAGGAGGAAGATTTAAACATAAGTGATGATGATGATGATGACCTACATAATCCCGAACAAGAGAATGATTACATTGATGACGTTGATGTTATGTTGTGAGATATTTCGGGTTGGGGGATTCGTGATGTTCCCATAACTGAGTCATTCCATGATGAGGGTTCGCCATCAATCGATACTAAATCATCGTGCACTTTTGACCAGTTGTTAGCTGATTCCCAGTGTCCTCTTTATGAAGGTTGTACAAAGTATTCTAAACTATCATTCATTGTCAAGTTGCTGCACATTAAAACACTTGGTAGTTGGAGTGTAAAGTCTTTCGACAAGTATTTTACCTAAAAAATTGCGGTATCCATGGTGATTGGTATGTAGTGCAAAAGGTCATACAGAGAAATGTGTATGACCTTCCACGAGAAGCCCATATTGAAGATGATGCATCTGATTCTAGCGACGTTGATGCATACCAAGAGGATAATTCTGGCGATGCTTATGTGAGTGTCCGTGCTTATGAGATTCCACTAAAAACAGACATGCATAGGCCTAATGTTGAGCCTGAGCAGATTGATATTTATCGGTAATGCAAAGGTCAAATGTGGATCAGTTTGAGCAAGGTTTTATCAACGACGATACTAGTGAAGACGGTTCTACTCACAGCGCCGAACTGGAGGGTAGCATACAAGAAGATAGTCCCTCGATGGAGGATGAGATGAACTAGCAACAACATGAAAGCTAGTAATAACCCCGTGACTCCATGCAACCCATTGCGTTTAGCTTATCCTAAATATCATTTCTCAAATTAAAATATGTTTTCCTCCATTCTTTCCTATCTAATGCAGGAACTGGAAGGTCGCTAGTGGTGTGCAATTTCTTATTGTATTGATGTTTGAATGCCCTTTACTTCAAGAATAGCATATCTTCCATTGAATGGATGTATTCACATTCCAAACTAATTTCTCTCGAATAGAAGTATTCTTTTCAGTTTAGTATCATTTTGTGTAATTTGCTTGACAATTATTTAGTTTGTTATTTTTCAAATAATTTAGCAAAGTTTATTGGTATATTAAGTTCAAGCAATGACTGAGGAATCCCCAAACCCATTTTTTAAACTATTTTGGACAGGCTGTTGACATGCAAAGTTTAAACCAAAGTGGAATATTTATTGTAAAGTATAACAATATATAAATACTTAGTGTGATTGTAGGGATAATTTCGGTTGCCCAGTTTTTTGCCAGGGAAGATATGCCAATAACTGGAAAAGGTAGAGGTCAATCATGCGGCGTGAGCTACGGTCGAGGTAGATCTCAGAGCGATGAAGAAGTTCGGAATACAATACCCATTGCTGCCATGAATGTTAGAGATGATACATTCTCAAGCTCATATGACTCAACTAAGCCACCTAATGTCATCTCGAGCACAAAACCAAATGACATGCCAGCAGTCGATTTGCCACTAAGCACAAACCTGTTTGGTATTAATCTAATTTTCATTGATATTGTTTTACATTATATGTGTAAAATGTTGTGGGATTTGATTGTTGAACTATGATAATAATATGGCCATTGAAAACAACTTAGTACCACCTAGCCAGAAGCGTGGGCAAGGAGCAGCAAAGATGACTGAGTTTGATAAGCTACGAAAGCATGGAAAGATACCCCTGAGGATAAAGGATTGTGAGACTGCACCTTGTTGTGAAAATGCTACCTTGTTTACTACAAGGGTTACATGGTTGGTCAAGCACCATGTGGACTTGAGTTATGCTAGCTGGCACGACGTACCAGCTAATGAGAAGGAAGAATTGATTACACGTGTTTAGGAAAAAGTACGAGAATTTCACACATGCTCAAATAGAGTAGTTGAAAGCCTAACGTTGCTAATGTAAAACTCGTAGCACTAAATATAATGGATACTCTTGATGTTTGTCTCTAGGTTGACTTCATCCTCGATTGGACCAAAAGGAACCATCATGATATTGATGGGCACCAACATTGATCTAGTCTTAAAGATCTTTTGCAAGTTCTAGATGGGCCAATTATAAGGTCAAGAGCCAAGAAGATCAAGGAAGCAATGCAAGAATTGATACAATCCACTTGGGACGAGTTTAGCAAAAGCCCAACATTCAAGATGGGCTTGAAGGATGAAGATCTAGTTTTGATTCATTTGATAAGTTATGGAAGAGGGCAACAACATAACTTAAAGGCTTTGGGCACTTGAAGGCTTTCAACTTGTTTAATTCATTTAAAGGATTTATTTTATTAGTTTAGAATAACTGAGTTTATTATGGGAATGACTTAAGGAGGGCCTATGCAAGAGCATGTTGGAAAAGTTATTATTTTATTGAACTAGGGTTAGGGTTTTACTATAGCAAGTACTGTAGTCACACTGTAGATGCGGCACTATTCACACAAGGGGCATTTTATTGAGCTAGGGTTAGGGTTTTACTTTAGCGAGTATTGTAGTCACACTATAGATGCAGCATTTTTCACACAAGGGGCATTTTTGGAAGATGAGGATTTATTTGGCTAGTATTTTAATTAGGTTTTACTTTAAATACTCTTTGTAACCTCATTTTAAGAAGTTTATGAAATTTAATGAATTTATTCATTGTAAGTTGAGTTTATCTCCTCTTGTTCATAATTGAACTTTTGAACTTATCAAAGATAAATCACAACCCTTGTGGCGTTTCTCCTTGTAATCTGGGTTCTTGAGATATGTTATTCAACGAGTCTAGATTTTAATATAATCTAGGTTTTTGAAACGAGTTCTCAATGGGTTTAGGTTTTCCATCCATTGACTTGATTTTGGCTTTCTTGGAGAGTTTTTAAATTGATTGTGGGTTCAAGGGATTCCATTCTCACGGGTTCATATCATTTGGTATTCAGAGCAAGGTTTCCAATCAGGTCTGATTCTATCTTTTAATTCATGTGTCTTTAATTTTGATTCTAGGGCTTCATTGATCTAGGGTTGAAAAAAAAAACAAAAACAAAAACAAAAAGTAGGTTGCCGAAATTCTTAGAGTTTTTGGTTTGGCTAAAATTTGCATCACCTAAGGTTTCAAAATTCTAGGATTTTTTGCATCTCTAAGTTTTTCAATTGCTTGGAGTCTTGTTCTATTGATTCTCTTCTATTTCATTGTCAATTGCTTGATTTTGACAATTGACTATTGCTGTTTCTGATTTAATTGGAGAGAAGAAGAGAAATGAAAGGAAATGAAATGAAAGGAAATGAAAAGAAAGAAAAAATTTTGAAAAAAAAAAAGAAAAAAAAAAAGAAAAAAAAAAGGAGAAAAAATGTAGCATATTGAAAGGTCGCTACATAATTACAACAAAAAGAAGGAAATACATTTATTGATTGAACTTTATCATCAAATGGGCTGAATATATCTTTTTAGTTGGTATCTTGTTTTATAATTATTCTTTCCCTCGTATAAATTCCTTGAGTCTCGTATCATTTTATTCATTTCTTGTTTCTTGAACTTATTGCTGGTTGGAATAATACAAGATGTATTGTCTTGATTTAGTTCAACTAGTTTTTAAAGAACTTGAGCGGAAAAACTATTGAGGTAAAAGGCAAAAGAGTGTGAGGCTATTATCAGGAAGAAACCAATTTTGAGTGAAACAAGAGTGGAGTGTCATTATTCGAGTATAAACACGTAAAGAAATGTGTGAGGTTTTCCACTAACATCCTTTTTGTTCAACACATTACAATGCCTCATAAGAGTGACTCGTCACCAAAGGGGATGGCAGATAACTCATCTTTTGTGTTACAAGCCATACACCAACAGTTTGAGCAGTTGAACTTGGTGTTGGGTGAAGTGAGGGATATGATGGATCATCAAGAAGCGATAATTAGAAATCTACAGGGTAGGAGATATAGGAGGCGATGTGAGTCTAGTGTTGAAAATGGGTATGAGAATGAAGAGTATGGTGATTCTCTTGTTACCAGGTGTGTACTCAATTCACAAATTAAGATAGATGATACAGGGCAGCAGAGTGAGAATATTTTTCATACTAGATGCCACATCAACAATAAGGTATGTAGTATGATCATTGATTTGAGGAGTTGTATTAATTTGGCTAACACTACTTTAGTGGAGAAATTGAATTTACCTACCTTGAAACACCTTAGACCATACAAATTGCAGTAGTTGAGTGATTGTGGGGAGGTTAGGATAAATAAGCAAGTACTAGTTTCTTTTTCAATTAGAAAATATCTGGATATGGTGCTTTGTGATGTAGTGCCTATGCATGCTGGCCATATTTTATTGGGGAAGCCGTGGCAGTTTGATAGGAAGGTGATCCATGATGGGTTAAGAAACATGTATAGTTTTAAAAATGATGAAAAAACAATCAAACTCGCTCATTTAACTCCAATACAGGTCCATGGGGACCAACTGAAACTGAAAAGTGAGGATGAGAATGAGAAAAAAAGAAATAGTGAGGCCGAAAAGGAGAGAGAGAAAAATGAGAGAAAACAGATGAGGGTGAGGTTGAAATCAGAAGAAAAAGAGAGAATGAGTTGAAAAACAATTGTGATTCTGAGAGTTCAAAAAAAGAGGAGAGTGAAAAGGGAAAAGAGAGTAAGAAAAAAAGAGAATGAAGTCGAAACATCAAGAAAATAGGAGAGTGAAAAAGAAAATAGAGATGTGGCTTTGAGTCAAGAAAAAATAGTTGAGCCACGAGAGATAAAAGAAAGAGAGATTGTAGAGAGTAACATAAAAATAAAAGTGAGTTTTTATACTAAGGCAAGCTTTTATACAAACGAATTTAACGACTCTTTGCCTAGTGTTATTATTTCTTTGTTACAGGGATATGAGGTCAAGATTCCTAACGGTGTATTTAGTGAATTGCCACATATTAGAAAGATAGAGCATTACATTGAATTTGTATTAGGTGTGACAATCACAATTCAACCTTTCTTTGAAGAACATGAGTCATTGACGCACTTGAAGGGACAAGGTAAGTTGAATAGAATGCATGCCAAGTGGGTGCAATTCATTGAGACATTTTCTCATGTAATCAAGTACACACAAGGTAAGGAAAATTTTGTGGTTGATGCTTTAGCAAGAAGGTATGTCTTTGTCATCATTTTAGATGCAAAGTTATTGAGAGTTAAATATGATAAGAAATTATATGTTATTGATAATGGCTTGACTAGGGTGTATGGAGTACGTGAAAATGCATCATTTGGTCAGTTCTATAGATTAGATTGGTATTTGTTTAAAGAGAATAGACTTTGTGAGCTTACTAGTCTTATGCGTGAGTTGCTTATACATGGATTTGGTTTGATGAATCATTTTGGTGTAAAGAAAATTTTAGATGTGTTATATGAACGTTTGTGGGAGTATCATTTGTCATTCATTGACGTATTGCATGAACATTTGTGGAAGTATCATTTGTCATTCATTAACGTGTTGCATGAACTTTTGTGAGAGTATCGCTTGACATTCATTGAGTTTGCATATAATTGAAGTGGTCTTTTTGGTGTAAGGAATGCTTTAGGTATGTTTCAGGAACGTTTGTGGGAGTATCAATTGCCATACATTGATTTGTTGTATGAAAGTTTCCAGGAGTATCATTTGCGTTTCATTGAGTTTGCATATAATTAGAGTGATCATTTTGATGTAAGGAAGAATTTAGATGTGTTTTATGAACATTTGTGAGAGTATTGTTTGTCATTCATTGAGTTTACATATAATTGGACTGTTCATGCTACTACTCAATTTTCACCTTTTGGAATTGTTTATAGACTTAATCCATTTACTCCTTTAGATTTAATGCCTTTACCAGTTGATGACAGGAGTAGCTTAGATGAACTTTTCCAAATTTTTGAAAAAATTAATGATAATGCATATCAAGTGGATTTTTCAAGTAAGTATCATGTTTATGCTATTTTCAATATTACTAACATTTTTCCTTCGATCCAGGTGGATATTCAAGGTCGAATCCTTTTGAGGAGAGGGGGAATTATGGGCACCAACATGGACCTAGTCTTAAAGATCCTTTACAAGTTACAGATGGGCCAATTATAAGGTCAAGAGCCAAGAAGATCAAGGAAGCAATGCAAGAATTGATGCAATCCACTTAGGACGAGTTTAGCAAGAGCCCAACATTCAAGATGGGCTTGAAGGATGAATATCCAGTTTTGATTTATTTGATAAGTTATGGAAGAGGGCAACAACATGACCTAAAAGCTTTGGGCACTTGAAAGCTTTCAACTTGTTTAATTCATTTAAAGGACTTATTTTATTAGTTTAAAATAATTGGGTTTATTATGGGAATGACTTAAGGGGGCCTATGCAAGGGCATGTTGGAAAAGTTATTATTTTATTGAACTAGAGTTAGGGTTTTACTGTAACGAGTACTGTAGCCGCACTGTAGATGCGACACTATTCACACAAGGGGCATTTTTGGAAGATGGAGATTTATTTTGGCTAGGATTTTAATTAGGTTTTGCTTTAAATACTCTTCGTAGCCTCATTTTAAGAAATTTATGAAATTTGATGAATTTATTCATTGTGAGTTGAGTTTTTCTCCTCTTGTTCTTGATTGAACTTATCAAAGGTAAATCACAATATTTGTGGCATTCCTCCTTGTAATCTGGGTTCTTGAGATAAGTTGTTCAACAGGTCTAGATTTTAATATAATCTAGATTCTTGAAACGAGTTCTCAATGGGTCTAGGTTCTCCATCCATTGACTTGATTTTAGCTTTCTTGGAAGTTTTCAAATTGATTGTGGATTCAAGGAATTCTATTCTCATGGGTTCGTATCAGATATGGTTACGAAGACACTACGCAAGCAGTTTAATCATATTCGCTATGATTTACATAGAACCTACAAGCGATACAAGAGTAATGAAGAAGCACTTGCGAATGTGTTACCGTTGGTGACACCAGCCACTTGGGTGAAGCTATGCACTTGATACTCAAGCGAGGAATTTAAAGTAAGTTGGAAGTCAAATATTTAATTAAGAAGTGTGGCATTAGCCGTGTAATTAGTCAAATGTATTAAACATATTTTTAGTCATATAATCCTCTTCACACCTCTACTTTTCTCATGTATATGATGTTCTGTGTGGGTGCAATGGATGTCTGAACGAAATAAAAGTAATAGGGAGAAGCAACAAAATAATCACACGGTTGGACGAATGTCATTTATGCGCCTAAAGGAGATGAGGGTAAGTCTCCATTTTGGTTGCAAGATGCACATCGACAATACTTGAAGATTTCAAATCTTCAAACTAAGTTGAATGTAATTTGCTTGTATTTGCAATCTGAGAATGAGGAGAATTTGGTGGATTTCTTTAAAGAAATGAGATGGTCAAAGAAGAATGACAAATTTGTCACTCACATGACAAAAGAGAAATATATGAGTGTTAAAGTAAAATCTCTGTGAATTTCGAGAAAAACAATCTTATAACTTTTAGTATATTTTACTAGCAATAACATGTACAATTTTCCAATGGTTGATAGAATGAGATGGCTGCGAAGATGGCAGAGCTAGAGCCTGAGAAGCGAACTAAGGAGGCTGCAGCAGCAATATTTAAGGAAGTTTTGTGCCACATGCCATGGTATGTAAGGGGGTTCGGTGAGATGGTTATTCCCTAGTAATCTAGACAAGTAGTTGCTGCCCGAATAGCAGAATTAACTAAATGTGCAAAAAGAAGTGAGAAAGAAGTTGCACGTTAGAAAGATTAGTTTGATGACTAACAAGAGAATGTCATGCTACTAATGGAGAAACAAGCAGAGTACGACAAGTTTATGGAAATATATGAGTCAGAGAGGCAGACCTAGAGAGAGTCTCATAGAGAGACTTAGGGACCTGCATAGCCGGTTACTAATTTGGAGTAACAATTTTTTGAAAATTTTGGTAAGGAGATGAAAGTTAAAGTAATATAACAACACCCTATCTCCTACTTATATAAGATTTTGTTCATCAGTTACTGGTGTGGAGTATTTAGTATATTGTTAGGTGCCGATGATATTTTGTAGTTTTGGTCACAAGATGTATGTTGCTCTTGCCACCAACTAGTCACTTGGAAGTTGTTGGTCATCAATGTACAGTCAAACTGCTACAACAAGGTCAGTTATCATTTCACGCAAATTGCCATATTTATTTTTCTTGTTATTTGTACATGACTTCGAACTCTTTTTCATTTCTTCTTGTTCTTGTTGCTTGTTATGTACATATCTTTGAAAATCTATATGACCAATATATACTTGGGAACGAGGAGAATTGCATGGAAAAATAAATAACATGTTACATATTGGTATTTTTTTCGGTTGGGTATTTTGATTTCACATCCCTATGAATATTTTTGAGTCACTCGTTCGTGTTCTTGTCTGATCATAATTAGTGAGGAAAGATAATCAGATCATGTTGTGGTAAAGGCCAGGGAGAACCTTATGGTAAGTGCGTGAAGAACTAAACTAACTGGTTGGTCTTCTTAGCATTGCAGTAAGACTATTTTAGTCTGATTTTTCTACATTGTAGACCGTATATTTAGAATTAATTAGTTTATTTGGGTCCATTGCCTGGATTCTTGATTATCAAGGTTTTAATGTCTTACTTGAATGCCCTGTTGCTATCTACAACCAAATCGGTATTGATTTTATCTTTTTGTAAAGTTACGAAGAGAAAGAATAGCAGAAAGAATCAAGGCATTACAGGAATTGGTTCCGAGTGTCAACAAGGTCAGTGGCTTTCTTTTTTTATGTCGATTTAAGTAAAAAACTAAAGAATGGCAATGCTATGGATGAGTTTCTTTTTTATGTCATTTTGTGTATGCATGGCAATGCTATGGATGAGTTTCACTTAGTGACAATCTAGAAAAGAGAAGCCAGTTTATTTGTAAATTGGTTAACTAGCTGAAAAGACTGAGGAAAGCTAAACTTATTTTCTACCCCATCTTAATCAGGTATGCTATGTTTTTAGCCATTAAATGTAACTG
Source organism: Juglans microcarpa x Juglans regia (assembly GCF_004785595.1). Taxonomy (NCBI): domain Eukaryota; kingdom Viridiplantae; phylum Streptophyta; class Magnoliopsida; order Fagales; family Juglandaceae; genus Juglans; species Juglans microcarpa x Juglans regia. The sequence goes on from NC_054598.1 coordinate 23,715,279, forward strand.
TTTGCCAGTGAGTAAGTTTATTTTCATCATGCATAGGCAATGCCAAAAAATTAGTATTAACGCATGATCATTTTGCATTGGTTGTGGCTGATCAGTTTACTCCATCAAGCAAGCATAAAGTTCTTTGCGTATGCTTTTTATAATATTTTGTCATAAGGTTGAATATGTCATCAATGGTAAGTTGGAAGGTTAGGGTGGATGCTTGAATATATGTAAACGGGCAAGCAAACAAAGCGAATATATATTATATGTATGTGTTCAGAATGGCAAATGTTCAGTTCTCACACTCTAATCATATAAGTGACGTTAATGAAGAAAGTATTTTCGATGAATTTTCACTCGCCATATAACTCTATTTGCGGCGACATAACGTCATCAAAATTCTCTATTAGTGGCGAAAGTTATCCCCGCCAATAATGCATGGTAAATAATTCTTGCGACTCATAGGCTCTGGAATTGTTTAGTATAATATTACCAGCATGGAATAATCACCGGAAATAAATTATGTGGGCAAATTTTAAAATATTGATGCACTTATTTACGGCGATTATTTACTTATTGCGGCATTTGTTTATCGCCGGAAATGATAAGTGTTTCTGTCAAGCGCAAAAGTAGGCAGAAAAAATTTTACTTGACTCTAGAACAGCGGCGATGTTGGGGCAGCCCAGTTTAGCCAGAAGTACTTAATTTTGGCGATTTTTCTTAGTATTTCCGACGACTTTGATCGCCAGAAATAAGGTAATTTCTTGTAGTGTATTATGATGATAAAATGTTATGATATTAATGCATTGAGTTATGGGTCTGTAAACAATATAGTTTCAACATGAGTTGTACTACGGTGACTGACAGGTACTCATAGTACAAATGGAAAACTATGATGATACTATATGCTATGTTCTATTAATAATGGCTCTAATAAATAAGAAATGTTATGTTTTTGAAAAAAATGAAGTACAAAATATTCTCTATAAGAAAATGTGCATTAAAGTTTTTTTCTAAAAGATGTTAAGGAATCTGGATAGGAGACAAATACAAGTTTTCTGCATATCTGGTATGCATCTCATGTTTATCATTAATCATGCATGTCTTATTTCTATATAAGTTGTTTGTTTAACTTATTGAGATTTCAATGAATCTCACTGTGGTAATCCCACTATTATTCCCCCTAGAATGGTAGAAGCTATGTCAGGACCGACTTCTGACAAACAAGATGATGATGAACTCCACCCCTTGGCTTCAGATGATTGAAAACAAGTCTTAACCCAACTGAAAGATGGAGTTAATAACGATGTTCTTTTAAATGGCCTTGTTCACTATGGAGCTTAAATGGTCTTGTTCACTATGGAGCGTATTAGAGAGATGTTTTGATCTACCCCTTTATGAAACCTTGTTGTAGTGACTGTAATAAGGATAATCTATCTCCCACTTTATGTCTAAACTTATGCCTTACTTTTTGAACCTCTTTAAGTAAGGCAGCATCTATCTATGGTTAACTTGAATTATTAGATATTTAGTTCATTTTGGCATGAAATTTTATAAACCACCATTTTTCTGCTGCGATTATTGCATACTGTAAGTATACTAGATGCATTGTATATTATCTATCATAAACGAGAGTATGTAATCATGTGTTGCATGTCCCGATATTTCAAGTCTCTGTTACATCACAAGCGGAAGTTGGGGGTGTCACAGTATATAACGTTACTCTAAGCTAATGACTAGTGGTATATATGGACCCTTGGCAAAAAATGGAGGGGGGGTTAACTACCATGATATTAGAAATATAAGGGGAATCGCATTTCTTACCATTCATCACCATCATTTTTTCAACCAATATCCTAAATTATAAAAATTTGTTGTAGTGTGGACCCTATATTACCAACAGATTTCAACAAAAATTTAATAAAAATAGATTTTTTTTTCATATGAACCTCACTTTTTTTTTTGAAGTATTGCGTAGGGCTTGCACATCCTAAATGTACACAAATTACTTTCTAAACTGGCAAACAAGTTTCAATGTGTATTATTCACTAGAGCTTTATTGATATATTTGATGCGCATTAAAACCTAGTAGTAGTTTAGATTGCACGTTGAAGAAGATCATGTGGTAGTTCATGGTACAAAATATAACTTCCCAAAAGAAAAAACCATTGATGATTTCAAACAACCATTTACATGCTTATAATTAGCAACCGTTTATCTCAAAGTTTTATTCATACGTACATATTGACATATTGTACAAGGGACGTTGCTGATCTTCAACTCGCAAGCCATCATGATTTGATTGCCACTAATTAAACAGCTTGACCGGCACTAGATGAAGTGCCGGTCAAAACCGTGAGACTAGCATTATTCATACATAAATAGATAATCTCAAAATCTATACGTAAGAAACCATCAGTTGCTTGGAGACCTGTACTGTTGCATAAGCTGCTGCATTTGGAGTTGCATCTATCTCCTGAACTCTTCTTGTTGTTTTTTTATGTTGTTTGATGTGCATCTCCATGTCTACTTGTTTCGCGAATTGAGCTTCAAGCTCATGTTGCCTTGCAACCAATTCTTTGATTCTGGAATTCGCATTCTCTAGCACTATAAAAGTCATATAGGCAAACCCGAAAGAAGAGGAAGAGGAAGAAGAATTAATATCATTATAAATATTCTAATATATTTAATTAAAACAGGTTATAATACTTACATAATTTTCACGGGCATCAGGATGAGTCCACTTTCCATTACGATCAGTGTGCGATATAGCATATAATTTTGTCAGATCATAATTAGTATCTGAATCTTATTACAATAAATATGTGTTAAGATATAAAATCATTATGATTCATCCAAATAATTAACTATATCCAATAAAAAAAATAGCAATACCAATTTCTTAGAGAGGCAATGGAAAGATCTTGAGCCTGCTTGATGATTAATATGCAATTTTGATCTATTTGTTTTGTTCATAGAACTTCGCTCCTGTAAAAAAATTAAAAATATTATGAAGCGAAATGAAAAATAAGACAAGTAAAATAATTAAATTTAATTATACCTGATAGGATGGATCCTCAAACATGTCATAAAATTTTTCCCACTCAGAAAGTCGGACATCCTAAAAAGGAGGTTGGCGTGCATTTTCCTTGTTCTCAAAGTTATTATAATGCTCATGACACCTCACCTTATTTTTAAGAAATGTTTTACCCATAAGCTCTTCCATAATCTTACACTCCTCTGTCCGACCAAATTTAATTCGAAATCATTTTTAAAAAAAATAGTCACAAGCATATTATCATTTATAATATTCTAAATTTAAGTAAAATATAGAAATTTATTCTACTAAATCAATATTTTAAACATTACCAAACAAAAACTTCTTGATAACCTCTTTAACATGTTGGGGGACTTTCTTTTATGAAGTCGTTGCCAAAGGTGCATAAGTTCATGTAAGAATACCCACATGTGATGCAAGTTAAGCTACTGGTTATCCTTCAACTTCGGTATGTTAGTCAGGAATGTTAACCTTGATCTTATCCACTTTACGATATTTTTCTAATGTCACGCCTCTAGTGGTGCTTTGACCTTGACGAGATTGTACTGTAGACTTTATAAAATATAATATTGTAATCAATCTCTATTATATGTCCTTAATTAATAATTTTTATGAGTATTATATTTTTACCTTATTCTATAGAGTCAATCTCTAATAGTGAGTCTGAAGGAGAGCTAGGAACAGGTGAAGATAGATTGCGAACTTCCTTCCTTTTCGGTAGCATAATTTCAAACCACTGATACATTCAATAAGTAAAATATTTATCATCAAGTGTAATGTTAACACATAATTGGTCAATCATAATCTGTATCAATTTCATTTGACAATTCGCTCTCATCATCTGTAGATACTTCAAATGATTTAATATTTTCCTCAATTGTTGCATCAACAATTTTTATTTTAATTTAAAGATTTAGTAGTATTTTAATTTAAATACTTCATTTTATTAATTTAGAATTAACTATTTAAGTATTATTAAATATTAACTATTGTATTTTAATTTAAAGATTTAGTGGTATTTTAATTAAAATACTTCATTTTATTAATTTATTTTTTTTTTAAAAAAAAAGCAGGAAGTCACATATCTAATAGTGACCACTCTCAAATTTATTAATAATGCCCTCACTTATGGCGAAAGAATACCGTGGTGACAAGAAAGGACATGGGAAAACCCATCGGGCCCACAACCAAGAATAACAAATCTAGGACAAACTTATTTGTTGACTATTAAACAATAACCACAAAAATCAAAATAAAAACTAAACTCTTAAAGATGGAAAGCCTAAGAAATCCAAACGGAACAAGCCCCGAAGAGTCCGCGGCAAAACATAATTATTAGAAAAAGCCAAGTCGACGCCTAAGGTGCCTTCCTTGGCTAATCAATTCGCCACCATATTACCCTCACAAAACACATGTTGAAACCGGCAATGCCCTAGGTACCACAATAATTTCTTCCCAAAAATCCTCTAGGTACCACACACCACAACGCCCTCTTAACCACCACGATAACACCACCATCGAATTCATTTCAATTATCACATTACAAATATGTAAAGCCTTGCAAAATTTCAAACCTTGAAGAAGTGCCAAAAGTTCCGCTTTGTTGTTGGAACCGATACCAATATGAGAGGCATAAGCCTGGACAACACCTCCTGAATCACTTCGAATAACACCACCAATGCCACAAGATCCCGAATTTCCGAGACTACTACCATCCGTGTTCAATTTGTACCATCCCGACGGTGGCTTAAACCACTTAACCAATTTGCAACAAGGAGCTTTAGGCACAATTGGTTTAATCCGCAAAGCCTCTAAAATCTTACCATCCTGATGAGACAAATACTTAGGATTCTTTACCAACCAAGGGAACCAAGCCACACACAAATAGAATGAATAACAACTTCATAAGATTCCCGAATACCTTCCATTAGAGCAAGGCATCTTCTCCTCCATAATCGCCAAGTAACAATTATGGGAATGATGCCAACTATAAAACCCACCTGAGAAGAGCAGCTAGCACGCCTAAACCAAATTCCAAAATTTTGCTTCCAAGATCTGCCAAGAGGAATACCAAACAGAGTACCAAAAATAGACCATACTTTATGAGGAAACTCACCCTCAAAGAGTACATGGTTAATATTTTCAATATGGCCTACATTATAACAGTCACATTTGGAAACAAAGGGGATACCAAAACGGCACAAGCGATCATCCACACTCAAAGCCATATGCCAAGCCCTCCAAAAATGAATAGACATTTTTAAAAGAAGACTATTATGCCAAATCCAATTATGCTAGTCAAGAGGAGAACCTCTAATATGAATACAATGCCAAGCAGATTTTGTAGAGAACATACCTGTCTCCATAGGTGTCCAAACTAGAACGTCTTTTCCGGAATTAGTCCCGGATAAATAGACTAAAATCTCATCCACCTTCTCCTCCCCTACCAAATTCTCTAGAAACTCCACATTCCAACTATCCAACAATCGACAGTCTTTAACTTTTTGCAGGGGTGAACCCACTACTGGCATTTTATTAATAAGTGGACCATTACCCCTCCAATTGTCATACCAGAAAAAAAAATGTCCCCATCTCTAATCCTCCATTTTGAATTATTCAACAAACATAGAATACAATTAGCAACCATTTTTCAGAATCTAGAACCTTTTGTGGCCTCTATCAAAGCCCAAGGTTTCGAACCAACATATTTTGCTTTGAAAAAATTAGCCCATAAGGAATTACCTTGTATAAGATTCCAAGCAAAACGCATGTGTAAAGCTTTCTGCATGTCATGAAGATGTCGTAATCCAAGACCTCCTTCTTCCACAGGTTTGCAAACATGTTTCCAAGCCACCCATTTCTTTTTTGCTCGTCCCTCAAATTCTTCTCAAAAGAAGGAGCTCATCAATCTATGAATCTTATTAATAATAGCTTGAAGGACCTGTAAAACAGCAAAGCCTTAATAGAACTAGTTTACCACCAGTAGAAAGTAGCCTCATTTTCCAACCACTAATTTTTTGCCTCACTTTATTCACCATGCCCTCCAGATGAGATTGCTTTAGACGCCCCAAAATTATCGGCACTCCTAGATATTTGAAAGGGAAAATTCCCTCCATGAACCCCGTACGACGTAAGAGACGATGCTTACGTATAGATGAAATATTATTCGAACAATACAGCGTTGATTTCTAAATGTTGATAGCCTGCTCCAACCATCTCTCATATTGACTTAGAATATTTTGAATCGGTCAGACCGATCTCTGGCTTCCATTAGAAAAAATCATTATATCATCAGCATACATCAAATGAGACAAAATTGGCGTACCTCAGGCTTGATAAAATTTGCCGAATTTATTTTCTCTTTCATTGGCATGAATCATCCTGGATAGAACCTCTTGTTGAATAATAAACAAATAAGGTGACAAATGATCCCCTTGGCGAAGACCCTGATCCCCCGGAAAGAAGCCCTTGATCGTACCATTCATCATAACTGAATACCAAGGACTTGAGATACAACACTGCACTAAATCACAGAATTCAGAAGAGAAGCCAAACCTGCGCAAAACTATAATAAAAAAGGCCTAATCCACACGATCATAAGCTTTCGCCATATCCACTTGCAACATAATATTACCCCCATGAGTGCATTTGTTAATAGAATGAACAATTTCCTGGGTGAGGCTAATATTCTCAAAAATACTCCTTCCAAGAATAAAGGCTCCTTGCTCCGGAGATATCAGGCGGGGAATGAGGCCTGTTAATCTATTCACAATAATCTAGGAGCAAATTCTGTAAAAAACAGAGCACAAACTAATATGGCGAAATTTATCAAAACCTGTAGGCGAATCCACCTTTGGTATTAAAACCAAATATGAGGCCGTGAAGAACCTTGGAAGTTGCTTAGACATAAAGAATTCCAAAACTGCATTCCACACATCAATTTTAACCACCTCCCAACAACTTTTATAGAATCTCGATCCAAAACCATCAGGACCTGGAGCACTTTGAGACGGAAGGAAGACAATGCCTCAAAAACTTCCTCTATAGAAGGTGCATGAAGAAGTGAGATATTTTCTTCATCTAAGATGACTGGATCAATGAGTTGTTCCAGTCTAGATGGCTCAACCAATGGCTCCCCTTGAAGGAAAGAAGAAAAATACTCCACTGCCCCCTTGATGTATGCTTTCCGGCGTCTCATAAACCGCCACATTCGATCTCATTTCTAGCACTCTTTTTCTCCTCTTATTAGCAAGGCAAGCATGAAAACATTTAGAGTTTCTATCATCATCCACCTTCCATTTTAATTTTGCCATTTGTGCCAAACGAACCTGTTCCCGTCGCCGCCAGCTTGTCAAATCCGAGACTATCATATGTAGTTCCTTTTCCAAATTTTCCTCCCAATTAACTAGAAGTTGTTGCTCAATCTCCTCAACCTGTAATTCCAACGCATCAATACGACCCAATGTAAGACTAAAAACCCTTTTATTCCACTCCCTTAACATCACCTTAGTCTGCTTTAATTTTCTAGTCAAAATTTGAATGGCCGAACCCTCCATCCGTAAATCCCAACCCATCCGAACATAATCCAAAACGCTATGATGGTCCACCCACATTTGTTGGAAACGAAAAGGGGCTGGGCCATAGACAAACAGATCTTTCTTGAGTTTAATAAACATGGGAGCATGATCTGAAGTAGAACGTGGCAAATATGAACAAGTAGCATTAGGAAACAGAGCAAAGAAAGAACTATCCATAAGAGCACGATCAAGATGGGCCCATGACCGAGCAAGCCCCGATTGCCCGTTACACCATGTAAACATACTTCCTTTTGAAGCCATTTCCAGCAAACCTCCTTGGTGAATCCAATTATTAAAATCCTCCATTGCCATGCTAGGTCGAGGCCTACCTCTCCTCCTTTCTGAATCATTACGGATAATATTAAAATCACCCACAAACACACAAGGATATGATCCCAAATTTTGAGAACTGAGATCGTCCCAAAGGAGTCTTCTCTCCGCCATGGTACATTTAGCATAAACCACAGTGAGACAGAACAGCTCAATCCCTTCACCTACTAACATAGATATAAATTGCATTCCCATCCGAACCACATGCACCATATAGGAACTATTCTAGAATATCCAGATTTTTCCCCCTTCATCCTCATTAGAAATGAAGCTATCAAAATTCAAACAACGCGCCAATTTACGAGTTTCTTCTAAATTTTGAAAAGGTTCTAATAGGGCAACAACTTTCAGTTTCAACTTACCAATCAACTTCTTTACTCTACTCCTGGAAGTTCCAATCCCTCTAATATTCCATACTAAAATGGAATCAATCATTAAAAAAGATTTGAAAGTCAGGCATGAACCCAAGAGGAACTTCACATTTTAACAAACATCTTTTTCTTATATTTCTTCTTACCTTCATTAGCCTCAGACTCCGTAAGATACTTTTTATCCTGCAGAAAGATCTCTGGTTGAAAATTTGGTTTAGGTTCTGATACATTATTTTCCAACACAAGCATCTCCACCCCAGAAACCCCCCTCATGCTCCTCCTCCACATGACCCAGAAAAACTGATTCAGGTTCCAATGAATTATTCCGCACGACGCACAACTCCCCTGTTGCAAACACTCCTCTGTTGCAAACAGTTCCCCCCTTGGCATTATCATCATATTTTTAAAAGATGATTGCGCACAGCCCACCAATGGATTTTCCCCCATGCTATCACCCGTAGCATTCTCATCATGAACATGTAGAATTTTTTCTGTTTCAGTAACCACTGTTTCAACAAAAGACATGCTAACACCATGGGGAACAACTTCACCCCCTAGCGTAGCCTCTCCCTCTGTTAACAACAAAACCGAAGCACCTGCATTCTCAAGAAGCACCGCAACACCACCCATTGACTCAAACGGACAAACTGCATCAGACGAAACCAACTCTTCAACCACAACACCCCCTGCTTCCAAGTTCGTCACCAATGTTTCTTCCGTAGCTGTAACAGTCTTATCCACATTGACAAGTACAGTTTGCACCGATTCTGGCCCAGGTTCTTCAATAGCCTTGACAACCTCTTGCTGATCTTTCTTCCCAACCCGAGACTGCCCATTCTTCTCAGTTTTTCCTCCTCTACATGTTCGTGATTTATGCCCCTGCATCTTGGACGTAACACAGTAGGCCGAAAGAATCTCGTATACAACTTCCTGTTTACAGCTAGTAGGCAAACTGGGAGCCCCTATCCAAAAATGAGTCAAGGGCGTTTTAGCAGCATCCACTTCCACACATAGCCGTGCTCCATCAGTTCTCATTGCACAGCGAGTCAGATTGTCCAGACTTATGAACATCCCAATAGGTGCCATGAGAATTTTTAGAAAAGCTTCACGATAGAAATTTGGAGGAAGACCCAAAAGAGAAAGCCATACCGGTACCCTTGACGGCTCATCATCTTCATTAAATTCTGGAGACCAACGAAAAGCACGGTAGAAACTCCCATTAATTTCCTGTCCCTCGATAAGGCCTTTGTAAAATCAGCTTCATTCACCATTTTCATGAACACGTTCCGAGGACGCCGCATGGATGAAACCACTGGTATAGTAGAAAGACCCCAACGGTGTGGATGAATGCACGCACGACATCCACAGAAGGGCTTTGCTTCAAGAACTTGAGGACCACAGAGTAACGGAAAGGCTCGGCAGAACGTTCGATTTCCTCTTTGGTAAACTGAAAGTAGACCTGTAACACCCCGCTTCCCAAAAAAACATTTTAAAATTTCCGGGGGGGCAGTGTGCTACTACTAAACTTAAACTTAAAAACTTTTCTTTTTAACAAAGCGTCAAATGAGAAAGATTTCCATAAATAACAAACTTTAATAAATACTGAAAATTCAAAATAAAGTCTGCGGAAGTACTTATTTAAAAAAAATACAGAAGTCTCATATGCTTATCAAAATAGTTTATTTAAACTATAAACCATAGAAATAATCATAGCATAATCTGTCTAGGCCTCTGCCTCGCCTCCAGGGGTCAAGTCTTGTCCTGCAGTCTTACCCTCATAAATGTCATCACCTGGGATTGTTTAAAAACATAAAAATAAATTAAAACGAGTCGAATACTCAATAAGCAACACATCATACAGTAAACATAATAAACATGAAGTTTCTTGAAAAACGTGCATACTCACAAATACATATGTAATTAACATGAACATGAACATAGACTATCTTTTCACTTATCATAGGCCGTTACCCACTGTTGACCCCCGTGAGTTAGGGTTAGCGAATCTAAATAGATTCTGATTTCACCCGTGGCCTCAGGTTGTGGAATCCATACATAAGGAAGACATACTGGGTGCACTACCAGCATACACGACCTGGCAATGCAATATGCCCATAATGTAGGTACTGTCTTCATATCATAACATAGGCCGTTACATATTTTATCATCATCATACTTGCATACTTGTTATTTCCTAGATTTCAAAAGAAATCACATACATACTTGTCATATCATATCATAGATTTCAAATGGAATCGCATTCTTTCATAAATATCATGATACATGTTCCCTCACATAAATTCATGACTTTTCATAGATAATTTTATGCATAACTCTCACATAAAATAATTTTATGCATAACTCTCACATAAAATCATGCATTTCATAATTAATTTTATGAAATAACTCTCACACAAAATCATGCATTTAGGTACATAAAAAAAAGACTTCCAATGAAGGGCATACATGCATAATATTTTTTTATAAAAAGACAAGCAGTTTATTGTACATACGGGTAAGGGTATGATCATACTACTTACCTTGCAACGCTAATCTACTATTTTCAGCGTGTAGTCTGTCGCCTATAAAAATAAACACGAAATTTTCATAAATTTCTAATTAAACCTGTGAGTCTATGACTTTATTTAAAACCTAAACTACTAAAATAGTCTATATTTCCTAAACCTAAATACTTCTTAACACTAAAATATCCTTACTTGTTAGTTTTAAATAAGCATGGATGTTTTTGGAAAACAACATACTAGACATGGGCATTTTGGGAAAACAATATAGAGGGGCATTTTTGTAATCTTCTCAAAATCTGCACTACTAAACTAAAACCTAAAGTAAATATATTTTGTAGAGAAACAGAAGGCTCGGGAGGGAGAGAGACATGCAATACTCACTGAGAGGAATAAGGCAGCAGCCACGGTGGGTCTGGTGGCTGGGCACGATGGCAACCCGACGAGTGGCGGCTACACAATTGAGAGTGAGAGAGAGAGATTACGGGGAGAGACGGAGAAGCAGTGGGGTCGTTCGGCGATGGCTCACCGTGAGGGACAGGGTGGTCTGAGGCGATGGTGGCGTTGAGGTAGCACAATCGAGCTGTGGCCGTGACGTGGGTTGCTGGCTTGTGGCTCACGGTGGAGAAGGATATTTCCTCTATTTTGGTGCAGTAAAACAGAGTATTTTGTGGTGTGGTTTCTCAACGGCTGGGCGACGGTGGTGGAGGGAAGAGCTATGGTTGTTGCGTGTGGGAAAGTTGGTGGTTCTCGATTACGCGTTGGCTGGGCAGTGGGTTGGCGGTTTCATGGCTTCTGCATAGGATGTGGACTGACCAAGTGCTGCGGTGCGGTCTTCATGGGGTTGGGGAGCAAACGTGGTGTTGTTGGATGGACGTGAGATGGCTCACGGTGCAGTTTGTGGAAGCTGGACGGTGACAATGATCCGTTACCGTGGGGTTAAAGCAGATGAGAGGAGTTGGGGCGCATTGGTCGTGCGTGCTGGTTGGTGCTGTGTGGGTGCGTGGGTTTGGTTTCCCATGGTAATCACGGAGAGGAAATAGCTTGGGTGGCAGTGGCTATTCTTTGAGGGCTAAAGCATTTTTTATAAATATAGGTGGATGAGAAACAAAAGAGAAAAAAAAAAAAAAAAAAACTCTAGAGGTGATAAATGTGTATGCGGAGGAAGCGGTACGATGGAGCCGTGTATGCAGTGATAGATGGACAGCAACTAAACCGTGCATGAAGAGAAATCTACCAAGGTGAGGAGTCTAGGAGATGGAGGGCTATTGCGGCAACCATAGTTTGATAACAATCAATAAGAAAGTTCTCGTATGTATATAAAAAACATGGTGGAAAACCCTAGAGAAAACAAAGGGGAGAGACGTGCATGTGCATGTGAGTGGATTGTTTGAAATTCATAGAAGAAAAATCGGGTAGGGAGGAGTTTTATTATGAAAAATGACTGATGAGCTTGGAGAGAAAATAATAATAATAATAATAATAATAATGGAGCCTTAATTTTTTAAAAAAAAATAACCTATCCGATAAATTCTCTAATGGGCTTTAACTCATTTATTGAGTTTAACAAAATTATTCGTAATTTATTCCTAAAAAAATAAAAATATAAGATCGGGTCGTTACAAGACCTCACCGTCTACCATCTTCGGAGGACGTGATGGCAACACCATCTCAGGGATTACAGAACAGCAGCCACCAGGTCGACAAAAGAAGGCCGACTTGCGCCACCCTCAGCGGCTGCCATGCAGCCTCTTGGGAAGGACCAATACGAGCGGTTGGAGAAAACAAAAACCCTATTCACCCTTAGAGAGAAAAAAGGGTAAAAACGGAAAGTTATTTGGAAATCTCCAACCGTTCGAAGGCTTTTATTTGCGTTTATTCATTTTTTTTATTAATTTAGAATTAACTATTTAACTATTATTAAATCTTAACTATTTGTATTTTAATTTAAAGATTTAATAGTATTTTAATTTAAATACTTCATTATGGACAACTATCCTTATATATTCTAATTTCTAATTGTAAGTACATTGATGTATAGTTTCTGTTCGAACGGTGCTAAACTATGTTCGAACATAACATACCTGTTTGAACGGTAAGCCTAAATCATTCGAACAGGTTCATTCCAGATTCCAGTCCTCTTCAACAACGAAAACGCCATTAATCATGAACTCACAACAACACAAACAACAATATCAAGAGCAAATAAATTTTCAACATTGCAAAATATCATATTCAAACTAAAATGAGAATATAAAAAGTATACCTAAGTTTTGGGAGATGAAAAAGCAAGGATAATAGACTATATGCCATGTACCCAATGAGAAGGAGCTCCCCAAAAAGTAGTAAAAATAATGAATTAATATGAGAATAATTGAGTGAGATGAAAACTAGTAGCATTTGGGGGCTGGATTGAGGGAGAATGGCGCTGGTTTGCGAAGGAGCTCTGGTTCGTGAAGGACAAAGAGTGGCGGGAGGAGAGCAAGATTGTGAGGTTCTGTCGTGTATTTGCAGAACATTTCCTATTCGAACGGTTATTTACTAACCATTCGAAAGTGAAACTATGAAGCGGCAAAAATTTCCCTCCTAAAGTTTCCTGTTCGAACGGATAAATAATAGGTTTGAATGTTAAGAGATGCATTCCCACTCTGGTTTATAAACGTTCAAACGCTTATAATTAACAATTTGGTACATGTTTAATAATGTTTTTTTTACACTATACCTTTAAATAAAAGAACAACATTAATATATATATAGACATATTAGATGATATTATAGTTCAGTAACATGTTAATATCATATTATAATATCGAGCATATTATATATTATATTATAGTAAAGTATATATGAATATATAATATCATACTAATTAAATTATAAGTAACATAAATATAGTATCAACATATTGTCTCATTTATAGTACTAGCATATATATTGTCATCTAATTGGACTATACCTAAAATATATTATGTTAAAATATTAGACTATATATAATATATATATAGTATCATATATAGTGTCATCTATAGTACTAACATATATAGTGTCATCTAATTGAACTATAACTAAAATATAATATGTTAATATATTAGACTAGAGATAACATATATATAGTATCATATATAGTGTTATCGATTATTCGTGGTCCATTAATGATCGATTGCTCCCCGAAAAGCTCTCCCCGAAAGCTCTCGAACCCGTCTCCCTCAAAGCTCTCGTTACTGTTTTGGCTCGGGGGGTGGGAGCTTCAGCTCCTCCCCCTCTCTCCTTCTCTTCCCACCCCCGTCCCCTCTGTGTAGAGCTCCATTTTTATTTTTGTGTTTTGCAGGCTAAATAAGGGAGAATCGTGGATCTGGTACTTCCAGCGACCATAGATCAGCATGCGCCTCTCCATGGCGTTGCCCAGCCGCCGATCTTCAGGTCTTCAGAAGGCAGCGTCAAACGGAGCGGCGAGTTGCTCGCACGCGCGGCCAAAAGAATCGTAGGTGTTCGGCGAGTGGCGCCTTCGGGAGGCCCTCTACTGGCGCCACGAGCGGCGGCGCTGGGGTTTGAGTTTGGAACCTCCTAGATCGGTCGTCAGTTTTCTCCCAGGGTGGCGCGTGTACTGCACGCGCCTCTGCAGCCGCTTGGAGCTTTGTCTTTTTCTGTTGTTACAGTTGTTTTCTTTTGTAATTTTCGTGTCCTGTAAATAAAAAAAAAATCCATAAATTTTGTCCCTTCAGACCTTGGTCCGATAGGTGTGATCCCCCCTCTCCGCTTAGGCGGTATATGGGGTTGGTGCACCCTACTTCGAATAGTCGGGGTAAGGGTTCTGTCACCTGGTTACTATTTACTCTGTCAAGGACAGAGATATGCACAACGGATCTCTTAGACTTAGGTCTTTAGAGTTCTGTCGTCTGGGCTAGACCATGTCAACCACGAAAGTGTGCTGGGGAGCTATTAACGTATGTAACTGACTTGTTTAAGTCAAAGTTGTATGTCCTCTTTTATGAATGAAATGTGATCCCTTATTATAAAATATATATATATATATATATAGTGTTATCTAATTAGACTATAACTAAAATATAATATGTTAATATATTAGACTATAGATAACATATATATAGTATCATATATAGTGTCATCTAATTGGATTATAACTAAAATATATTATGTTAATATATTAGACTGTATATAACATATATATAGTATCATATATAGTGTCATCTATAGTACTAGCATATATAGTGTCATCTAATTAGATCATAACTAAAATATAATATGTTAATATATTAGACTATAGATAAGATATATATATATATATATATATATATATATATATAGTATCATATAGAGTGTCATTTAATTAGACTATAACTAAAATATAATATGTTAATATATTAGTATAGTATATAATATGTTAATATGTTATCGATTTAAGTGTATTGAAGTAAACCCTTCGAATGTATTTAACCATTCGAACTGTCTTGCATAAATAAGTTGTCGCAGACAGTCATTTTCAAGGACGCCGAACCACTCACAAAACGTCATTTTCTCCAACATAACTGTCCATCTCCGCCGTTTAAAGCCGTCGTCGCCACCCCGAACAGTACCCAGTCGAAGCCTCTTCCTCTAAGCACCGGTATGCTATTTTTCTAACAATTTTACCGTTTAAATTTAGGTTTTTGATAGATTATTTGTTTAAATTAGGATAAAACAATTTATCCATTAATACTCACCGTAGATTTGCTTAAATCTATTGTAGGAATGTTTATTTAAATCTCTTTATATTACTTTGTTGAAAAATCCATGGAATCGAAGGATTCCATGGATTTCGATGGCTGAGTCAACTCAGTTTCGTTATCGAGTTCCATTCGCATACCGTTTGAATGCTGAGTAGGGCGTTCAAATGGCACGAACCAAACATGTTTATTAATTAACTGTTCGAATGTTGTTTTAGATATTCGAACGATACTCCGTTTGACCTTTGTTTTATACGTTCGAACTATATGAGCCAAACAGGTTTGCATACCGTTCGAACACTATTTTAGGTGTTCGAACGGTATAATTAAATTTAGTAGTATTAGTGAATCGTTATTTTTATTCCATATTGTAGTTCTATTAAATCCTAACAAGAATATATATTATATTATAATTAAATTAATATAGAAATTTATCACATTTTATTAAATATTTAATTTCTCTTAAAATTAATCTAATTAATATTAAATAGTGTGATATTATTTTTATAAAATTTTGTTGTTCACAATGTCTCACTTTATTAAATTACTATTAGTATATAATTTAGTTATTAGTTATTTATTATATTTTTATCATTAATATTGTATTGATAAGCTCTTTAATTATAAATTTCAGATTGATTATAATGTCTTCTTCTAGGGCGGGACGTAAGCGACGCAATCCAGCTGAGAGTAGTATCAGTCCAGTCAGGGAGAGGACTGTTTCACTAGAGCGACAAATGAAGCTTTCTGATATTCAGAGTCTTGTCTAGGGGGGTCATTCTCTGCCATCAGTTTTCAGCAATCGTGGTTAGGGACCTATCTTAGATGAGCGGGAGGAATCATGGGAGACCGCCTGCTATATTGACATTGTTGCTGAGTTCTATAAAGAGCTCGATGGTACCAGCCCAGATGACGGAGGGGCATACAGGATCTCTGTCTGAGAAGTTCCAGTTGTATTTTCATGGGACGGACTCACTGAGCATCTTGGTATTCCTACGTTGCCAGATGCATATCCGAACGTGGTGCCTAGAGAGTCTGATCATTCAGTTGAGGCGAAGACAGCTAAGGAGGAGGCACCAATTTATACATATGAGGTTGATGCCCTTGCTAATCATGAGGTGAGGATTTGGTTGTTGGTCTAGATGCTCCCCCTTATGACGGGATGAATAGCATAAAGCAGGCAGATCTATCTTCTTTCTTCAAGATCCTTAATTTGATAATCGCCAACAATATTGACCATCGGCAGCACAAGACAAAGGTTGGTATTGATTGGACGAAATTTATGATACGGGTTGCTCGTGACATTCCTCTAGACCTGGTGAGGTATACATTCGATGGGATTCAATCAAAGTCCCGATACATTTCGACGAATATACTGCCATTCGGGATCCTGATCACCCGATTTCTGCTATTTGCCAGTGTCGTGCCTGTTGTGGTCGAGAGTAAACGGGAACCGATGGGACCGATCAACAGCACCACCCCCTCACGCAGCACGAGACACTTGAGACTGTGTCTTCGTGGACATGTTCCAGACCCGGTTGATCCTCAGAGAGATGCACAGCTTGGAGATCATGAAGTATCGGCTGCTAAGACATCCAGACAGGCCGAGGCATCAGTCACAGTGCTACTCGTGAGGACATGGTCGAGATTATGCGTGCAACAATCAGCGAACAGACATCAGCGGTGATCGATGCAGTGCGTATGGAGGTCCGTTCTGCTATGTCTGAGTTTCATACAAAGATTACTTCTAGCATCTCTGAGTTACGTACGAAGCTTGATACCATGTCCACGACTGGTCACCATCAATACTTGACTGATACAGATAGAGGAACGCTTAGCTATAGTCGAGGAAGTGTGCAAAGAGTTAGAGTCTTAGTACTTTCTATATTTTATTTATTTATTTTTTTTTTTTTTTGTTTTTAAAATGGACAAAATTTAGTATTTTGTAAATTTAGTATTTAATTATGAATTAGTATTATTTTTATATTTTCTGAACTAATTATTGATTTATATTATTCTTATTATTTAATTGATAAATTTCTTATAATTACTAGTTAATATAAATATAATTCTCTAAAACAAAAATATATAAGTACCGTTTGAACCCTACAAGTTACGTTCGAACAATGCTGATTCACCGTAATTGCCCTCTCGGGGCGCATGAGATGAAGATCAATCACCTGTTGGAAAAAATGATCCAAGTCACGGAAAATCCTTTCAATCCTTCGAAGTCTACCAGAGAGACTGTCCATAATCCATCCCACGTATGGAAAACATTCAGAGGCACTGAAGCTTCCCAATATGGATTCAGCCTCACGACCCACTTCTTAAAACCTTTCGTTATCTAAATCACTCCCACGGAAACTCTTACCAAAAGCAGTCCTACAAGTTATATTTGCAATGAGAGCAAACAGCTTCTTAGAAAGATCAACAGGGGTTGCAGAAGACGAAGAGTCATGAGATATTCCATTGATAAGCATGGCGACTTCTTCTTCCCTAATGAACCGGTATCCTTGCACCCTCTTCATGCTAAAAACCTCAAGAACGCATATTTTTCTTATCTCTCTCCAATATTGGCCATAAGGTGCAAAAGCCATGTCTCGATAGTTGTGTACAAGTCTTTTAGAGCTCTCCGAGGGAGGTCTACTGCAACAGTCAAGATCATGGACTTTTAAGGCCTCTCTTGCAGCCTCAGCAGAAGATAGAATAACACTAGGGATGCCTCCGAGTTGAAGGAGCATCACGGGGCCATATTTTTTTGAGAGTCGCCACAAAGATTGGTGAGGCAATTCACCAAGTTGGTGCAAGTTACCTATGACGGGAAGCTTTGGTGGGCTTGGTGGAGGCTGCATGTTTTGCGTTGGACTTCGAGCATCCATCTTCCTTTTCATGAACAGCAGAAGAGCAATACACGTGGGTATGGCATAAAGATCAGCCATTAATGAGTTAAGTTTGACTTCTATGTGCACTCAGCTAGTTAGATAGCTAGCTTCCTGATCTAGAACTGTTCTTCACATATAAATAAATAATAATCAGAGTCACTCAATTGCAGATTGCATGGGCAACAATCTTGTCCTTTTTATCATTGTCCCCATCTGGCTGCAGGGTGATCATAATACGTAATACTTTCGGCTATATTGTAACATGAGAGCTCGATCGATCGGCTCTTGGCCAAAACCACCGCCAATTTGCAAACATTCATGTGTGGCTCCTGTTGGTATATATATTACTCCAATTCCTCAATCAATTTTATTTATCGTTTTGTTAAAGTCTACGCTGCATTCAATTTAAAATATTTAATTAAAAATTATATATGCATTTATTTAAAAAAAAAAATTAAAACAACACTTTAAATTCGTTTTATACCATCTACATGCAGTTAAAAAACAACAAAAAAAAAAAAAAAACAAGAAGCCTGGCCTCTTTGTGAACATTTTTCACAAAATTAAAAAGAAACACAAGATAATTAGTTTCTAAAATTAAAAAGACACTGGAGTTATGAGAATTAAAACAATTCATTTATAATTTAATTAACTATATATATCAATATTTTTCATTTAATGAGTTTAATTTTAAGAAATTAACAATTTAATTACATATAAATTTTATCCAGAAATCTTAACGTAATGGCGCCATATATTATTTCAATTTTATTTTTTAAAAATATAATGACATAGTGAGTGAAATAAATTCTCCAGCAACATCACAATCGCAGGTACTTAGGCATGCTCGAGAGACGGAAAAAAAAAACAGCTAGAGAGACTTGACTGGGTTTGGATATTGAGATATTGATATTAAATTATCTATGTTGATCTGTTAATAATAATATCTTGTGAATCCTATTGAAATGTACATATTTGAATATAAATAAGTTGAGATCTATGCGTGTTTAAATGTACGTAATAAATTGGGATGAGTTAACTTTTTCGTAAAAAATGTAGTTGGATCCTATCGATAATTAGTTTGAGATAGATTGAGATGTATTTATGTTCTAAATATAGCCAATTCATATATATATATATATATAAATAATAATAAAATGATTTGAGTTAAAATATTAATTTTATTGAATTTTAGAAAATATGAGATAAAAAATTGAATAAAAATATTATAAGTTAAAAAAAATTAATATAATTTTTATTTTAAAACTTGAAAAAATAATAATATTTTTTTCTTGTGTTTTATTTAAAAATTTGAAAAGATTGTAATTATTAAATAATAATTAGATGAAAAAAATTAAAGATTAAAAATTGAAAATATTTTATATTTAAGTGATATTTAAAAGAAGATACTTGAGAACAGATCCTTGTTTACGTCGAGATTCAACGTGAAATATACGCAAAAGCAGAAGAAGGGGATGGAAACCGAAATTCGAATATTGGAGAGAACACGCTTCCTCCTCCACCAGCTTCTCCACGGAGTTTACGTCAAACTCACGCAACCAGCGTCCGATATTTGTTCGTGCAAGTTTTGTATTTTGTGCATGCCGTTTGGGCCATTCTGATCTTCTGAAATTAAAAGGCTAGTGGTCAAGCTGAAACCACTACAAGTTACTGCTACGTGTCAGTGGAGCTGATGCATTTTCTGCTTCCATTGACACGTTGGCTGCACAAAATATTGAAACAATTTACTCTTCATTCTTTAAGCTATATATTAATATATAATTTATTATTTTTATCTTTTTATTTAAATATACATATACTAATCAGTAAATATCAAATTATATATTAATATATGATATAAAAATGATGAATAATATTTATCCAAATAAAGATTCCACTTGAAAAAAAAAATAATACAATTCTCCGATTTCGTGTTCTTATCATTTCATTAAGAGTAGTGATACATGTATTTATAATTTTACTTAAAAAACTCATTTTGTTAGTTTTTTTTTTTTAATTTAAATTTCAAATTTCAAATTTTATAATTTTTAACATATTAATATATGACATTTTGTTAGTTTTTTTTTTTAATTTAAATTTCAAATTTTAAATTTTATAATTTTTAACATATTAATATATGACATATGTAGAAGTAAATTTTTTTTTAAATTTTTCTTAAATACATTTAGAATTTTTCTTCCATTAAAGGTAATTTTCCTCTCATAAAAGTACGTGGGTTTCTCTCGTGTTTTTTACTCGAGGACCTCAAGTACTATGAGTATATAAAATGTGTTTTAACGTATCTATTATTTAATTAATGTAATTCAAAATATTTATACGGAGATTAATAAGTGTTATAAAATATATTTTATATTTCTGTCTCAGTTGAAACATGCAAAACTGATCTTTTTTATTTTTTTTATTTTTATATTTTTTAATATCTTTAAATATTTTTTTTAAAAAAATATCAATACACTAATAGCTACTTCTTTAATCAATAAGTAAAAAAAATTAAATACATGAACGGCCAAAATGAAGAGACAAAATGAGAGGATAAAATAGCATTATTCTTTCTATAATATGAGTAGTAGTAATTAAGTGGCAATTATGAATGCATCTTTTCCACTCAAATTGAGTATTACTTGTTAATTCAACTCTAAATTTTGTGTCTATAAATAGTCTTACAACTTTTCTGTATGTGTTCTAACCTTACTACAAGAAATTTTAATTTTATGGGCGAAATTATTTACAGATGAACTAAATTTTGTCCCTAAAAATAATCATTGAAGATTTTGTCTTAAAAAATGATGACTTAAAATGTCAAAACCGTTCGAATGATAAAAAATACGTTTGAACCTGGAATTAATGTTTGTTCGAATGGTTTATAATTTATTCAAATAGTAATCTTAGCGGAGAAGTCATTTATTTTGGTAGAGAAAGTTCAAATCCGTTCGAACAGAAATTGGTTCGTTCGAAAGGGAAAGATTTGGTGGGAAAATTTGGCATGAAGATTGTAAGCTCGTTCGGACACAACATTTATGCATTCAAACGAAACATTTGGTGGGAAATTAAATTAAAATTGGCTGTGATTTTTTTAAACCTTGTTCAAACAAAACATAAAAGTATAAGATCAATATATATACTTATACTTGGACTAATAAGAAGATATAACTATACTTATATATAGTTATACTTACATTTATAGTTATATATATATACTACTATATAATTATATACTACTATATATATAATATACTTATATAGTTATGCTTGTATATATTTGTTCACCTATATTATAGTTAGATATACAACTATATCTACTTATATACTACGATATATTATACTTATATATTTAATATACTTATATAATATAGTCTTATATAATATACTTATAATACTTATATGGGTGTACTATATAAGTATATAGTCTTGTACACTACTATATCCTTATCTTCTACTATATATTTAGACTTATATATATTCTTAACATAAATATTAAGTGTTCTATATACCTATACTTTTATATATATAGTAATAAAATTATATATATATATATATATTGTACATTCGAATTGTCTATTATTACTATTTGAACGGTTTAATTACGTGTTCGAATAGAAATTTATAGCGTTCGAACATATATAGTATGTTGGCGCCATTGATAAGTTGTGGCGGGATCAATTTGCACCATATTGCACTTTCAATTATCCGTTCAAACGTCTATAGTTGACGTTTGAACCGATGTGAGCTAAATTGATCCAGGCAGGAATTGTTTCCTGCTTCCCTGTTTTCAAGTTCGAATGGTTAGTAAATTACGTTCGAACGAGAAAATAAAAAATAAGATGTTCAGAAGCACAAATGCACTGGAAATTTGGGAAAACTGATCTTGAGATACAGAGAGCGAGAGAAAGAGAGAGACCATGAGCATTGGGAGATAGAGAGACCGTGCTCGTGCTGGACATCAATTATTTCTTTCTCTTCAATTTGGTAAGTTCTTTTTACTTTGATATTCTATTTTCATGAATTTTTTTTATTAAAAAACTCAAATTTATGTTCTCTTAAACTCAAATTAGTTCTTTTCTCTTCTGTTTTTGCATAAAAGATTAAGGTTAGAAGAATATATTTGTCTTTGGATGTGAGAAATATGTAAGTATATTTGTGTTTGAATGTGGAAATATATTTGTGTTTTTAAACAACTATGAAAATATTTTTGTGTTTGGATGTGGGAATCTGAAAATATATTTGTGTTTGTACAATGTTTGTGAATTATGCATGTTACGAATTTGTGTTTATCCCATGAATGTGTTCTTTGAGATTGTGTTTGTCTTTGTTTCGTGTCTGGAATCTGGGTTGCAACCGTTCGACCTCAATGATTTCCCGTTCAAACGCGTTATCCTGTTCGAATAGATCTTGAAGTGTTCGAATGAGTGTACTCCTATATTGTAATACTTAAACTCAAATTTCATACTTAAAAGATAATTTGTTAAAAACTATAAGGTATAATTAAAAAATAAGTAAATTTGAATTATAATTAATACTTAAAAAATCAGAAATATAAGACTTATTAATACTTAATTAGAAGTAAGAGTTAAAAGATGGTAAGTTATTCTCATCCCCGTTAAATAGTAACATATAATACATTTTTCTAATTTAAGTTCTAATATAGATTTTCTTTTTGCAAGAAGAAAAAAGTCCTGCTGACTATGATCTGACCCAATTATATGCTAAATCATATAATAATCGTGATGGTGGTTGGAGTAGTCTCGAAGCAGAGATAAATTATGTAAGTTTAAATTTCTTTAATTTCATTGTCTAATAATATTTTTGTTACTTATAATAACTTTAATATTTTTGTTTTTGCAGGACAAGATGATATCTTTTAAGAAAACTGTTGCGGATCCATCTGATGAATCATTTATCAACGATGCTCAGATCATTTCTCAAGTTCTTTGATCACATTCTAGATATTTGAGGGGCCTAGGACGTTGCGTAAAGCTGTCATCAACATCATCATCATCTTCTCTAGCCAGATCAAATGACAACAAGACTAAGGAATTGGAGGAAGTAACACTTGAGATAGAACAATTGAGGTCTAAGAAAAAAGAGTTGCTAACCCGATTAGATCAAGCAATGGATTTAGATGTGAGATTAGAAGAGAACATGCAGAAGAGACTAGGGATGGAGGTACAAAAAGTTGTGTTTGAACATTTGCAGTAAATAATGTCTCAAAACTCTATGTCACTACCACAATCTTAAAATTTATTTTTTCTTTAATTGTCTTTATATTATGATGTTCCAAAACATTTGAATAATTGATGTTTGAATCACAATTTGTGTAATATTAGTATGATATTATTAATTAAATTCTATTTTGTATAATTAATACCGTTCGAACTATAAATTACCATTTATAAATCCATTCGAATAAAAACAGACTCATTCGAATAAAAATTAACCCATTCGAACGACAATCGAGAAATATAGTTCGTATGGCCATTCGAACAATAAAATATTGGTTCAAATAACATTAATATTCAAAACACCGTTCGAAGGAAAATAATTTAAAAAATAAAAAATCAGTTCGAATGGACATAATTTATGTTCGAACACAAGTCATTTGAAAAATTTATTGGTTTGAACGCATAAAATCTGTTCAAACACTCCGTCTATTTGAACATGATCAAATATGGTTATTCGTTCGAATGAACATTTCTTATAGTTCGAACAGTAAGTGTCGGTTCAAACTAATATTATGCCATTCGAACTTATTTTTTAGATGAAAAGTTTTCGTCTAAAAAAAACTTACCTGTCGAACAATTTCGATTGGTTCCACCCAATTTCATCCCTAAAAATGATATTTTGAGACGGTCTTTTCGAGACAAAATAGATGAAATTTTTTCATCTCTAAAAATATTTTTGGATGAAATTTGGGTTTTTTGAGACAATTTTTTATCTTCAAAAACTAAATCTCTTGTAGTGCCTTATATATGGCTAATATGTGAGGATTGAGTTTTCTTACAATTTTTTATTCAAACACGTTTTATAACTCAAAAACAGAGACACGACATGTGAATCCTACTATAGTACATGTTGTCCATGATTAACATTAAATACAAGAAAAATTATATTTGGAGACATTTACACCACACACCACCCAAATAACATAATTTGATTTGGAAAAGAAATTTTAAAATTTAAATCTTATAAAAAAAATTATGTCATGTGGATAGTGTGTGGTGTAAAAATTTTTAAATAGTACTATTATAAATTATGCCATTAGCTTTACATGTTGTGTGACGTCTATTTCTCTAAATTGTAGAATCTATTTAAGTTAGAAAATTGAAAGAAATCTTGATCTAACTTTGCTAAGGCTTCGTCCATTTTGATGCTGACCAGCTCAACGGATTTATGGAAAATCTCGAAAGAAGTCGAAGGCAAGAAGTTGAATTCATAATGGAAGAGAAAATTAAAAACTCGCACGCTTCATGTGATTGTAGGCAGCTCGATCGAGGACATGTCGAGCGAGCCAAATACGGAGTTTTGAAGACGTTTGTAGAGTGTTATTTTTATAATATGATTTTGATTTCGATTCTTAACCCTATTTGAGTATTTTAAGGCTGCTTTACTTATACAAGAGACTAATTATAAAAGGGTAGTGATATGATTACTACTCTCTTATTATTCATTTACTACTTATAGTGCATTTAAAGTTTTTTATTTTTTTATCATTTTCTTTTAAGTATTTTTTTAACATCCTTAATCATTAATAAAAATTTTAAAAAAATAAAATGTTACTAATAGTCAATTCCTTAACTATTAAATAAAATACAAAATAAGTAGTAAATAGGTAATAGGAGAGTAATAACCCTATCATTATCCATTATAAAATCAGTACTTGAGTTTTTGCCCTCTTGCAAATCATTTTTTCAGTTTTATTTTCTGACAATTAGTCTCTTGGCACGCAAATTTCTGGTAGGGAAATATTTTAGCGACAAAGAGATTACGTAAAAGTAAACTTATAAAATTAATGCAACTTGATGTTGTACGTTAGATTGTAAAGTAGATATAATATATCATACGAAACGATATCAATTTGTGGAATTTCCTTGTAGTTATAACAATTCTCTTTTTAGAATTAGATCCCTCCATCCATCTTCTTGCCAATTCGTTTAACAACCGATCAATTAGAACATGACACGTGGAATACTTATTAAGAACAATTTAAAAAATAGAATTTTTTTTATAAAATTCAGAATAACTAAAAAAAAAATCTACTTATCATCTCCTCCACCACATATCAATATGTAATTTATCATTTTTGTCTTTATATTTAAACACACATATTGATGTATAAATATGTATATTTAAATAGAAGAATAAAAATGATAAATTACATGTTGGTATTTAGTATGAGGACGATAAGTATTATTTCTTATTAAATTATATTATATTTATGGTGTGCAGTATAAAGACTTTTAAATAATACTACTCAAATCGAATATTTGTATATTTACTCATTGCAAATTTCTCTTTTTCAGCAAATGTTGTTCAACTTAGCAAAACAAACTCCATAAAAAGCCGTATCTAGGCTTCCGAAATTCTTACCTAAAATTTAAAAATTTTAGGTAAGAGGGTATATGAGAAATGGACCCACGATATAGCCATTGGTCCATGAAACCAAATCACATACTCATGGCGCTGCTGCTGTGGGTCTAGAAAATTAATTTAATTTTAAATATTTTAATAAAAATAAAAATAATAACACTTATATCCACATTGTTAAAATAAATTTATTATTTCTAAAAATGAAAAAGAATACTAGAAAACTCTAAAGATTATATTATTATTTCTAACTATAAATTAGAAGTATTATTCCATAAAATAATTTTCTAACTAGAAATTACATTGATGATGTACAAATGAACCTAACATATGCGAGCTACAAGATAATGTACAAATGCAGTAGCACAAGCTGCAATACAAGTACTAAATAATCCTTAAACAATGATGACGACATTGATAAGCCTAAAAACTTGTATCTCATCATAGCCACCCAATCTAACTTTGGGCTAGATTTAGGATTGGTTTGGATTAAAAAATGAGATAAAATGATCTCAGATGAAAGTTGAATAAAATATTATTATAATATTATTTTTTAATATTATTATTATTTTAAAATTTGAAAAAGTTGAATTGAGATTTAAAAAAATAGAATTGTTTATTATATTTTATACGAAAATTTGATAAAGCTGTAATGATGAGATGAGATGAAACACTCTCTGAATCCAAACAAACTCGGTTTAATATATTAAGCTAATTTTACTATTTTTTAGTGATTTTTCACATTTTTTTTTCCATAAAATCTCTCTATTTATTTGAGATATATCACATTTTATGCATGGAAAAATTAGAGACGTGACTTGCATGTGGTTCCCCACTACTTAACCCATCCGGGATAAGGGTTCACCAATATTCTTTAGCTTCTTCTTTTTGCTAATTACAGTGTTAAGGGAGACGAAGAAAGATCTTTGTGACAGCTAGCTTCTCCAAAAAAATGAGGTGCTTTAGAAGTGAAATGAGAAGGAAGAGAAGTAGTAATTTACTGTACTTCTGTCACATTCTTGCATCAAAATCACAGCTGCAAGCAATGCCAAAACTCGAAAAATGAGAATTAAACTGTCATTCAAGTTTCCAAGCATTCAGAATCAATGACGAACCAACACCCTGTGAATTGCTTGACTAATTACAAAAAATAAAGCTTTTTTTTTCTTTTTTTTTGATCGGTAAACAACTATTATAAAAAAGAAAGCTTAAAAAGAGGTTAACGAGAACAAACTAGAAAGTTAACAAGAAGTACTAAAGAACCCTTCTCAAGTCTATGAGTCTACTAGGCAGCCGGTAAACTACATAAAAATAAAAGTAATGCTACATATAATCTTGGAGTGTCTAAATGCTATGTAGTTATTTTGAAAAAGAGTGAAGTCTATTATTAAAAAATTAATTTTTTTATATAAGTTCTGTATTTATTTATTTATTTTTAAAATAACTGTACAACACTTGCATACTCACAACTGTAATTATTATTTTTCTAAAAATAAACACTATCCTTTTAAGTTAATAAAATAGACAAGTTAAAAGGGATATTTTTGTTCAATTGAATATGAAAAAGCATTCCCGCCCACCTCTTTAAAAGCCTAAGCCTAAAAGGGTGATGCGAGCATTTGGATTGCTTTATGTTTTTAACTAAATAGAGTTGCGGGTGGCAGTACCTCACACGATCCATGGATCTAAATTTGCAAGTTTGAGTTCGATATAAATGGATTCGGATTAATATGCGTACAGGATGATACAGTAAGATACTATTAATAAACAAAGCAATAAAGAGTCAACTTGCTTAACTTAAAATCAATCCACAATAATTTATTTAAATTTTACTTCAAAATTATAATTTTATTATTGTTGAATTGTCATATTTGTATTTCTGAATATGCTTATATTTTTATTGTTAAGATTGTAATTTTAGACCTATGATCATTTTGTTACTGTTGAGTTTGTAATATTGGTTTTATTATAAGTTAAAATTTGAAAAATATTGACTTTTTATTAGTAGGTAGTTTTTTTTTTTGAGATATTGTGACTACTAATAAATATATATTTTAACTCTTTGTGAAATTATGTTAATCAGATCCAGAGAATTATGCGACTTAGTTCAACTCATTTACATAAAATGAGTTCAAATAAATCGTGTCGTGTTAATACATTTCTAGTTAATTATTAAACGAATTAAAACGGATAATACGACAAAACCTGACTTGTTATTTAAATAGATTGTGTTAGAGTTTGAAGTTCTACTTATTAAACTTAATGGATAAATAGAGTTTGGGTTGATCTGTTAAGGCACAATTAATAACCGGATTAATAATGGATCAACCCACTTAATCTGAAATCAATACGCAAGAATCCGTTTAAATCTTATTTCAAAATTACAATTTTATTATTGTTGGGTTGTAATATTGAGTATTTCTCAATACGCTTATATTTTTTATTATTGAGATTGTAATTTTGGACATATGCTCATATTTGTTATTGTTGAATTTGTAATATTGGTTTTATTATATATTAAAATCTGAAAAATATTGATATTTTTTTATTAGTATGTAGTTTTATTTTTTATTTTTTTTGATATTGTGACTACTAATAAATATAAAATTTAATTTTTATGTAAAATTATATTAATCAAGTCAAATAAATTATGCAAGTTAGTTCAACATATTTATATAAAATAGTTTGAAATGAATTGTATTATATTGATTTATTTTTAATTAATTATTAAACAGATCAAATCAAATAACATGATATGATCTATTATTTAAATAAATTATATTAAAGATTTGAAAATCTGAATCACTAAATATAATAAATAGTATTTAAATTAATTTATATAATCGGATATCCATAACTTGTCTTGACACGGCACCAGCACCGTCTAATCAGTCCCTACAGCATTACAGTAGGATGGACACCAACTTGGTTTTATTTTTCATTGTAGTGGGGGTGGGATATTCCACCGCGTTTGGTCAGCTTGAACGTATGTATTATTATCATCTTTTTTGTCTCGTGTGCTGACACCTTCGAAAAGATTAGACAGAAAGACTATACTGTGTGAGAGGACTTGGCAAGTGGGGTTGGGCGAGGCCATCGACCATGGGAGAAAAAAATGCTAATGTGATGTCTGTCTCCCTTCTTCTTCGCCCACCTTTCTTGACCCTTTTGTTAGACTAGTCTGACTGAAGACTTGGCCAAATGGAGCAAATGGGGGGCCATCTATGAGAGAATAATGCCATCTGCCCTCTTCCTCATTGCCCACCTTTCTTGACCTTTTATATTTTTGAATAATGATGTGTAAAATGAAGAAATACTGCATAATCGTTTTTAAAAGTATTAAAATTTATTATTAAAAAATTAATTTATTATTATATTAATTTATTTTTTGTAAAGAAATTTCGCCAAAATTTGTACCACGATTACAAATATTATTATTTTTAATATTCTTTTATCTTTTTTTTTTTTTTTTCTTTTCTTTTCTTTTACATTTTCGGTTGTCACCTCCCCCGGATCTTTTACTCAATACTTAATTATTATGTTCGATATGCTTCGTAAAGACCGAGTAAATAACTAAATGCTTGTTTCCAAAGCCAGCTGCTTCTGCTTTGTTCCCTCTTTCCTCTCCTCCAGGATTTCAAAAGTCTGCTACACACACGAAGCGACTCTTCCACTTGAAAGAGAGAGATTCTGCATGTAAGTCTATCTTCAACAATCTCGACCATATTCAATTGAGGTTTTTACCGGGCCATATTTTCGTGTTTGAATTTTTCTCTGCTCTGTCCATCTAGATAGAAAGATAGGGATTTTAGTGAGAGATAGAGGGTCAAACGGTTTAGGTGAGAAAAGTGCGATGGCAGACTGAAATTTTCAATATCAGCTATTTATTTCAGAACCCCATTTTGCTTGTTTCCGTGAGCTTTCCAGGAACAATCCTTTAATGGGTATAGATTAAATTTGTAGAGATCTTGCAATAGTTTGTTTTGGGTATGTTAGGAGAAGAAGATAGAGACCCGGTTGCCGGCGGTGGTACCCGGAGACCGTATTTGCGGTCGGTTTCATGGACTGACCGGTCTCCATCTGAGCCTAACCAAAACCTGAACCCTAACCCTAGACCGCAGCCAAATAGCAAAGCACGTTCGTGCTTGCCGCCGCTTCAGCCTCTTTCTATCGCCCGCCGGAATGTCGAGGAGTGGCCCAAGGCGGGGTCCGATGATCTTGGCATTTGGCCCAATCCCCCGCAAACCCCAGGAGGAGAAGCTAGACCCCTTGAGAGTTCAAACTCGGAACAGCCTGTGAGAGAATTTCAGTTTAAGAGAGATAAGCTCGCATTTTTTGATAAGGAATGCTCAAGAATTGCTGATCATATATATTTAGGAAGTGATGCTGTGGCAAAGAATCGTGAAATTTTGAGGCAAAATGGGATCACCCACGTGCTAAACTGTGTTGGGTTTGTTTCTCCCGAGTATTTCAAGAGTGATCTTGTGTATAAGACCCTTTGGTTACAGGATAGCCCATCAGAGGATATTACAAGTATCCTCTATGATGTGTTTGATTACTTTGAAGATGTTCGGGAGCAAGGTGGGCGAGTTCTTGTGCATTGTTGCCAGGGAGTGTCACGATCGACCTCTCTGGTTATTGCATATCTCATGTGGAGGGAGGGCCAGAGCTTCGAAGATGCCTTTCAATATGTGAAGGCAGCACGGGGAGTGACTAATCCAAATATGGGATTTGCTTGCCAACTTTTGCAGTGCCAGAAGCGAGTGCACGCTGTGCCTGCAAGCCCGAATTCTGTGATTCGGATGTATCGGATGGCTCCTCACTCATCGTATGATCCTCTTCATCTTGTACCAAAAATGTTAAACCAATCAGGGGTGCAAGGACTTGACTCTCGTGGAGCGTTTATTGTGCATGTTCCTTCTGCTATATATATCTGGACTGGGAAAAATTGCAACTTGGCTTTATCAAATAGTGCTATGGCAGCTGCCTTTCAAGTAGTACGATATGAAAGAGCTCAGGGACCAATTGTGAGTATTAAAGAAGGTGAAGAGCCATCTGAATTTTGGGATGCTCTTGCCAATGGGCAACACTTAGCAGATGATTGCGAGAATGTGAAGGTCAAAAAGGAAGGGAACTTGTCTTCCAGAAATGATTTGGATGCTGCAGCAAATGAAGATGAGGTTGGAGAAAGGAAGGTTGATGACTATAATTTGGATTTTGAAATTTTTCACAAGGCACTTGATGGTGGGGTTGTTCCACCATTCTCAGTATCAAATACTAGATCAGAAACTTGTCTCCCTGCTAGAGAAAATGGATGGGGGAGACTAAGACGAAAGTTTTCCAATGGTATCATGAAAGAATTTGTCACCCTCTCCAAACCGAACAGTAACAGTATTCCATCCAATCTTGTATCAAATATGATTATAGATACACAGAAAGAAGTAGAGCACCCTGTTTGTGCGATTGAAACTTCGCCACCATTGTCTCCATCCACCAATCTGTGTGGTTCACCAGATTCCTTTGATTGTTTCCCAAATACGAGCCCTGATAGGATTAGGGAAACTTCTAAAGTAGTGGAACACTCTGTTTCTTTTAATGATCCTTTCTTATCAACCTCACCTTGTGGTTCGCCAGATTCATTTTCTTGTTCTGCGACTCCCACTGATCATTGCTTTTCACCCACACCTACTTGCGGCTCACCAGATTCTTTTTCTTGTTTTCCTCCCATCAGCCCAAAGTTCAGTTCCAAGTCCCCAACACTCTCACCTTCAACATCTGATCACTCCAGTTCATTCACCTTTTCACCATCATCTTCCAATTGGTCTGACTTGTCATACTTGTCTTCGCAGCAGCCTTCGCCTTCTGGCTGGGAGCCAACAGATCCATTTGCTCGTAAGAATGCTTCTTTCAATTCTTGTTTACCTTACAAAGAAACTCCTCTGGCTGCAGAGCAGCTTTCTGGTAATCATACTTTGAGAATGGAAAATATTTCTTTGCCATATAAAGGAACATCCCCCTCTATTGCAGAGCGCAGAGGGAGTAATCCTCCTCCTCGAATGATGTTACCCTCAGTTGATGAGCTACCTCAAGTCCCGAAGAATCTGATAAGATCATGGTCCTTCTCTTTACCTGACTTAGAGGATGATTTGATGAAGGATGTTGACTGCAACCAATCAGAGCATGAAGGCGATAGAGAAGAGCTTATGCTCGATGCTGGATTTGAATTGCCATGTGAGAGTGAAAATAAGAAAGAGGATGGAAATAAAATTTCAGGTGATATGATCGACAAGGTTGAACAAGTTACGACCCCAGTTTTGTTACAGTGGCCTTCTATGAATAAAGTGGAGGTGCATCCCTTTTGTATTCTTAATTCTAGATCCGTATACATTTTGTTGGCTCCGGATGCGAGTTTGGATAGCAATAGTCATGTAATCTTATATGTCTGGCTGGGAAGTGGATTCTTGGATGAGAAGAGGCAGAGTCAGATGATTAACACAGATGGGGAATGTGATATTAATCATCCTTACTGGGAGACAGTTGGCCGCAACTTCCTTAATCAAATGTGTTTGCCAATGGATGCCACTGTACAGGTGATATTTTACACTATCTTCATTGATGTGCTTTTCTTTCTTATAAAAAACATATTTTATGTGCTTGTA
Organism: Juglans microcarpa x Juglans regia; assembly: GCF_004785595.1. NCBI lineage: Eukaryota > Viridiplantae > Streptophyta > Magnoliopsida > Fagales > Juglandaceae > Juglans > Juglans microcarpa x Juglans regia. The sequence goes on from NC_054598.1 coordinate 23,747,986, forward strand.
TTTCTTATATAAAACAAATTATATGTGCTCGTTTTATCACATAGCTTTAATATTGTTGATATCTTGAGGGATTGATTATATTTTCTATTAGTTAGAAATATGATGGTGAAGTTATAAGCGTATGAATTCACAGCATGGTGACTAACACTAGCATCATAAAAGTTATTTCTAACAGGAAATGACAACTAAATCTTTTGCTTTTATACCCTAGCAGAGGGGTATGCGTGGGTGTGTGTGGTTGGTAGGGTTTCCTCTTTTGTGCTAGTAGGTAAGGGAAAAGTTGGCATGAATACAGCATATACATCATAATAATTGGATTGTAGTTGGACATTGTCGCCTATAGGGCATTAACTTTCACTATCTGATCAATAGAAAGAAAGGAAAAAGAACGTTATGTGTGTGAGAAATGCAACTTACTGAGGTGTAAGGCACTAGAAGACTTTCCAAGATTTTTTGCAACGATCCAATTGATCAAAAAGTCTGTCATATGGATAAGGCTTGGAGGTTTAGACATTAGTGAGAGGATTGCAAGTTTCTTGATGTCACAATGAATTTATGTTGAATTGATTGTGCTATAATAACTCCCTCAGGTCCCATCAGTAAAAGACATGTTGAGTTTTCGTGGTCTCCAAAATTCCCCATCTTAAAAAAAAAAGTTCTCTTGCTAAAGATATTAGTTATTTGAGCAGTAAGCGGCTAACAGCGGTTACTGTCCAGTCTAGAAGTAATTTTAAAGATAAATTAGCTATTTGAGCTGTCTTTCGTTTATTGGAGAGAGAGGCTAAATATGAAATTCAGGATTTGTTATTGAAGAGCAAGTAAAACTGTGGTATATCTGCCTGTCATGGTTTGTTTATTGAAAAGCAAGCCAAACTTATTGTGTATCCGCATTTAACTAGCCCCTCTCTTTCAAGCCCCTATCTCCTTCCCCCATGACTCATGGTTATTTATTTTAGAAATTACATAAGAAAACATGTTTGCTGCTTGGTTGGATGGGATGGTCGTATTCCTTTGTTAACAGGATATATATGGTGTGTGCAGATAATAAGAGAAGGTAAAGAGCCACAGGAGTTTCTGAGCCATCTCAGCTGTTTATCATTTCAGAAAACAGAGGACAGCAGCCACAGTTGAGACTTGTTTGCAGAGATGGCAATATTTCCAAGAATTTGATTCATGGTCAATTTTAGCCCTTGTTTGGAATGTCAGAAAGGATTTTGCTTGCAGATCCGTAATGTGAGTTGGCATCCCGGGCAGCATAACTGAACATTATCTGCTTGTGTGATGTATGGTAAGGATGTGAGTTATTGTTATAGCAAAGCTTGTGCATAGAACAAACCTGCTGTACACTTAGGAATTACAAGTAAATAGTATCAGTTGTGTAAAGTGAATCAAGGGACTCAAAATATCTCGGGATAGATTCTGAGTCTTAAAAAAAATTAAAAAATGAAAAGCAGGGAATATTTTTATTATTCCCTTTTATATCAGTTGTGAACATTTGAAAAAGCGCAAGCTGACTCGGAGACTTGGGACCTTGGCTTAGCAACGGATGAAGGGGAACTCTTTGAGCTTTCTTCGCCACAGCTTTATGTAGTGGACGGCCTTATAAAGCTCGTGAAGCAAAGCTTCCCTCCCCATTCACTTATTAAATAAAGTGGAAAGTCTTAGTAGTCGGCATTCTATAACTGACTTATGGATAGGACTGAGCACCGCCCAAGTCGGAGTTGGTATATCCTACTTCCGACTTTGATTTTGCTAGAGGTTGAATTTGACCTCCGACTCCGAAATGTACATCTTCCGCTTCAATTTTGATTTCGACTTGTCGGAGTGGAGTTAAATTTTGAGTTTTTGTTTTTGAAATTTCATATTTGGCCCACTTTTTTTTTTAAAAAAAATAATTAGTGTGGACTTTCAAATTTTAATTTTTTTTTAAATTAGAATATAAACTAAATAATTCACTTTTACTTCACAACTTTATTAAAAACATAACAAAAAATAGAACTAAATATAAACAACATACTTACATGCTTCGAAAAATTAGAAAAAAATTAAAACCATTCACACCAATCATCGACATCCATCCTCCATCATAAAAAATTTCCTTCCAACTATTACAATAAAAATTTTCTAAGTTCTCATTCCAAAAGAAACCCAACAACGAAAAAAATAAATTTTCTTATTAAATGTTGCATATTCATTGTGTCACCACTCATCCATCTTATCATAATCATATAGACTGAATATTTTCTTAATAAATTATTTGTGATTGCCCAATACAACAATATTACATTATACTTCTTGGTGGATCATGTGAGGTTTGGATAAATGGCATTACATTAGGGGTGGCAATATGTGACACGACCCGTTAATCCAACACGAACATGACACGATAAAAGCGGGTTAGGGTCAAAACGAGTTAACCTGTTAAGACACGATAGCTTAACGGGTTGATAACGGGTCAACCTGTTATGACCCGTTAAGAAAGTTAAAGTTACAATTATACCCTTATACCTAAAAAATAAAATTGTTGAGATTTTAATTTCGATATTTTTATTGTTTGGATTGTAATTTTGGACTTGTAGTTAGTTTTATATTTTTTATAGATATTGTGATTTTAATATTTATATAAAATCATGCTAAACTTAACTAGATAAAATGGGTTAATTTTGGGTCTGTTTCAATCCATTTACATAAACGGGTCAAAATAGGTTGACACGACACGACCCGTTATGTTAATGGGTCGTGTTAGGGTTTGAGATTTTGACACGATAAGCTTAACGGGTCGGGTTAGGGTTGACCTATATAGTATAATATACATATCTTGACACAACACGAACATGACCCGTTAACACGATTTGACACCCCTACATTACATATTGCATCTCTGTTGCATTCTTTCCCTCTCTAATTGTTTTAAGTGCTTCATATACTTATTATCACCCTTGCTAAACTCAAGGTTATGTTAAAATTCAAGTATGTTACAAAAAGTTCACTTTTGTGTATTCCACCAAAACTAGTCTTGGGAAGTTCTATGTTATCTAGTGTTTCTGATGAAGTGTTGGGACATGCTGTTGACTTGTCATTCTTTTTGTTATGAACTATGAGGAACATAGCTTGAAAATGTAATTTATCTTGCTGTTCCATAAAGAGAAGAATTGGAATTTATCTCAAGGTGAGTTTTGTTCTCATTAACAATTTTGGCGTTACAATTTTGGTGTGAGATTAAAAGACTACATAGCTTTTCTAAGTATTCAAAACTTTTGTTTTTTGCAGGATCTTTTTCAGTCAGTCAGATCACTTGAAGTTGCTACTCGGTGTGAGATTAAATCATTGATGGAAGACCATGATGATGATTTTGTAATTCATATCTTGTAATTTTGTATTTTGTAATGTAATGTATAAATAACAAATAATGTAATATGTAGTGGATTGCATGCATTTTTGTTTTTTATTTTTATATATTTTTATTATTTTGGACAATGTTAGTATTATGCTTTTTAACTTGACTTAGAAATTTTTTTCATAAAATATAGGCTTTTATAAAAAATTATGATTTTCAACATTTTTTTTAATAAATATAGGCTTTTAGGCTTTTACATAAAGGGAATTATGCTCTTCAACATGGATTTTTCTTGAAAAGTCTTTAATATAATATAGGCATTTAAAAAAAATTAGGCTTTTAAACTGAAATATGGACTTTTAGGAGAAGCGCCTTATCCGGGCTGGGTATACCCGGATACCTGGTCCGGTACCCAGTTGAACACCCCTAGTTCGATGGGGACAACCTAGCAAGTTGGGTATTCAAGGCAAATTATTATTTCGAATTTCATCAAACACATCCAACACAACGTCTATTAATGGCTGCATATCACATGCATGGGGAGACACTTATCTGGTATTAGGATGCATGGGATAGTGGGCACTTCACCTTTTGGGAGACCTTTACTCGAGTTCTCCAAATCCAATTCGGCCCTACAACTTACGATGACCTGATGGAGAACTTGACGAAGCTAAAACAAACCTCGACAATGGCTGCTTACAAAACATAGTTTGAAGCACTATCTGACAGGCTCAAGGGACTTTCAGATGTGCACAAACTCAGATGCTTCATTACAGGTTAAGGGATGAAATTTGCCTGTCATTGAAGATATTTAATCTAGTCAGTTTAAATGCGGCCTTCAGATTGGCCAAAATACAGGAGGAGTATCTTATAAGCGCAAGAAAAAGCAAAAAGGGCCAGATTAAAGGTAAACCAGTCCACAAAATTGGTTGTAAGGGTGGCAAATGGAGCAGTAATTCAGAGTGAGGGACATTGTGATTCAGTTCTCTTAAAATGCAAGGTACTCAGTTTTCTCCTTCTCTTTATGTTCTTGAGTTGGGCGGATGTGATGTTGTGTTGGGGGTGAACTAGTTAGAGACCCTTGGGCCCATTGTTTGGGATTTCTCCAAACTATCTAAATAATTTATGAATGAAGGTAGAAGTGTGGAACTTAAGGGTTGGAACCTTAGCCCTTGTCCCTTGAGGTAAGTAGTAAAGCCATATTGGCCTCGGTGACCAAAGGAAAGGGGTTTGTGTTACAAATTCAATTGGTGGAAAAGGGGAAAACAGTGCTACAGGCAACACAGAAATTAAAGAGTTGTTGGGATAGTTTAAAGAATTTTTCGAGAAACCTCAGGGATTACCCCTTCCAAAAAGCCATGACCATAAAATAATCCTAAAGGATGGCACTACACCCATTTCTAACCGACCTTATCGTTATCCCTATTATCAGAAATCTGAAATAGAGAGGTAGTTGCTGACTTACTAAAATCTAGGGTAATCAAACCCAGTTCCAGCCCCTACTCTTCACTGGTATTGTTAGTGCGCAAGGCGGATGGGAGTTGGCGAATGTGTGTTGACTATCGAGCGCTAAACCGGCAAACAGTGAAAGATAAATTTCTCATTCCAGTAATAGATGAGTTACTAGATAAGTTGTGTGGTGCAACAATATTTTCAAAACTAGATCTGAGATTGGGTTATCATTAGATAAGAATGGTACCCGAGGATATAGCAAAGACCGCGTTTAGAACTCATGAATGGCATTATGAGTTCTTAATGATGCCCTTTGGGCTCACTAATTCCCCTTCCACTTTTCAGGGGCTGATGAACCATGTTTTTAAGCTATATTTGCATAAATTTGTGTTGGTATTTTCCGATGATATTTTAGTATACGGTGGTAGCTGGAAGGAACACTTGGTTCACTTGAAACAGGTGCTGGACTTGTTGCAAGATCACAAACTTTACGCAAAGCTGTCCAAGTGTAAGTTCGGGGTGGAGGAAGTAAATTATCTCGGTCACATTATTTCTGTCAAGGGAGTAAAGACAGATACTAATAAGATTGCTTCGATGCTAGAATGACCCACTCCTAAAAATACCAAGGTCTTGATAGGATTCCTAGGCTTAACGGGTTATTTAGCAAGAAGTTCATTAAGAGGTATAATATACTGGCAGCCCACTATCAAGTCTCTTGAAGAAAAATGGGTTCTTATGGAGCAAAGAAGTTGAGCAACTTTTTGTGAAGCTAAAGGAAGTGGTTACCCAGCCCCCTGTACTGAAACTCCCGAATTTTATATGTCCATTCACCATTGAGTGCGACGCTAGCGGGAAGGGCATTGGGGTTGTATTGATGTAGTCCGGGCAACTTTAGCATTTCTAAGCAAAATGTTGAAGGGTAAGGCGCTTCTCCTCTCCACTTATGAGAGGGAATTACTAGCCTTGGTAACAGCTGTCCAGAAGTGGCGCCCCTATTTATTGGGACAATTGTTCATAAGGAAAATAGATCAGCAAGTCTTGAAGTTTATGCTAAAGTAGAGGGTAGGCAAGGAAGCACAGCAAAAATGGCTCACTAAATTGATGGGATATGCATTTAAGATAGAATATAAGAAAGGGCAGGAGAACAGAGTTGTTGATGCTCTTTCGCGAAAAGGGGAAGAAGACTATTTCAAGGAAGGGGTCTTGGCACAAATCACCTTTCCAAAACCTGATTGGGTGGAGGAATTAAAGATGAGTTACCAGTTGTCTAAGAAGATTTCAAATTGGTTGGCTAAGGTAGGGGAACCGCACGAAGTTGAATTTCTATTGTGCAAGGGCTGCTTGTGAAGAAGGGAAGCTTAATGTTAGTACCAAGGTCTCCTTTTATTAAAAAGGTTCTCCATTACATATACACTAATCCGATGGCTGGTAATTCATGTTACCTTAGGACTTATTAGAGAGCCAAAGGGGACTTTTACTGGTTTGGAATGAAAAAGGACATTAAAAGGTGGGTGAGCAAGAATGTGAAGTGTGTCAAGCTGTTAAATACAAAGCTATCCCTCAAGCTAGTCTACTTCAACCACTAACCGTACCCCAACAAGCATGGATTGACAATTCTATGGATTTCATAGAGGGTCTTCCAAATTCGAAGGGAGCTACTGTGATCTTTGTGGTAGTGGACAGGTTCACGAATATGGCTATTTTATGGCTCTGGCCCACCCGTACACAACCTAGGACGTGGCTTAGATGTTTCTATCCTCAATGTTTAAATTTCATGGGTTCCCAAGAACTATTGTGTCGAACCGTGACCTTGTGTTCCTCAACTCATTTTGAAAGAGTCTGTTTACCCTCTAGGGAACTACACTAAAATTTAGCTTAGCCTACCATCCCCAGAGTGATGGTCAGACTGAGGCCTTGAATAAAAGTCTAGAGGGTTACTTGAGAAGCTATGCAGGTCAAAAGCCTAAGACATGGGGACAGTGGTTACCACTCACAGAGTTGTGGTATAACAGTAGCTATCACAACTCTACAAAGTTGTCGCCTTTCGAGGCTCTATACTGATATCCACCCCTAAGGCTAATTACTTACATACCCGACACTTCAAACAATGACAGAGTTGATCAAATAATGAGAAATAGAAGCCAGCTTTTGGAGCTTTTGAAGAATAATCTCAAGGCAACTCAAAACCGAATGAAAATGTATGCAGACAGGAAGAGAACCAAAAGAGAGTTTAAAGAGGGAGACTAGGTTTACCTATGACTTCAGCCGTACAGATAGAAGTCAATGGTCATGCGCCACAACTTGAAGCTGGCTCCCCGTTTTTATAGGCCATTCAAGGTGGTCCAATGGCTAGGATCTTTCGTTTACCGATTGGATCTTCCACCCACGTCCAAGATCCATTCCGTTTTTCACGTCTCTTGCTTAAAGAAGAAGACCAGTGAGAGTATTCAACTCATTCCTATTTTACCACCCACAAATGAGTCAAGAGAAATGATACCTGAGCCAAAGGTGATCTTGGAGCGCTGCATGAAGTAGCAAGGCCACCGTGCCGTGACTGAACTTTTGGTCAAATGGGTTGGGGCTCTCGCGGAGGACAACACCTGGGAGAGCTTGTGGAGGTTAAGGACCGCATACCTACACCTAGTGGGCAAGGTCTTATAAGAGGGGAAGATTGTTAGGGTGCTCAAAGAAGGAGATCGAAGCAAGGCAGAAGAGAAAGGAAGGACCTTGGCTTTGAGGTTGAAGACGAAGAGAGAGAGAGAGAGAGAGGGTTAGGGAAAAATGAAGTTTGTGAAGGTTGAAAGAGGGATTTTAGGGTCATGAAATGATGCAGTTTGTAAGGGGAGGCTACGACGTCGTTTGATCTAGTAGGCAAAGTGATAGTTTAAACGATGTAGTTTTGTTACTACTTTCAATTAAAATGTTGTGTTCAACAACAATCCGTTGTAAAGGTGTTTTAGTAATTTTTATGTTAAGTTTGTTAGGGTCATGTAGATTATGTGGCAAGAAGTGAAAAAAGAGGATCATTCTAGAATCTTGAATATTTGCGATCTTTGTTCTTGGGAGGTTTTGGATTCTTCAAAAATCCAAGTTTATGAAATTGCCGTGATTCTCATCCATCCTCTTCTTCACTAACTCTTTGTTCATTTACATTCATCTTTACATCCTTTTTCAATTACACTACTATTTTATTAGACCCATAATAAAAATCAACGCCAAATCAACAAGGGGCAGTCTAGGGACTTACTGTGGTGAGTGTGATGAACCAAAATCTGGAAGACACACTATCATAAGCCAAATATGGAAATAACCATAGAAAAAATCAGCAATCACGGGTATGTGCAAAACTTTATTTTGTTGTGTGTACGAGTTTTAAGGATATTTGCTAGCATTACCAACCTCAAATATTTGATTGAAGAAAATAGCCTTGGGTAACGGATAGGGAAACTTACCGACTTCTACACGACTGAGAGTGGAAGAGATCAAGAGGTGAGGGGGGGGGGTTGAGGGACAACATCTGTACTGCAGGGGAAGAGATCAAGAGGACATTGACAGCGATGGGCTAGCAACAACGGGACCTAGGGTTTTCAAGTGAGAACTGAATGAATTCAAGGAAAGTGAAACTGAGGGAGTGAGGGTGAGACACGGGGGAATTTCTATATATTTAGTCAAAATGGCGGTGTCTTCCTATGAAAACGACGTCATTTTTCTTGGGGACAGTAGAAACATCAACCCCTTGCAGCAAAAAGGACACCGTTTTTAGAGGCAAACGGTGCCGTTTTGCCTGAATCTTGGGCTGGGTCTCGCATTTTGGGCCGAGTCTCACATTTTCCATCTACTTTGGACTTTTTTTTTTCCCTAAATCCTTTTTTTAACCCTAAATTTAATTTTAATCTTAATCTTTGATTTAGACTTTTAATCCTAAATTTTTTTATTTATGGTTTTTATAATTGTTCATATATGGATTATTATTAGATATTAATTCACTAGTGTTTAATTATATGCTATCATATTATAAAATTATACTTTTAACATTTTATCATACTATAGTGTCTATTTTCTAATTATATGTTATCATTCTATTTATGGTTTTTATAATATTTTTCATCACTCAATTTAATTATTAGTATTGATTAATAACAATTACTATTTAAATCGACTTGTATTGTATTGATTAATAACAATTACTATTATTATACTATAATATTACATGTTATTAACTCATTATACTTTTATTATACTAGTGTCTAAGACTCTAACTTATTCCTATTATAATCTATAGACGCGTACTAGTACTATAGTGATTAATTATTCATTACTATATTAGTTTATAACTTAATTATATACTAGACTTAGTATTATTTGTTATTATACTAGTGTTATTATAAATTTATAGATTAATGTTTATACATTAGTATTAAATGTTATTATACATTAGTTATTATACATTAGTATTGCATGTTATATATTAGTCTTTATACATTAATATTACATGTTATTATACATTAGTTATTATACATTAGTATTACATCTTACTATATATTAGTCTTTATACATTAGTATTACATGTAATTTTATATTAGTCTTTATACATTAGTATAACATGTTATTATACATTAGTGTTACATGGTGGTAATAGTATGATGTTTACATATTTCATATACTAAACTATTATTAGTCAATTTAGTAAATTTATATTATAGTATAAGTATATTATTTTATAATAATTAGCTCATACTATTATTAAATTTAACTAACTATATAAGTTATAGTAATATAAAATATATATGAGGAATGTATAGAAAAATACATATTTTTTTTATAATATATGTGCAATATCGGAAGTGGAGTCGGAGGGTAAAGTTGGAGTCAGATTTTCATATTTTTACTCTGCCCTACTTGTGGAGTCTACGAAGCTTTGCTTTTTGTTGTCGGCTCGAAATGCTTCCTTCCATTTGCTTGCCTACTTCCATCACAAAATGCAAAATGCCTATTATATTTATCTAGTTCTAAAAGCTAATTGCAGAATCTCACCCTTCGGATGTCGCTTCCAGTTCAGTAGTTGTAGTTAAGGCTGCATAGAAGTAGTGCTTTTTCTTTTTAAAGATTTACTAAAGTACCAAGGGCTAACGGGGCTCCCAGGCCGGGACGTCTGACAGAATTATCACAATTGAGTTTCCGATTTAGGCTCTCCTACATGAGATTGATTGAATAAAAGAATGATTTGTAAAATATAAGATTTTACTAAATCAATTAGCAGGAAATTTTGAATCACACTATTTGTATTTACTTCAACAAAAGAAAGGGTTCATTGATTTAGTATCAAATCAATTTATGTCATGTAGTCAACCGGAAGAATTCTACTCATAAGTCACTATTTATTTCTACACTCCACACTTATAATTTTTTTTTATAGAGTATAGGAATATTTTCATAAAATATAGCGTGGGATAGTGACCAATGAGAAAAAAATCTCAATCAACCGGGAGCATTCGGTGGAATCGGTGAACTGCACTTACTTCTAGATAGGTGATGTGTGGAACAAAGGGCTCGTGATACCTTTTGCCCACCTTTCCTCCTCTGCTTCGAGAACCGTGTAAACGGATAGCGAGCAGAAGGGAATGAAGTTTTCATTAAGAGTCGCACACTTGGGCAGTGCGGGAGACTGGGTAGGTGGTTTTTTTTTTTTTTTTTTTTGTAATAATTAAAACAAATATTTGAAGAACTACAAGAAGTTTTTTTAATTATTAATCTTCTGCGCGTTCATGCTTGGGCATTCTTTTGATGAAGAAAGTTCCTAGATAGAAGACTTCTTTCCCTCGAGTAATAAGCAATATGTATTTGACCATTCTGGAAGCAATTTATACAAAGTGCAAGGTACGGTAATAAGCAATTTATAGCTAATATGGATGTGACCATTCTATTAAAAAAAGAGGGAAAAATAGAAAGAAAGAAATACGTTGCAATAGTTTAATTAAAGAAGAAATTGCAATTGTTTAATTAAAGTGTCCCTGGTTGACACGCACCTGATAAAGAGTGAACTTTCTGCGCTAGGAAGTGAGTGGCACAGCATATCAGCCGAGTGGCAAATTACAAGGGCAGTAGTAATTACTTGAAAATTCAGATGGGAACGTCTCATGCCTCTCTCTATTTTATCAACGACTGCTTCAATTTGATAATTCGACACCCTAATTTGGACTCAACTTAAATCAGAGATCTTCCGACGGAAGAATTGCTCAAATCAATCCATTGTCTGTCTGACAACACGATCACTTGTGTACAAAAGATAAAATAAAACTTCGGACTTTGAAAAAGACCAAAAAGCCGAGAAAAAAAAAAAATATGTACGAATGTAAGTTCCCACAGTCGCCTCCACTTGAGACTATCGTTAAAATTGAACACCTTTCTATACATAGCGGCTAGTCTTCAATAGCCCTCACTGCCTCTAATTTACTCAAAACCAGATATGATATTCTTTTCCTTCCATTGAAATTTTCCAAACCACGCGGCCAGCTGAATCTCATTGACAGGAAACAACAGCTGAATCTCATAGTCCATTTTGCGCTCTCAAACGTGCCATTGTTGGGCCCAGTGCACTGCTTCTCAAGGCCCTATAGGACCACCCACTCTTGCCTGAACTCTCTTCCTTCCTCCAACCATCCTCCTCAGATAGCTGGACCTTCTTTGCATTCAAAGCTTGACCAATTTCATCCCATGCATTTACTTCTCCATTTTCTACAAAGATACAACACATCATGAGATTCAGCCCATGAAAGTACCAGACTCTTAGCATGAATACAACTGACAGTAGATACCTCGTGCCGGGATAGGGGCTTGGACGGGGGTGCTGGCCGCGACACATGATACTGGAATTTGATTACCCGCAGGAACTTCAATAACCTCACCAGTGACTTCTGTTGTATCCAAGTTCCCATATTTGACAATGCGGATATCGACGAGAGAGGAATAATTTATCTGTGAAGAGCTTCAATTGTCAGCTTTTGCAAACAAAAATAATCTGCATTTGTTTGCTTGATTAAAAAGTTTCAGTTTTTTTTTTTACTGAACCAAGGATCCCAAGTACAGATGTTAAGCCATCTGTACAAGCTCAATGCAAAGAAAAGTGAACCCTTACAAGAAGATAACCAGAACAATTTACAGGTCGAGCACCTAAATATATGTCAAGATTAGGTCATAATCAATCAGCTAAGCAGTTTTTTATAATATTGTAGTTATAAAGCTTCAGCTTTTTCAACATTAATTTAAGACCAGATCAACCCAAAATGAATCGATGAATCAGTAGACTGAAACATACAGAAAATATCAACCTCAATCAGTTTTAGGACCTAGAAAAATAGAATGGTTCAAGTCCGCCATTCCCCTCCATATATACCTACTGCTTAAGATGAAAGCATATGAATAAGTAATACATTTAAATTCATGAGATAATAGAAGATTTGGACTGGCCCTATGGTTAAGCCTGTTGAGGTACCGCCAAAACTGGTTGAAGTCTCTTTCAGAACACATAATTCACCCACTTGAGTGTCAAAATGTGGGGAAAAGTAATGAAAAATAAAATGAAATGAACAGCCTGAGTACCTTTAAAGACCCATCTTCCCCATAAAGGGATGTATCAGGTTGTGCTGCAGATGGCTCCTCAGTTATCTTCTCAAAATCAATTGGATATTCTGGAACTGTAACCAGCAAAATCCAATTGGATTCAGGGTTATACCATGATATTTTTCCTACCTACAGGAAAAAGAATATGGCAGATTATATCCATGTTTAAAATGACTTGTACAGTTTATTTAATAGGAGAAGAATCGTACCCGGAAGGAGGAAAGCTCGGGGGTCCATGATGATGATAACTCAATCAAGCGATACGCAACTACATCACCTTTCTGCAATAAATTAAGAGCACAGACTTTAGTTGATCCAAGTAAAATGAGAAAGGAACTCAAGGTTTGATGAGGCACAATAATATATTCTCCACAGAAAAAATCCAATATATCTAGAGGAAGTGTAAGCAGAAAAGTAGTCTTATAATATAAAGCATATTGCAAGCAAAGACAGATGAAATGAAAAAGAAAACAAACCTTAGGTGAGCTAGTATAAGGTTTAAGCTTATCAAAATCTATGGGATTTTTTGCAGGTGCTTCTTCTGCAGTAACCATTTCAGCAATCTCTTCATTTGAAATCACTTGATCATTCCTTTCGTAATAAGCAAATTTCTCCAAACCCCATTTTTTATCCTTCCTTTTGCTGGTTATTCCATTCCACTGCAAACTCTCCTGAAGAATGGCCCAAGATGATAAAATGGCACTATTGCAAGCAAAGACAGATGAAATGAAAAAGAAAACAAACCTTAGGTGAGCTAGTATAAGGTTTAAGCTTATCAAAATCTGTGGGATTTTTTGCAGGTGCTTCTTCAGCAGTAACCATTTCAGCAATCTCTTCATTTGAACTCACATGATCATTCCTTTTGTAATAAGCAACTTTCTCCAAACCCCATTTTTGACCCTTTCTTTTGCTGGTTATTCCATTCCACTGCAAACTCTCCTGAAGAATGGCCCGAGATGATAAAATGGCACTAGTGAATTTAAAGACAAGAAGGGAATATATGAAACATAGGGAATCAGATACATTAGGAGGGTAATTAATGAATATGAACTAAAAGCTAGTGTTTAATAGTAACTAGGCATGTTCGTTGTATACTACTGGTGTACTTGGCCAGTGCCTTTCATATTAATAAAACTTTACTTCTACTTATAAAAAATATATGAACTAAAAGGTAAAGCTATGGAGTGATTTGTGTCTCGTTTTGTATCCTTTGTAAGGAAATGAAAAGACTATCAAGTCACTGCAGTATCTATGGGACAATCCAGTTCTTTTATGTCTTAGGACAAAGCATGGACTAAATAACCCTACCAATCTAATTGTCTCACTTCCATCTAATAATTTAAGTAACTTTGTCACTCCTTCAAAAGAAGCAAGGCCCATATTGCTTTACCATTGTCAGGTTTCTATGTATTGCTGGGTCTGGTATTCCCCTTGTGTATTTTTATTTTTATTTTTTCTGTTAAGCAAGGCACATTTTTTTTCACCAATAAAAAAAAAAAAAAAAAAAAAAATATTCTTATAAGTAAAATTTTATAGATGATAAAGGCATAGCCCAAGTACACCGGGAGTGTACATCAATCAAGCCTAATTATAACTAAGCACTAGTGAGAGATACAAGCAAATCATGGAGATTATCTGCATTACAAATAATGGCCGAAGCCCAGGAGAGTAAGGAAGTGTAAAAAAATCGCTTCAACTCCTCCAAAGAATGCTCCATGTCTTCAAAGCACCTCTTGTTTCTCTCCATCCACAAACACCACATAATGCAATGGAGGATCATTCTCCACACAGCAACAATGTGGGCATTTCCCCTAATACCTATCCAGCTCTTTAAGATATCCCTAACTCTTCCAGGGATAACCCATGCCACCCCGGTCCGATTAAGGATCTCATTTCATAAACCCCGGGCCACTTCACATTGTAACAAAAGGTGATCCATTGATTCCCCATCTTTCTTGCACAAACAGCACCAATCTAAAATCGTAATACCATGTTTCCTCAAATTATCCGAGGTGAGAATCCTCCATAGAGTTGCAATCCATATAAAGAAAGCAATCTTAGGAGGTACCTTGCAGTTCCAAATAGCCTTCCAAGGAAAACAAGGATCATTAGACAATCCCAAGAGAGCCTTATAGAAGGAGCGCACCGAGAACTTTTTATTTTCTCCAAGATTCCAAATCATCTTATCCTCCATCTCATTGTCAATCGATATAGCATACAACGAGTCAAAGAAAGCAGCAAACGTATCCATTTCCCAATCTTGAGCTGCTCTTGAAAAACTAACATTCCAATGGATAGTACCATCAGAAAACACCAATAGATCAGCCACAACAGCCTCCTTGTCACTAGAAATTTGATAGAACATGGGAAACACCTGCTTTAGAGCTCTTTCACCACACCAGACAATGTGCCAAAAATAAACATCATGACCTCTTCCAATTGCGAAACTTAAAAACTTAATCTCTTTTTTAGGCAAGGCCCTTTGGACCCACCCTTGCAGAATAAACCCTGGTCCCGTGCACCGCACTCTCGGAAGTTTTCCTATACGAAACTGGTTAAATTGCTGGCTTTTCACCAGGGGGTATGGCCCCAAAGGATTATTTACACCCTGCAGCTCGAATATTTTTCCACAACTCCACACCATATGTTCCCCTAACTTCTTTAGAACATCAGCCCACACCCCCCCCCCCCCCAAAAACCCCCCCGGATACTCCCATATTTAGACTCAAACTCTATTACTTCTCTCCACAAACTCTTCCCTTCCCTATGATATCTCCACAATCATTTTCCCAAAAGTGCTTTATTGAAGACCCTAAAATTACGCACCCCCCACCCACTGCAAGGCATCGGTGAGCAAACTTTATCCCAACCAACAAGATGGAACTTAGTTTCCTCCCCTATACCACCTCCCCAAAGAAAGTTACAAAAGGTTTTCTCAATACGAGAGGTCACACTTGCAGGTAACGGAAATAGGGATAGACAATTAAGTATGGAGGTTAGATAATGTGCTCTTTATGAGAGTTAATTTGCCACCCTTGGACAAATAAACTCGTTTCCAACCAGTCAATCTTCTTTCAATTTTTTCTAACACACCATCCCAAATAAATTTTGCCTTGAAGGTAGCCCCCAACGGAAGGCCAAGGAATTTCAAGGGCAGCAGCAACCTTACAGCCCAAGATCTTTGCCAAGCCCTGAATATTATTCACATTACCCACAGGAACCATTTCAGACTTCGAGTGATTTACTTTCAGGCCTAAAACAGCTTCAAAGCAAAGTAGTACAGCCCTCAAATATTGCATATGATTAGGGGTGGGCAGCGGGGCCCCGCCCCCGCTGCCCCGCCCGGCTTCCGCCCCGCCCCCGCATGGGCGGGCGGGCTAACCCGCTCCGCCCATGCGGGGGCGGGGTCCCCAGCCCCGCATAGAGAGGGTATAGTGGGGGCGGGATGACCCCAGCGGGGCCCCGCCCCGCCCCCGCCCCCGCCCCACATTAAAAAAAAAAAATTTATTTATATATATTAAATAAATATATTGTATATAGATATACACAATTTATAAAAGACTTAAAATTATATTCAAGTCATTGGATTGTTTTGGCCTCCTAGGCCAATCTTTATATAGGAGGCCAAGGCAATACAATAGTCATCCTTAAGTCCCACATTGCTTAAGGATGACTATTGTATTGCCTTGGCCTCCTATATAAAGATTGGCCTAGGAGGCCAAATCAATCCAAAATCTAACTCTAATGAGTTTAAATTTTTTTATATTTATAAATTTTAATTTATTATTTAAAATATATTATAATTTTGGTCTAAAAAAATATTTTTAGACCAAAAAATTTTTTTTTTTTAACATAATGGCGGGGGGCTGGGCGGATGGGGGTTTTTCCCCCGCCCCCGGCACCGGGGCTGGGGACCCCGCCCCCGCCTCCCGGGGGGGGGGGGGGGCGGAGGGAAAATCCCCAACCCCGCATGGTGCGGGGCGGGGTGCGGGGAAGGGCACCCCCCGCCCCGCACCATGCGGGTAGCAGGCCTACATATGATCTCTGTACGGCTCACAAAAAAGTAGAGTATCATCAACAAGGGAATGTGAGATATATTAACACCGCCCACTAAAAATCCAGCAAGGAAACCTCTATTAACAGCCGCTCCAAACATGCAACTCAATGTTTCCATAACCATGACAAACAACAAAGGGGAGAGGGGATCCCTTTCTTTTAATCCCCTAGAGCTGTTAAAAGCCTTCCGGCGCACCATTCACCAAAACTGAGTAGCGGACAGTAGATATACAATGCCTAATCCAAGAAATCCATCTCTCCCCAAAAACCGCATCTCCCAAGTAAATAGCACAAAACAATTAACATGGTCATAAGCCTTCTCCATGTCTATATTGCACAAGAGTCCGGGCGTACCCTCCTTGATTATGCAATCTAAGCATTCATTGGCAATCAAAACCAAATCCAATATTTGACTCTCCTTCACAAAAGCATTTTGGGATTTTGAAATAATACTATTCATGACAGCACTCATGCAATTAGCAAGCACCTTAAAAATAATCTTAAACACCCTATTAATGAGACTAATAGGCCGAAAATCTCACCTCCACTACCCCAACTTTCTTGGGGGGATAAGAATAATAAAAGACGCATTAATGCCTTTATCAAATTTAACACCTGTATAATATCCTCCCCAACCACATCCCAACAATCATGGTAGAAGGCCATAGGGAACCCATCCAGACCCGGGGCGTTATCCTTAGCCATCCCACAAATCACCTGAAGAACCTCATCTGCTTCAAAAGGTCTTTCCAGCCACATCGAACTTGGCTGATCGATAGATTCAAAAGGCATGCCATCAAGTTTTTCATAAAAGTGATCTTTGTAAAAGTTAATAATGTGTTTCTTAATGGTATCAAGATCAGAACAGACTTGTCCATCAACCTGGAGCATCTCGATTGCATTATTCCTACGACAAGAGTTAGCCACCCAATGGAAAAATTTAGTACAACGATCCACTTATCTATATGTCCAAAGACTTCTATATTCCACATCTTCAAATCCCTCTACAATGCTTTCAACTTCCCGACCAATCTGAAACTTCGTGAGCCCTCTAAAGGATACGAGAACCACCACACCCTAACTTTCTCCACAAAACCATCGACTTCGAGTCACATAATTTCAAACTTAAAGTATCTCTTACCCTCATGAATCCCACATGATAAGAATATCCCCGGACGCTCCCTCATAAGCAAGATACGCCCATCTCACATATGGACATGCCCAAATACTAGTGATGATGCTTCGATCAATGAATTTGATCTTGGTTTCCTGCAAACAAACAATATGCAATTTCCAGTGACGTAAGAGATTCTTAACCCAAAGACGCTTATTGGGATCATTGAGACCTCGAATGTTCCAAGAAAGAATTGTAGGCTTCCTGGGAAGAAACATCCTTCCCCTTAGATCTTCCTTTGCTGGTACTCCCCTCCCATCCATCATAATTAATCGAACAAGTGAGACACTTCAACTTCCTCTTTTTCCTAGAAGTAGATCTAGGGGATTGAAATCAACCCGCCTTAATAGCGACGAGTACTGGCCTAAATTGCTCCTCAAACCCTTCACAGGGAATCCCCACACAATCATAAATATCCTTCACTTTCTGAGTCACCCAATCCAATGGTGAACCTCCCATTGCAAGCAGCAAAGACAATATACATAATGACTCTGGATCCACCTCAGCCTCCTTATACAACATCTGGAAAGTGTAGTCTGCGTCCTCTGACTCCGATGTAGAGTCAAGAGACATTGACTTCTCCTCACCAAACCCCATACCCTTCTTTGTCCCTACCACTGTACCATGAGCTAACTGAAGCACATAGGGTTGCAACCCAAGTACATTGGAAGTATACAATAGGGAACACCCAACCTTTTTTTTTATCGGTTTCAGGGCATTTCAAATGAAAATAAACAAGGAAATGGCTAACTCAATAAAGTATATAACTTCTATAATACAAATATCATTAATCAATATAGCTCCCTAACCCTAAAAAAAATTACAAAACATGCTTGTAAACTCTCTCTCTCTCTCTAATTTGTTCCCCATCCCCCATACAGAAAAAAGACGAAGATGCAAAAAAACATATATATATATATATATATAAATTCAAACATGCATTCAACAAGAAAGTAAATCAAAAGGCGGGGTACTAGTGAACAAATTAGAAATATAAATAGGGCATACCATTGGAGTTTGATATTGCTGGACATCTCTAACTGTATCCACGAGACCAAAAACAATATCAGATACTTTGTAATAACGAGGCCTTTATTTAACAATACCATATATGTGGTGTAACATCACTTTAAAATGAAATTCGAGAAAAATACAGCCATCCATTTACCCTCAATTGATGGAGAGAGAGAGAGAGAGAGAGAGACCTTTATCAAGACGCTCAAATCGAATATGTCCTGGCCTAATTACTACTGGGACAACCTCATCCTCTTCCTCACTATTTTCATCTGGTTGTTGAGGTTCTTCAAATAATTTCTGATTATCTTTGACAGGTGATTGCTCATCATCTCTTTTGAGTGTTTGCCCTTGATGTAGCTTTACAATTCAGTAAAACACAGTTATCAATGGATTAATGTCCATTAAAGGCATATAGGTACTTCAGAACACTGATCAATAATCCCAACCTTACATCACTGCATTCATTGGTTTGGCATGCAGATCAAAAGATAAACACAATTACACATACGAGCAGATCATACACAAGGGGAAAAGTCAAAATGAGGCACTTTAAATGATACCTTTATATGATGCAAAATTATTAATCAAAATGTGTAAAATTTATTTAATTTCTCTTGTGCCACAGTTGATCATTTTGAAAAACTTCTTTACTTAGTAGTAATTATTATGGGTATTTGCAATCATATTCTATAGACAATTAATGCATTTGGGAAGAAAATATAGGAGTATTAGGCCTCGTTTATTTTCACAACCATTCTCATCTCATCTCATCTAATTATTACAACTTTTCCAAATTCTCACACAAAATAAAATAAATAATTCAACTTTTTCAAATCCCAAAAACAAAAATAATATTAAAAAAAATATATTCTAACAATATTTTATTCAACTTTCAACTTTTATCTCAACTCATTTCATCTCATATGCGAAAACAAGCGAGGCATTAGTTTCTGTACGTATAACTTCTTTTAATCCTTCAAAATTTGAAATATCCTCTTGTATACTTCCTACATCCTTGGGCTGTCTTTTTTGTTTTCTCACAAATTATTCAGTTACTTATCAGAGTATAAACCCAAGTTTGAGAAAATTCTCAATGTTAAGACAATCTTTTTTCAAATCATTATCACAAAAAAAAAAAAAAAAAAAAGTCTACTAACATTATGCCATGTGTCAACAACTACACTTATGTCATGCAGCCCTTCTTTGATATGACACTTTTTTTCTTTTTATAGATCTTTTTTTTTTAAAGTAATAATTTAAACAAAAATAGAGCTTACAAACCAGAGTCCGAAAATATATTAGGTGTTTTCATTACAAACACTAGTTTTTTCCCTCTTTTTTTTTTATAAGAATAAAATTTTATTGATTGAAATGAGGCATAGCCCAAGTACACAGGAAGTATACACGATTTCCCTCTTTTTTACATGGACTTTTTTTAAAAAAAAGAATGCAGAGACCTTTCCCCTACTTTTTTGGATGTTTTTCGGAGGGAAAGATGAAGTGAATCTAGGGGCCTTAGGCAAGCACCCAAGTTGCCTAGCCTTTGAGCTGCCCCTTGTAGTTACAAATAACGTATACAATCTGAGTTGACAACTCTTTATATGTTATCAACATTTCTCACTGAGTGAGAGTCAGAGAGTGTCTGTATGTGTGTGTGGCTATGTCTAAAACTAAACTGTGTAAGACTGCTAATGGTAATCCCAAAAGCATCATTTTAAACCCAAGTACCTTTTTTACTTATCAAGAAAAAAAAACAATACCTTTTTCTTCTCGGCATTGTCTTGTTCCCTCAACCATAGCCGCTTTGCCTTTTTACGCCGAGCACTCCTACTAGGGATCTAACCAAAATAAAAGAAGGCTTTTCAAGAGTTAGACCTTAGAGTTGATCTAAAAGAGAGAACCAAGTATTACGAGTTAACTGATTTAGTTGTGGTGATATAACACATACAGAGAGGTGAAAGATAAAATTCCAAGATCCTGGAACATAGAGCATCTACCTATCTCACAAGGTAAGGTTCCTTGCATTCAGGATAGCTGCACAAGTTTGGGCTCATTGGTCATACTCACATGGTCAATACCCTTACTACAGGAGATGACTAAAATGGGTTTCTAATATGGTACTTTTTTTCTTATTTCCCTCAATAATTTTATAAAATTTTGACTGTCTCAACTGTTTTCTTTATAAGTAAAATCTTTAGCGATAAGTGTGCGACTTTCTCAACCGTACTGTTATAATATATTGGGAATCACCAAACATCCTGCATGAATTTCACATCCAAAAAAGGAAAACACATTGAAGTAGCAAACTTCAATATATATAGAACACAACTACCAAAAAAAAAAGTATGACATAATTAGCCCTAGAGGGATATTAACAAAATCTCCAATCAGATCAAACGAATTTCTAATGGATTGATAGCAGAAAAAAAAATGCAAACAACATTTCTTTTAAATTAGAATTAGAATACATAACTTATATGATTAGGGATGAAATTATGGTTCAACAGTTCAACCATGTGTTCCTCCCTGACCTGACCCGAAATGGGGCAAGTTTGAGAAGTCTATTATACTCTTAATTTTCATTACTTAAATTACCAAATACCTGGGCATAGAACTGTAACCCAGATATACTTGCTTTTGTTGATCAGGCAAAAGTATACTTCATACATGGAGATAATACTAAGTAAAAAAATATCATAATTACAGCTATATGCATTAGTTGTCCTCATATCTTGGAAATATTAAACATGTTTGGAAGTAAACACGACATCCAAACCAAACAATGATGTCATTCAACAACCTTTTTAGTTTCACAAGGCTTATGGGATGCATCGACACTTTCTTCACCATTTTCTTCAAGCTGGCAGAACCTAAGAATAGAAATGAGAGAAATAATATTTGTAAGAAAAAAGGGAGCACACCACAGAGTAATTGAAGACACTAGAAGATATAGAAATGGTTGCATATATGCAAAGATGCATGCATAGTTTAGCAACAATGCAACAGGAACAAGTTTTTCCATCTACATGTCAGCATATCACCAAATAAAATACTAGAATATTTGATGTAGTGAAAATTATTACTCATATTATACCAAACATGAGATAGTATCTTTTAGTTTAAGATAAACTAAGCCACCAATGAAACTGCAAAAAATAAATAATTTTTTTTTATAAGTAAAACAAAACGATAAAGTGCAAAATAAATAAATAAATAAAGTGTGACGAATTTTTAAATGGAAGAAAATGGGTTTGTTGTTATACATGTATGTATGTATGTATGTATGTATACATGTATGTACTTGTATGCCACCTCTTTGCACTGGGTGCAGATTTAGTAGTGTCATTACTTCTTTTATCACTTTCCGGGACACTTGACTTATCCTGTTCAACAGGTAATCTGAATAACTTATCCTTCTTGACACTCTTTTTGGGGAGGACTCCACATTGATGAAGGCTTCCATTCTCCTCTGCATGGATGTCTTTCTGATCATCTTCTAAAACAACTGAACATTTGCCAGTAGTAGCTACCTTATTTTTCTTCCTCCTGTAGTTTAGGGTTAAAAATTTGAGCTACGTACCCAAACATTGCTTATCAACATCCCAAAACAGCCAGATGCAAACATAACAGAGCGCAAAAAGAATAGCTCAAAAAAATAATAATGCAACCATTGGTAAAAGGAAACAAATATTTAGGAAGCAAATAAAGGATACCTGAAACTTTCAGAACTAACATTAACAAAATAAAAATCAACGTCCAAAATAGCATTAGAAAACTCGCTGCAAGGTAATACTCAGAGAAAAAGTTCTTAAATTGAACAAGCAGATGCAATCTTTTTTTTTTTTTTTTTTTGTGTTAATGATGTGGAACCTACGATTGGCAGGGCCCTTCCAAGTTCCAACCAACCCCTCAGTAGTCAACCCAACCCAGATACATGACCATACCCGACCTTTTACATGTAGATGCAATGTAAAAGGGCAATTTCTTATGATTTAATCAGATTCATGTTAATGCCCACAAGACAAGATTAAAAACATCTAAAAGACCATGTCCATGACATCACTTCCAGTGAGCTTCTGTAAATCAGATGAGATTGTAAATTATATTTGGGTTAACAATGCACTGCTAGACATCCTTTTTCTCTTATAAAATAAATACTTAGAGACTTACTGTCCAGCATTTCAGACTGCACAAAGATTTTATATGAAATCTCTTCTTATCTGAAATGTGCTGGATGATTGGGAAAAAAAAAAAAAAAAAAAAAAAAAAAACAGATTAACAATTTGAATCTTATCAACGTGATAGAAAAGTTAAAAAATTGATGACTATAGGCTATCACAATGAGTAATACTATAGATTACACTCCTATTCCACTTTCATCCCACTTTGTAAATGTGGCACTTTCCATCACCCTTAGATCATCTCTTAATTTTCTTTAAAAATAAACCACAGGTTTATGGGCAATGCCACCTCATTATAGTGGGATGATGGTGTAGTATATAGAATTTTCCTATTGCAATAATCACATGTGAGTCAAAAGCATGACTTCCTAAAACAAAAATTGAATTGGGGGGAATTAATTCTCTTTTTTGTTTCCAAAATCACCTTGTGCCAACCCCAATTTAACTGGAAGTTTAGTTGAGTTCAGTTTTCTGACTCAATCTGTGATATAATGAAACATTAAATTAGAAACTAGTTCAAAATAATGAAAATGATTGTAAACTACAGGACAAGTAGCAAGATAACAATTAAATCACAAATTAAACGGAATATACCTTGAGCCCTGAAGTTTCTTGGATGCCTTCCTTTTTCTGGTAACCATGTACTCCTGTACACTGTCATCATTTTCATTATGTTCCTTTTCAAATTCCTCATTTGCCAAAAGCTTCAGACCTTCAAGCAAAGATTGCTTCTCCACATTCTCATCTACCTCGAGAGAGTCCAGTCCTTCACCTGCCTGGATAGTATCCACCACTGAATCCCCTTTCCTTTTCACACTGTTTAAAAGAAGGATAAAAAAAATAAAGTCTACAATCCTTTTTAGAGAACATCAGTAAATAATATGCTAAACAAACTAAAATTGTACTCAGACTGACCACACTATATCTTTATCCTTTAAAATACAAGTTGACTCAAAAGGTGGTAACACAAAGCCATCCATCTGCAAGAAAAATCACGCTGCTGTAAATTGAAGATTATTGAATAATGGCATGAGTACAAGAGACAAACAATGCAACAAAAGCAGTAACAAGACTAGAGTTCCAGTCTGGAACATTTTCATGTTGTGCATTGCATTGTTTACAACGATGTACAGGCAAATCAGCACAGCCGTATGGCACAAGTAGTAGCAAGTATTTCTTGTTATGATATTGATTCCACCATTCGTTTCACAAAATCTGACCGCAGTGTTTTGACTGATTATTGATAAAATGTAGATAAAGAAGGAAACAGCCTATCATAGAAAAGAAAAGATATCTTGTGCAAGACTCTCTATCAAGGTACAACACTTCCAATTGTCAATATGCAAATCAATAATTAAATTTCACGCACCATATCGACACCAAAAATTAGTTCTCAAAACTTAAATCATTTTTTTCTGCATTTCGTGAACTTTCTCCACATCCAATACAGTTTGTTTTGAGCTGCAAATTAGGGCATGAAGAAAGCAAGAGAGAGAGAGATTGTCTTACGGAGAGGATGAGGCCGCGGGGGCAAGAATCGTAGAGGTCGAATGTGTGAAGGAGATAAGCGGCGAGGCCGGAGATGGTCTCCATTTCCGGTTTGAGGAGAAGCCAGCTTCGCATCAGTCCCTCCATCAACTGCGACTTGTTCAGAACATCCCGGTGCTTGAAATCTAAACGAACCCGCACGCTCTCCATCGAAAGACTAGAGCGAGAGAGATTGAAATGAGAAGTTTTCGCAGCAGTGTAGTGCTCCAGGCCCTCCGTTTCTTAAACCCTCGGTGGTGGTTTCATCATTAATTCCGTTTCTGCCTCTTTCTTCTTTGTTACGTTTTTTTTTTTTTTTTTTTTTTTTAAATAAAAATTTTGTATTACTCCCTTTTTTTTTTTTTTTTTTTTTTTTTTTTTTTTTTTTTTTTATATCCATTTCAAGTCCGATAGTGAAAATGTTTAATCTCATATCATCATTATAAGTTTCTCAAATTTCATACAAAATATAATAAATAATTCAAAATTTTCAAATCTAAAATAATAATAATATTAAAAAGTAATATTTTAATAATAATTTATTCAACTTTTAACTTTCACCTCAATTCACTATTCAAACTCACCTCAGACTTTCAACATTGCAATTTTGAGTTTTTATTTTTATTTTTTATTTTTATCGTTGTGTCCAGATCCTATATATCTTAAGATTAGTAGAAATTTTATTTTCGAAAACTCAATACCAATTAAAAAATTTATTTATAAATTGACAAAAATATTACACTTAATAAAGTATTTATCTAATCTAATTTGATTTATTAAAAAAATGTTCACTGTTAGTTTACTAAAAATATTAAAGCTTTTCTATTTGAACTTTTTTAATTTTAGATAATTAGTTTTAAGATTATAAGATAATTATAAATATATCATTACTTAAATGGAGCCTAACAAAATTTCACTTAAGGTATTTTATTTGTCTCGTGTTAGTTTTCTAGTGCTACAAGTACTTGTAGATTAACTATAAGAGGGCTGCTAGAAACATAAAAAAATCTCACAAAAGAATTACACACACTGATGTGGTGCACAAATAATGACAAATGTGCCACATTTCTCTTTTTTTCCCTTCCTCCCCTTTCCCTCTTCCTTTCCCTCGTCAGTGTTGTTTGCCCTCTGGAGTGGTTCTCGACCACCCCAACCAACGGACGGCAGCTGTTGGTCACGCAAGCCTTGACCACCCCAATCAACTGACAGTGGTCGTCGACCATGGCATAGTGTACAAAACGTGCACGATAAGCTCATGGCATTGCCATGAGTTCCATGTCCCCGCCAATGATGCTGCTTAGACTGCCGACGGCTTCTGCCCACCCTAAGGTGGTCCCCGACCACCATGGTGGGCACAAGGAGGGGGAAGAAAGAGAGGGAGAGAGGGGGGGGGGGAGGAAGGAAGAAAAAAAAAAGGAATAAAAGAAATGGGAGATGTGACGGTGTGCCATATAAGTGTGTGGGATCCCTTTGTGGTATTCCTTTGTATCTATGATATTTTCCTAATTATAATTATGTCTTTGATAGCACATTTTGTCGATTTTGATTAGCAATTAAACAAGAAGACTCAAGTTTTGTTTAATTGTTAATTACAAGGGTGAAACCATTAGAAATGCCTTAGAGGCCACAATAAATTAGTGAAGGGTAAAGCAGGTTGTGACAATAACAGTTGACAATGTTTCTTCTAACGATATCACTTTGGGGTATCTTAGAATAAGATTAGAGAGGACAATAAGACAATCATGAGTGGTGAGTGTTTACATGTGAGATGTGCTACACATCTTCTAAATCTTATTGTGACTGACAATTTGAAAGATGTGAATGATTCGGCTGCAAGGGCTAGAAGTATAGTGAGATTTGTGAAATCTTCACCTACTAGACTTGATAAATTCAAGGTTGTTGTAAGGGTTGTAAGTATTAAATGCAATAAGGAGTTGTATCTTGATGGTCCTTCAAGATTGAACTCAGCTTTCTTGATGTTGGAGAAAGTCGAGGAGTATAGAAAGGTCTTTCACTTATTGGGTAAGGAGGACATACAATATGTCAACCATTTTAATGATTAGGGGGAGATTGGGCAAGCCTAATGATGATAATTGGGTTGTTGTTGAGATTTTTGTAAAATTTTACAAGGTCACAACCACCATTTCCGATTCTCTATATGTTACATTCAATAAATTTTGTCAACAAGTATGCTAGATGAAAAAATAATTAGATGAAATGTACAGGAGTGACCAAACTAAGCTGAGGGAAATGACAATGAGCATTCAGATAGAGTATAAGAAGTATTGGAGAGATTTGGGTATGATAAACTTTTTTCTATATGTGGCTATTGTTCTTGACCACAGTACAAAATTGATGGCATAGTGTATGGCTTAGGATTGGTGAACGGGAAGGCATGAGCAGATCATATTGTGGTAAGGGCTTTAGGGAAACCCTTAAAATATTGTTTGATAAGTTTGTCACATTCAGGGATGGTAATAGTTTGGCATTTACACCTACACCTACACCTACACCTACCCATAACCCTCCTCCCGATCTTGGGATTGTGAAAAGCATAGATTGTGGTGGAGTGAGAGGTTGGAGTAGGTTGCTAAACTTTGTTAGCCTTTAGATGGCCAGTCAGAGTTGGATAGATACTTTACAGCAGAGATGCACCCATTTACTTGGAGTTTTGATATATTATCTTGGTGGAAGGTCAATGTCGCCAAGTATCTCATCCTTGGAGACATAACCCACAGTATTTTCAATATCCCTTTACTACCGTAGCCTTAGAGTTAGCTTTTAGTATAGGAGGGCACATATTGGATCCATTTTGGAGTTCGTTTATTGGCTCCTACCACTGTTGAGGCATCGATTTGCACTCGAAATTGGATCAAAGAGAAGCCAAATCGTATTCCAAATGTGGTAGACTTTGTGGACGCGGATGGTGATTAGCTTGGATCCGCTAATCGTTCTTATCTTTGATATTGCTATTATATTGCTTTTGCTTATAATATATTGTGTTATTATTTATATTCATTTGACTAGTTTTAATTTCAAATTTAATTGTTGTAGGGACAACTTCAACAAATACGGCTAAATTTACATAATCTTGAATCCTTGATAGAAAGATGTACAACTAGAAGCTTATGATCTCACCTTGGTTTGTGCTTGCAGTTTTAAGTTTTTAACTTTTTTACATATGTATATACTGTTTGTAATTCTAATTTGTTTTCCTATTAATATTTCATGTTTTATAATCTCAGTCTCACTTGCCCACCACCCCCAGATTTCAATCTGAAGACTCAGTCAATGTCAAAGTCATTGCTACAATTTGTAATTTCATTGAAATATTATTATTCATTTAAATTATTTGACAAATTGTAATACTTTTAGATTAATTTGTAATGGTTTTAGATTAATTTGTATTATGATAGTAGTTTAGAATTATTAGTTACAACTTAGAAGTTACTAACTTAATAGTTAGAACTTCAACTTTTATGTTTTATGCTTTAATAAGTTTTGTTTCATTTTATGTATAATATTGTTTTTATTTTTTTTTATTTTAATTTAGGCAATTTTTTTAATACCTAGGCCCAAAATGGCCCAGAAATAGGTTATGGACCATTTTTAGGTCCAGAAAAAAGTTCTGGTCCATTTGGGCCAGACAGGGAGGCAGACAGAACATGGGTCAAGATCTGCCCCCTGCACTTGAACTGGAGCCCCACTCCCATGGGGTGGGGGATGTTGGGGGGCGGGGTGCTCCTTTCTACCTCGGGAGTGCAGGTAGCACCCCTAGTTGCAAGACACAACTCAATCAAAAATCGATATATTAGTGTCATGACAACAACCAAATAAAACGATTCAAGAGTAATTTTAAGATGTAAAAAATTGAAAAAATAAGATAAATTAAAAATTTAAAAAAATAAGAAATTAAAATATTAAAAGATGAAACATAAACATACAAATATATATATATATATATATATATATATATAGACAGATAGATAATCATCTCCATATTTTAAGTTAAGATAAACTATTTTAAAAATGTAAATAAAATCTCACTTCCCATGTTCACTTTTAAAGGGGCTATCTTATATTAAGAAAACACTTTAAAAATGTTAAAAAAGCTCTCAGTTTAGCTTAAGGATAAATAGATGACATGGATTGTACAATATTATAATGTGTGAATCAACATAAAATAATAATTATATATGTATATGTGTGTGTGTGTTCAATATCATTTGATTGAATAGTTGACCCTGATAAAAGATATCATACGCCAGGCAAGCAACGAGTGGTCAAACTTGAGGCAAGCAAAGGGAACTCAAATACTAGGGAGAGCGGCAACAACTCTCACAAGGCAAGCGAAAGTTCTCAAGCTTGAGGCGAGCACCATGAGGAGTAACATGGCTTGCCCCTTCAAAGAGCAATAGTGCTCGCCCCTCACCGAGCACCATGAAATCGTATGAAGTTTCCTATGGAGAAAAAATGTTTGTCCTAGGAGCCATTACAAGTGCTCACTTCGGATAAGGACTATGTTGATCAAGAGTGCCCGTCTCCTTCTTACCTGAGCATTATAATGATCAAAAGTGCCCTCTCCCTTAAGAGTGAGCAGTTCTTTCCAAGTCACGATAGCATTAGCTATTAATTAATAACTATTTCAGTTTCTAAGTTCTTAAGCGACAAAGATTGTTCCAGATGCATACACTTATTTCCACCCCCACATTCAAGCAAGTTTGGTAATACTAAGCACTTTATACCGATCATCTCATTCCCAGCTCGTTCATCACCAAATTGTCTCATCCCAAATCCCTTGCTTTCCAACATGCCATAAAGTTATGGTCCGTTTTGGACAAACTTATGCAACTTTTTGCAACCAAGCATGAAAAAATTACGCTCTGGATCAGAAACACCAAGCAAGGCCAATTTTTAGTTGTGGATCGCAACTACCGGGCTAAAAAAAATCCTTGCTCAAGAATATTGAATATGACGAATTTCTAGTTTGTGATTACCAAGAAGGAAGAGTTTAATGCTGCTCGGAATAATTTGGTTAGGAACCAAGAGAATCTGATCAGGAGATATTTGATTGAGCTGGGATAATCTAGTTATGAAGGTGCTCGGAATTAGATTATTGGTAAAAAGTGCTCGGATTTAGAGCTTGCAAACACTTCAAAGCTTTTCAAAACATCCAGTTTGACAAATAATAACTTTTTAAAATGCAATAATCATGCCATCAAAGTATCTTGATCCAAGAGGGCTGCTTAGTTACCAAGCTTTATCTCGGATCACTTGATTAGAACGAAGCGCTCAAGCACGGAATAGCTTCGTAAACAGATTGCTCTGTTACAAACTCCCACCCTGTAAAGCTCATCCCATCCAATGGAGAAACTGATTGGGAATGGCATATGCACTCAGGGGGTGATTCGGAACACGGGTTTTGGTTCTGACGCTTGTGTTTTTTGTCAACCGCTAAAGCATCTGCCACGGCCTCCCAATTATGGCGACCCCGACTATGATTTCTCAAGGAACCGGATTTACGCCTTTTCGTCTATGAGAAAATCTTGTGTGCCCACATGCCGAACACAAGTATGTAATGAAAAGAAAGTTGCAACGGAATGAGTAAAGATGATTAGTCGGATAGTAATCTAGTAATACTAGGGAAGTGTACAAATACACCATCATTAATAATAATATCCATATGTCACTATTCATTCATCCCAAACATAATTACACACCATCATCGGCTCATTACTTACATCAAAATATAAAGAGCCATAATCTGTTCATTGCCTAACTAAAATAAACATCTTAAAATTTATAGAAAATACTAAAGCTAAACGAAGACAGGCCCCCGTGGCTATTCTTCTACTTGGGTTGGTCTTTCTTACTCATGGTAATTCTCCTAGGCTACATCTACATCAAAGTCTAGAGTTCTAAGGAGTGGAACCATAATGGGATTACCACGGTGAGATTTCAATGAAACCCCAGTAAGTTAAAAATCCATGATAGTACTAATAATGAAAGACAATGACAATGATTATACATGCATAAGGCCATGTAAATTAAGTTGATAATACATATATCTTGAGCATGGTGAAGAATCACCCTCTAAACCAAAAGATGTTTATTGAAATAGTAAGGAATCACCATCTAAGCAAAACACATATATGAAAAACACATAACACTTGTCATCTATTATTGAGAATCGCTCCACCCATCCAACACAGGGAATCTCTCTACTTGGTCAAAACGTGGAACACCTCCACCAAAACAAGGGGAATCACTCCACCTACCCAGCATGGGGAATTTCTACCTGGCCAACACATGGGACACATTCACCAAAACATCACAAGGAACGCTCCATCTGATCAACATGAAGACTCTTTCTACCGGCGTTGTCATGTGAAACCAAACAGAATTGTTGCACCCCAATCATCACGGAGAATCCATCTACCTCTATAAAACTCGAGATAACGTGCCGCCTAAGAATGGTACGAGAAATCTTCAACTCGATCCTATGACTATAAAGCACATTGAAAGCATATCACTTCAAATCACATCATTAAAATAAGCAGTTAATATAGTGAGAAACGTATGCACTTTCATGAGAGAAACAAATGACAAGCAGAATATGCAATTCTTGAATAAACCCATAAATATTTACCCCACATTTATAGTATCTTCCTAGGAGTGAACCTACCTAAACATCAACTACATGCTAGTGGTTGTGGTTGTGTTAGAAATCGTCGGTCTCCTTATTGATGAAAACTCTAAACTCCTAGCTTTCTCAAAGTCTTTGAATGGTAGAAGAGAAAAGAGAAAAATATTTTAAGATCTCAAAAGTGAGATCTTGTCTTTCGTCCAATGTCTTATATATGATAGGACTGTCAGTTACAGTCCTGATGTTCCTCTAACCTCCATCCTGGTGGAGAGAGCTTAAACTAGGGAAGAATGGTGGAGGCTGCTAGGTCGCTCTACCAACAACCATGAATTGTATAAGTTGGAACTGCTGAGGGCTTGGATACCCTCAGACAGTTCACGATCTTCACTATTTCGTGAAGAAAAAGAGCCCAAATTTTATTTTTCTTATTGAAACTAAGTGTAGTAGAGTTAGGTGAGGTTTGGATAGTGAGATGAGATGAGATGGTTTTAGATGAAAGTTGAATAAAATATTGTTAAAATATTATTTTTTAATATTATTATTATTTTGGGATATGAAAAAGTTGAATTGTTTATTATATTTTATGTGAAGATTTGTGAAAGTTTTAATGATGAGATGAGATGAGTTGGAGTGATTCTTGAATCCAAACCGGGCCAAAAGTTGAGAAAGTGAGAACTAGGTTAGGCTTTGAACGTAGTTTTGTTGTTAACAGCAAAGGTCTAAGTGGAGGAATTGCTTTTTTTTTTTTTTTGTGGAGAGGTTGTTGGTCTTGAATCATACACCAAATGGTATATCTCTTTAAGTACTCATCCTGTAGTTAGAAATGCATGGATGTTAACTGGTTTCTATGGAAACCCATTGACCTCTAAGAGAATTGATAGTTGGAGGCTTCTAAAAGCTCTAAAACCTCTAAATGGTGTGACATGGCTTTGTATGAGAGATTTTAATAAGATTTTACATCAGCATGAAAAGTATCGGGCAGCCACGAGACCTTATAGTCAAATGGAAGATTTCAGATTAGCTGTTGAGAAATGTGGTTTGAGTGACTTGGGCTTTATGGGAGATATGTGTACTTGGAGCAACAATAGGGAAGGTGGACAGTTTACTAAAGAAAGGCTAGATAGAGCATTTGGCAATTCAATATGGCAAGAACTGTTTGCTTTATCTACTGTTAAGACAGTGGCAGCTCAAAGCCCAGATCATAGGCCTATTATTATCACTAAGAATGGAAGAAGCCTATGTTGTCTAATAATAAGATGAATATTGCTATAGAAGGCCTTTAGAGGTGCAAAGCTAAGTTGATTAATTGGAGTAAGGTGAACTTTGGGAATTCTAAAATGATTATTAGCACCAAACATTCCTAGATCTCGAAACTTCAAGAGTCAAACCAAGGTGAGAGGGGGAACAATATTAAAGCTTTACAAAAGGAGGTCGATCTACTTCTTGAAAAGGAAGATATTAAATGGAAACAAAAGTCTAAGCAGAGATGGCTCAAGGAAGGTGACAAAGTGTTTCCACCAATGTGCAAATTAGAGAAGGAAAACTAATATTATCAACAAAATCTTTGATGACTGCGGTAATATGGCTACCAATCTAGAAACAATTAGTGCATAGTTCCAAAAGTTATTCCAGGATTTTTTTGCAACAGGTCATCTAGAAGG
Organism: Juglans microcarpa x Juglans regia; assembly: GCF_004785595.1. Classification (NCBI taxonomy): domain Eukaryota; kingdom Viridiplantae; phylum Streptophyta; class Magnoliopsida; order Fagales; family Juglandaceae; genus Juglans; species Juglans microcarpa x Juglans regia. Next base: position 23,780,657 of record NC_054598.1, read on the forward strand.
TATTGAAAAGTGTTTGAGCCCCATGAATTCTGTAGTAACTGAAGATATGAAAATCTTTTTGACCAAGAAGTTCACTGCTCTGGAAGTGAAGGAGGTTGTGTTTCAAATGAACCCACTTAGCTCCCCAGGTCCAGATGGGTTCCCACCTGCATCTTATTAGACTCACTGGGATTCTATTGGAAAAGAGGTTAGTGAAGCTGCCTTGTTTGTTCTCAACTTAGATGGGCTGGTTACTGATATCAATGACACTCATATTGCTCTTAGTCCCAAGATAAAATCTCCCACAAAGGTGTCTGACTTCAGGCCAATTAGTCTCTGCAATGTTCTTTACAAAATCATTTTCAAAAACTCTAGCTAATAGATTGAAAAGAATCTTACCAAATATTATTTCACCTAATCAGTCTGCTTTTGTCCTTATGAGATTAATCTCGGATAATATCATTGTAATTTAAGAAGCCATGCATACTATGACTAGCAAATTATCAGGTGAATCAGTTCTATGACCTTGAAACTTGATACAAGTAAGGCATATGATCATATTGAATGTGAATTTTTAAGAGCTGTCATTAGCAAGATGGGCTTTGCACAAGAGTGGATCGAGTTATTGATGAAGTGTGTTGATTCAATATCTTACTCTATCCTGATTAATGGCCTTCCTCAACCTGCTTTCAAACCTTCGAGAGGGATTAGGCAAGGTGATCCTTTATCACCTTACCTATTTATCTTATGTGCTGAAGCCTTGAGCTCCCTACTAAATAATGCAGAAAAGACAGGTTCTATCACAGGTGTCCCACTTGTTAAAGTCAAGATTCACATCAATCACATCTTTTTTTTTTGCAGAGCTAATTCTCTTGAATGGAGCAGATTGATTTATATCTTAAAATTTATGAAAATACCTTTAAAGACTTAATAAGGAGAAGATCTCTATTCAATTCAATAAGAATACCTCGAGAGAAACACAAGCAATCATCTTGAGCATTATAGGAGTTAGATCAAGCATGCCCTATGAGAAATACCTTGGCTTGCCAGCCTTGGTTGGAAGAGCTCGATCAAAGTCTTTTGGAAGCATCTTGAATAAATTCAGACATAGAATTAACAACTTTAAAGTTAAGACCCTCTCTTAGGTAGGCAAAGAAATTCTCCTCAAATCAATTGTGCAAACATTGCCTACATACAGTACATGAGTTTTTAAACTCCCTTACAATCTCCTCAGAGATTAATAAGGTAATGTAGAATTTTTTATGGGGACAGCAAGAAAAGGAGATAAAAATACACTGGATCTCATGAAATACAAAAGGAATGTCTCTAAGGCAGTGGGAGGTCTGGGGTTCAGAGAGTTGGAGAATTTTAACTTGGCTATGCTAGCTAAGTAAGAATGGAGATTGCTTCAACACCCTCATTCATTAGCTTCCTAAGCTTTAAAACTGAAATTCTTCCCAAAGGTTCATTTCTTTCAAGCTAAGATTGGTAACAGACCTTCATATATTTGGAGAAGTATCCTTGCAGCACGATCATTATTAGAGAAGGGCACATCATGGAGAATTGGAAATGGAAGAGAAGTTCACATATGGAGGGACAAGTGCATTCCTAAACCCACTACTTTCAAAATTCAAAGTGCATTAAAGGGTCTAGATGAAAATGCTAAAGTACATGAGCTTATTGATCATGATACTAATCACTAGAGAACATCACTTATTGCAGGTATTTTCTCAATGGAGGAAGCTGAGGCTATTTTGAAGATACCAATAAGTTGTTCCAATAGGCCAAACAAATTAATTTGGAATGGTTCTTCTAATGGTCAATTGATAGTGAGAAGTGCCTACCACTTTCATAAAGAAATGCAAGAACACTCTAAGGGCCAACCTTCATGCTATAGAAATCGAAGTACAGTTCGGTCAATTATATGGAAGCTGAACATACCTCTAGTTGGTAGAATTTTTCTATGGAGAGCTTGTCAAGATGGTCTGCCCACAAGATATTTGGGGCTTGTGGGCAGCAAGCTGATAGAATTTAAAAAGAAGGTAGTGGAAAGTCCAAATTATTCTATTTGCTTTGAAATGGAGGAATTAGTGGTTCATGCACTATGGTCATGTCCTACATCATAAGCTATTTGGTAGGGGTCTAAAAATTAACTGATAAATCGGAAAACTGAATCAGACCTGCCCGAAACGGTTTGATTTTAGACTGGTCCGGTTCGGAACAGGTTCCCTTAGTTCCAAAACCGACTGGTATAGGTCTGGTTCCGATTCTATGCTTTTTAGGACCGGATCGGTTCTATACTTTTTAGGATCGGACCAAACCGGATTGCACTGGTTCGCTATATTATATATTTTAATTTAATTTTTTTTAATATTATATATAATTTATATATATAATAATATAAATTATAACTATATATAAAATAATGTTATTATAATTTATAACATAAAATTTTAATTTTAAACATGAAAATTTATTTGATCATATGCTTTAAACATAATATATATATATATATATTAATAACATTTTATGGCCTAACAATTTTTCAACATATTCATTTTGATAAATACATAATACATTAATAATACTAACATACATTAGTATATTAATTATATTTTGCTTTAATTAATTAATATACATTAGTATACTAATGTATATTAGTATATTAATTATATTTTATGCCCTAATATTAATAATATTAAAACCAGAAAACCGAACCGAACCGGTAAAATCAGAGGTACCAGTTTAGGAGAGTAAGCAGTATGTAATCGGTTTTCGAAAATACAAAACCAGTACATACTAATTCGATCCTAAATTTTGTCCAAAATCGGACCGGACTGAATTGGACTGGACTGGACTGGACTGGACTGGTCACATCCCTAATATTTGGGGCCAATATTCCAAACAAATCCAAAAGAGTGCCTTCTAGAAGAAGACTTTTCTTGAACTCTTTGAAGACATATGTTCTGGTTTTGAAATGACAATTGTGGAGGAGATAGCAATAGTAGTAAAGAGAGTATGGCAAAGAAGGAATAATTTTGTTTTTCAAAGAGAGTCCAACCATCCGACTGTTGTAGTTCAGCAATCTTAGGAGATTCTCAAGGAGATGAAGGAAGCTCATACGAAAAGGGCAGCACTCCAACATCTTCTAGCAACATGGATATAAATGGGAACCTCCCCCTTGCACTCTTTCAAAATTAATTGGAATATTGCGATAGACAAGAACCAAGGTGTTATTGGGATTGGAATTATAGTCAGAAAATGGAAGGCAATAACTTAGATGCTATGAGGATGAAAAGATCATTACTTCCTGATCCTTTATTGGCAGAAGCACTTCGAGCTCTACATGCTACTCTGTTTGGTAAGCTGGTGTTGGGTCTTAGTTCATTCTTGAGAGTGATTCACTACAAGTTATTAAAAACATCTCTAAGGAGGAGGAGAATCTGTCTAGCACTGGGATGATTATCAGTGATATCAAGTCAAAGCTGCAGAGTTTTTCAAGATGGGCTACTCATCATGTGAGAAGAAAGGCTAATATTGTAGCTCATACTTTAGCTAAATCTACTTTACATGTATATGAAGTAATAATGGATATGAATGATTGTCCTTCGTGTATTGTTTCCTTGCTCTAAAGGATTTGATGAATAAAAACGTCTTCCTTTAAAAAAAAAATTGGCTATTTTTAAGTGGTTGCCTCAAATAAAATTATTTAAAACATGTTACATTAGTAAAGCTAATATGATTCTGCATAATGAAATTTAAAATAAAAGAAATTATAAAAAATTTCCAATTTATTTCATTTTAGACATCTCGGAGTAACATACATGTGTCGCACCACCAAATTATAAGGCCACCCATCTTCAGATCAAGACCAGTTGTGCATCGTTCTTACATGCATGTCGCCTCAAGCACCAGGCCTTATGAGCCATCCGTTTCCAAGCCCAGCCAGCTACATACAAGTAAAAATTTGAAAATTTGAGTCCGCTTCGACAGAGTCTGATCTTCTTTTTTTTTTTTTTTTTTTTTTTTTTTTTTTTTTTTTTTTTTTTTTTTAAGTTTTTCAATCGGAGTAGGAGTCGAAAGTGTCGCTAGACCGACTCTAACTCTGACTCTAATATTGCATAGATGTTATAAAATATGTATTTATCTATATATTTATTATATATACTAGTATAGTTATATAGTTATATAACTAGAACTTATATAGTTAAATTCAATAATATACTAGTAGCTCTAAAATAATATACTTATACTAATGATAGTTTAGTATATGTAAATATCATAGTATTACTACCATACACAATCAAGCATAAATAAGTTAGACACTAATATTTAAATAAGTCTAGTATAAGGCCCTGTATGGATTCAAAAAGTCTCTCATCTCATCTCATCATTACAACTTTTTTAAATTCTCACACAAAATATAATAAACAATTCAACTTTTTCAAATCTCAATTCAAAATTTTCAAATTCTAAAACAATAATAATATTAAAAAATAATATTCTAATAATATATTTTTTTTCAATTTTCATATTTTATCTAAAATCATCTCTTCTCATCTTTGAATCCAAATCAACGCTTAATAACACATACTAATTTACTAAAGTATAATAACATGTAATTAGACACAGAAATAAGTCTATTGTAGAAATAAGTTATAAATAAGTTAGACACTAATATAATAAATATGTTATTATAATAAGTTATAATAAGATGTAACTAAACACTAAATAATATGTTGTACTATATTATGATAACATGTAACTAGACACTATAGTATAAATCTAGTATAAAAATCAAATAGATATTAGTATAAAAGTAAATTAGCAGTAAATAGTTTAGTTTTAGTTTTTAATTTTTTCGAAAAATTGAAATTTGAAAGCCTGCAAATTTTATTTTATTTTTAAATTGGCTAAATATGAAGCTAAAAAGAACACTGAAAGTTGAAAGCCCAAATCCGACTTCGCTGCAACTCTACTCAGACCCTGAATTTGACAAAATCGAAGTCAGAGTTGGATTTAGAAGAGTCTAACTCCGACTAAGTCAATGCTCACCCCTAGCTACATGCCCTGATTTATTAGTTTCTACTAGTCGTAGATCTTTAAAATTTGCTTATTATGACCATCTACAAACTTTATATGAGTCCCATGTGTGATTTGTTGGTACTGTCTTTCATATTTGAGTACTAATGCTAGGTATAATATGCTCCAAATAGACAAATCCCGTGTAGACCCTCTGTAAAAAAGAAAGATTTTTTTTTATACTTTTTCAATGTGGGGTCCACTCTTTTACAATCATAGTTTGGCAATGGCTTGTCTATTTGAGATTTGTACTGTAGAAAATAGAAGATAAAGATGTTTGAAAGAATTCTATTTTTCATATGTTTCCCTTGTGGTATACATGCAGTATATATAAGTGCATCTAAAACTGATTTGCTAAAAATCAACAACATTTAAATTTGTAATTTAAACTATGTATAGCTATACAATATCAAGGCCTCATAATCGTATCTTCCTCATTCCTGAGTTTCAGCTTGAATTTTGGTATTGATGGATTGCAGCAAATCTATTATAGTAGGATCAATCTGCTTGAGTTTCGGCAAGATCATGCTCCTGATCTTCAGTAATGATTTCATTTGAAATCACTTGATCTTCTACATGCCCCCTCAATCGGAAGGGTAGATTACAGACATTCAGATTGGTTCTGATAGTTTGAAAATGCTTTAGTGGCAATGGTTTTGTTAGTGCATCAGCTGACTGGTCACGACTGGAGATGAATTGAACCTTGAGTTCCTTACGGTAGACTTGATCCCGAACAAAGTGAAAATCGATCTTGATGTGTTTTGTTCTTGCATGAAGCTAGATAGGTGGCACCGATATTGTCACATCAGAGAACAGGTGGCTGCTTGACAGAGATGCCAAGTTCAGAGATGAGGGACTTTAGCCATATTAGATTAGCTGCAGTCAATGTTTTAAATACCATACCGGAAGCCGAACCGATCAAGGCACTGAAACGAAATATTTCGGTATCGGTACCGTTTCGTGTACCGTTTCGGGATAATCGATATATGAATAAATTATATATATAAATATATATATAAATTATATTCTAAAATAATAGTCTATATATGAATAAATTATATATAAATACATATATATATATATAAATTATAAATAGCCTAGACTGAATTGAGGGTCAAAAAATAAACTTGTAGTTTGAAAAAAAAAAAACAAAAAACAAAATTGAAGGTCGAAATATAGGCTGGTACATGCTGAAATTGAGGCCCGGCTGGTATTTGGGCTGGTACAAAACGTATATAGTACCTGTACCGGCCTAGTGGTCGGTACGGCAAATATCGGCCGTACCAGCCGGTACAGTACAAAACTTAAAATAGTGGCTGCAGTATCTGCCAGAGCCTTATACTCAACCTCTGTGCTACTTTGAGCAACTGTTGGTTGTTGTTTACAGCTCCAGGAGATCAAGTTGGAACCTTGATAGATGTAATAAGCACCTACAAATCGTCTATCATCTCTGTTGGTTGCCCAATCCAAGTCTGAAAAAGTTTGAAATTAAAAGTTTGCTACTTTGGAGATGAGTAATTTTGTTGAAACCGAAAACTTAAGATAGCGTAGAATTCTCTTTACGGCTTGCCAGTGTGTTTCAAGAGGATTATGCATGAACTTGCTAACTTTGTGAATTGCGAAGGCCAAGTCTAGTCTTGTGAATGCAAGATATTGCATGCTACCAATAATGTTGTGATAGAGGTTGGCATCAACACAAGGTTGGCTAGACGTGGAAGTGAAATGGCAGGTTGAAGCCATAGGGCTGCTACAAGGTTTAGCTTGAGTCATGTTGCTTTTCTTGAGCAAGTTGACAATGTATTTTCTCTGTGTAAGTTAAATTCCATCACTGCATCTTAGTGCTTCTACACCAAGGAAAAAAGATGTCCCAATTCTTTGACAGCAAAGTCCTTCTTGAGGCTGTGAATGACGTTGGTGATAAGAGCTGAATTAGATCCAATAATTAAAATGTCATCCACATAGATTAAAACATAAATAGTTGCAGTTTTGGACTGGAGAACAAATAATGAAGTGTCAGCTTTGCTTTCATGAAAATTGAGGGACTTAAGCTTGTCGGATAGCTTTGAAAACCAAGCTCGTGGAGCTTGCCGCAAACCATATAGAGACTTGTTCAACTTACAAACATAATTTGGAAATTGAGGATGAGTGTAACCTTATGGTTGTGTCATAAACACATCTACATGCAAATCACCATGCAAGAATGCATTTTGTACATCAATTTGTTGAATAGGCCAATCATGAGTGACTGAAATTGAAAATATCAATCTAATTGTAGCATGCTTAATAACAGGGCTAAAGGTTTCAAAAAACTCAACTCCCTCTTATTGATGGAAGCCTTTGACGACTAGGCGAGCTTTGTAACGCTTTATAGTCCCATCAACTTTTTTTTTTATTCGATAAACCCAACGACAGCCCACAAGATTCTTATCTGGTGAGGGTGGAACCAGAGACCAAGTACCACTTTGAAGCAATGCATTAAATTCTTTGTTCATAGCCTCACACCACAGAGATGATTTTGAGGCTTCAGTAAATCAACTAGACTCCGGGTTCTCGGGAGAGCTTTGGGCCAGTAATGCACGAGGTAGGGGATGCCTAACATAATCATTTGATTGCTTGCATGGCTTGTGGATATTAATCTTGGATCTTGTTGTCATTGAATGAGTGTTTGTGGTTAGGTTGCAAGTTAGTAAAACTGGTTGGAGGCAAGACACATATATTGGAAGGAAGAGAGACAAATGGCGGATTAAATGAAGAAGAAGTATGTGTGTTGACGTAGGGGAAGAAATTTTCATAAAAAATTACATGCCTTGAGACATAAATTTTGCCAGTGGAAAGATCAAGTCACTTGTAACCATGATGACAAAGACTATAGCCAATGAAGATGCATGTTTTGGAGCGGAAGTTGTTTGTTTGGATTATAAGCTTGAAGATTAGGCCAACAAGTGCAACCGATGACACGCAAAAAGGAAAAGTGAGGCATACGATTATATAGAACTTCATATAGTGGCTTTTGCTTCAAGAGTGGGTTGGGAGTCTATTAATGACAAACATGGATGTCTGAAAAGCTTCTTCCCAATAAAGTAGAGGTAAGTTAGAGTGAGCAAGCATGCTTAAACTAACTTCAACTATTTGTCGATGTTTTCTCTCAATTGAACCATTCTATTGATGAGTATATGGGCAAGCAAGTCTGTGATTGATTCCAGTTTGCTTAAAATAGTTATTTAAACGGCAAAACTCATTGCCCCAGTTTGACTAGACAGATTTAATTTTGTGTTCAAAGTGTTTTTCAACGCAGGTTTGAAACTGAAGAAATATGGATTCAACATCGGACTTGAGTTTTATTGGAAACAACCAAACAAATTTAGAGAAATTATCAAGAAAACTGATATAATATTTTGCACTAGTAGTGGAGACCATGGAAGCTGGGCCCCATACATCAATGAAAGTTAAATCTAAAGGAGAAGAAGAAACATGATTTGAGTACTGAAATGGCAAGTCATGACTTTTAGCCAACTGACATTCAGAGCACACATTGTGTTGTTTATGGTTTGCTACTGGAAAATGGATGGATGAGAGAACTCTATTGACAATTGGTGTGGATGCATGTCCAAGATGACGATGCCATTCACGAAGGGATGTGCAAACTGTTGAGAGGGCTTGAGGACAGCAAGATGAAGAGGTAAACTGATAGAGTCCATTATTGAGGTGGCCTTGATGATAGACCTTCCCCGAGTAATCCTTCACAAGAAAGAAATTATCATGAAATTCAAAATAAATATTATTATCAACACAAAATTGTTGAATGGACAACAAGTTTTTTCTGGATTTAGGGAACAAAAAGAATTTGGTTAAGAACAAAGGTAGAGTTGGCAGTGGTAAGTTTAGAAGAACCAATTTTAGAGATTCGCAAACCTTACCCATTTCCTGCTTGAACATGATCAGTACCCTGATAATCATCAGTCCGAAGATTCAGATTGTTGAGATCATTAGTCACATGGTGTGTTGCACTAGTATCGGCATGCCATTCGGTTTCCCAATTTCCAGCCGAGGTAGCAACCATTGCTTGCTTATTTTCTAGTTCGGAATCTTGATAAGAAAGATCAAAACAATGATAGCATTTTCGAGCCGAATGGCCAGGTTTATTGCAAACCTGACATATTAATGAGTTTTGATCATGGGTGCGAGAACTGTTGTTGTAGCCACCACAATTTCCACGCCCCCTTCCTCGAGGACCACCTCTTTCTCTGGCAAGTTGTGGATATTGCCTTTGTGCAACGTTGACAGAGCTTGGTGGCACTAGAGATGAGAGTTGATGGCGGGAGAGACGAGCCTCTGTTGTGAGCAAAAGAGACTAAATTTCTTCAATGGTGGCTGTGTCAGTGTGAGCTAAGATTGAGGCAACGAAACTATCATATCCGTGGCCTAAGCCTGCTAATGCATAGGTGATAACATCTTCATAACTCAGTGGTTGTCCTGCAACAACTAATTCATCAGTGAGTTTCTTAATAAAAAGAAAATATTCAGTGGCAAATTTACGCCTTTTGTTGCCGTGGCCAATTGAGTGCGAATTTGAACAATTTTGGCATGAGACCATGAAGAGAAAGTTTCATCAAGTGCACGCCATACAACAGATGAAGTAGTGTGATTCACTACTTGAGCAAGAACGCCCACAGTGAGTGAAGACATTAGTGTACTAAGAATAAGGTTATCTTGGCACATCCAATGAGAGTAGGCAGGGTTTGGTATGTCAGAGATAGCATGGCTTTCGGGTTGAGAAATAGAGATGGTTTTGGGAGGTGTAGAGATGGTACCATCAAGATATCCAAACAAATCTTGGCCACGAAAGTAAGGCACCATTTGTGGCTTCCAAAGGATGTAATTCTTAGGACTTAATTTGACAGTCACCAAGTTTGACATGGAGATAATAGAGGGAGATTGGGAGTTTTGGTTAGTAGTAGTAGAAGAAACTGGAGATGAGAAAGACATGAGTTAGACCTTGGTCTTTTACGGCTAATCTGATATCATCTAGAAAAATAAAAGATAAAAATATTTGAAAGAATTTTGTTTTTCATATGTTTCACTTGTAGTATACATGCAGTATATATAAGTGCATCTAAAACTGATTTGAAAGATAATGATTTCATTTGAAATCACTTGATATTCTACATGTACAAATCATTTCTCTTCGTATTTTTCAATTATCAGCAAAGCTCCCATTGGTCTAAATAGTCTTAGTACTTTCCTTTAAGAATAATAATATATACAAATTTAAAATATACAAGCTTCATGCAGTTTTTTTATTAAAAAAAATAGACTCAATGTAAAAGTGTGAAAAATTCAAATTTACATGGGCGAGTTCACTTTTTTACATTAAAATCAAAAAACCTTGCACAAAATTTGTGTATTTAAGACTTATCAATAACATTACTCTTTTTTTGAAAACCATAGTCAACATACTCATTTACCTTGGTGAAAAAAAAAAAAAAAAAAAAAACTGATTTTTTAGATGCTAACATTATAGCAACCTATAGCTAGAAACGTAATTTCTGCTGGTGAGTGGTGAGGTACCGGCCTATTACTATCGTCAAATTAAAGCATTCCAAAACATTCTAGATTGCTGAATCAATCGTCCTTGTGGCGAGCGGCCTTTTCTTGAAACCGTATCATATAGCCAAGGAATTCCCAATCAGGGCATTAACTTTTCTCAATTTTCTATTTTTTTTTTTTTTTTCTTGTAGACGTATCGGTTATAAATGTGCTGGTTTTATTACAATACCTCACCCCGACCTTGACCATCAATTAATATGTCTTTTTTAGGGAAAAAGGAAAAGAAAAGAAAGAACATGATAAATACAAAAGCAATGCTATGGCCAATGTGCATTGCCTTGGAAGTCTTGCAAAGACTAAAAAAGTTGAAAGAAAGGGTCATTATCTCTTGCGACCAAAGAAAGAAGGTAAAAGTAATGGGAAAGGGGGGAGCATTTTCTTCAGCTTAACTTACACAAGAACATGCATGCCTGCCAAAACATATATATCCCCATTACTTGGCGTGGCTACAACGATGATGGGCACTTCACATTTAACACGCTCAATCCACAAAGTGACTCCATTTTTAAATAGGAAAATGATATTATGCCGTTTAAGTTTATTCGCCCAATTTGACTGTTCATACATTTTATTTTATTTTTTTAATTTTGTTTTACTAAGGTCTCGTTTAGTTGTTAGACTCAACTGAGATCAACTCAGTTCAGTCTAATTTTAAACTAAATCTAACATTCAAACACTCAACTCTCAAATTACTAAACTCATCTCAACTCAAAACCTCTTTACACGTGAGATCTTAATATTTTTCAATTCAACACTTATTTACACGCGAGACCCACAACCTTTTTTAATTTTTTATAAATACATCTAAACTCATATTAACATCTAAATACATTTAAACTCATCTTAGGTGGACTCCACAAAACTCACTCCACATCTCAACTCAATATTATTTATAAAGAATTCAACTCAGCTTAACTCAACTCAACATGCAAACGCAACCTTAGTGTATTGATATTTTTTTAAAGATGTTTAAAAGAAAAAAAAAAAAAAAGGAGCAATTTGCACTAGAAGGACACCCAATATGCAAATCTAGGTGGCATAGTAGCACTACCCCTTTAAAATAACTCACTCACATCATCCACCCCTACCTCAATTGGTAATGTCATCACTAATGCATGGTACGTACAAAATTAGTTAATTATGCGTTGCGTTTTCGTGGCAAAAAGAGTTCGATAAACCCTTTTTTACCTTTTAACGATCTACCACTAGTGCAGATCATCAACACAAGTTTATTATGGAAATTAATGAACCAGCTCCAATATCCACCTAATACATGGAAATGATACCTTAACATTTCTGGTCAATTATGTAACAAAAGTTGGACGGACGGATGAGTTTGTTACAATGACATTATCTTAGTAGTAATACTTTTTCAAATTCTTTTATTCCTTTTCTTTTTTGTGTTTTCATAGGAACTGATTCAAAATCTCACTTATGAAAATCGTATGATCAACAATATAATTTACCCTTAAAATGAACTCGATATTGTTACTAAAAAAATTATTTCATACGAACTTAAATGATCCATCTTTCAAAGAGCATGGTAGCCCCCTCGTGTGTCTACAATTAGATGCCACATTTTTTTTTCACAGGGAGCGTATAAATAAAGGGAAATGATAGTTACAATCGTGAGTGCGCAAGTGTCGTGCAATCACTTTAAAAAAATGAATAAATACGAGATTACATGAAAAAAAATTAATTTTTTAATAGTAGACTTGAAAGCGATTGCATGACACTTGTTCACTCTACGACTGTATGTAATATTACTCATATATAAAAATTGAAACTCCCCCAAAACAAAATTCGAACATGACAAATGTACCTTTTCAAGGTTAGGTTGTGGGGAGTTCTCTAGACTCATATATATATATATATATATATATATTGAATGCAACTTATGAACGGTAGAAAGATGGTGGCATGGTGATGATAAAAAGAGAGGACTCCGAAAACTGTTCTTTTTTTCCCCCCATTATATACAAGTAGCTAGACATGGCCCAGGCCATCATATAAATAGGTGTACCAGTTCTCCACCTTCCCTACTCCTCCATAGTCAAGACATTAATATGGGGAGGTTCTTCTTCTTCTCCTTCCAGCTCTCTCTTCTATGGGTTCCTATAATCTTCCCCACTGTCATTCTCCAAAGCAAGCCTGCCATGGCCTTGCCACTATACACCAATTCACGGTGGATCATCGACGGAGAAGGGCAAAGGGTGAAGTTGGCATGCGTGAATTGGGTTTCACACATGGAAGTCGTGGTGGCTGAGGGCCTTAGTAAGCAGCCCGTGGATGCCATCTCCCAGAGGATTAAGTCCATGGGATTCAATTGTGTCAGGCTCACTTGGCCTCTTTTCTTGGCCACCAATGACTCTCTGGCTTCTCTCACTGTCCGGCAGTCCTTTCAGAATCTTGGGCTTTCTGAATCCATTGCCGGAATCCAAGCGAACAACCCCTCCATCGTTGATCTCTCTCTCATACAAGCATATCAGGTTACAACAAAATACCCATATATATATTCTTCTTTCCGAAATTTATTCTCTTACCAGTACAACATTCAAAGAAGAAAACGAATGCGAGTAAAACAAATCATGAAGGGAGGGCATTGTTAGCTTTTGTTTATGATATGTACGTTTCAGAGATTATGACAAACATGGGAGCTCGGTTGGGTTCTTCACGGGTTTGGTTTACTGCACGATGAGATCAGCTTAGGTGTATGTAGTCTTTGTAAGTTTGTAGTCATAGTAACCAACAGAATGCTGCCACGTAGGCATTTGAAACTGTCCAGTTGATACCCTAATCTCCCCCCTCCCTCCTAATTAATGTTCGATATCCTCATCAAATAAAGAGGATAATGAGATACTGTCTGCATTTTGGTGTTTTTAATGTTTGCCACTTTCCATTATGATACAGGTTAATAGAATAAGTGTCATAAGCTATAGATTTAATAGAAATTGACGACAATAAGTATGATAACAATGACAATTTGGCTGATGGCGATGCCCAGTTGCCCATGACAATGATCTCTTAACTTTCTTCTGAGTGATACAATATTCTAAACCCATTTGCATTTGCTTAACACTTCAAAATATTATCATAATATCTTTCAACTTTCATGGGCAGAGATATCCCTATGTGTGTGTGATGGTAATCTCCCATAATTACACGAAGAGAAATGCTTTAGCTACAAAAAGATTCTGCAAAAGTAAATCTACAAACTAACGTAACTTGATGTGATACGTACGTTAGATTGTAAAGTTACTTTTATTTTGTTGTAAAGTAGCTAAATCTAACGTATCATATGAAGCCATGTTAGTTTGTGAGTTTACTTTTATAAGATATTTTTGTGGTTGAAGCATTTCTCATGGATGAAGGGATCTGTTTATATATATAAATAATATTCTTATAATATTGGTCCAAATGTTTGTATCTCAGGCGGTGGTGTCTGGCCTGGGAGCTAACAACGTGATGGTCATATTGGACAATCACATAAGCAAGCCAGGTTGGTGTTGCAGCGGCTCTGATCGCAATGGCTTCTTTGGAGACGAGTATTTCAACCCTGACCTCTGGGTTAAGGGGCTAACTCGGATGGCCACAATCTTCAACGGCGTGGCCAATGTGGTTGGGATGAGCTTGAGGAATGAGCTCCGAGGCGCCAGACAGAACGTTAATGATTGGTACAGGTAGTACTATACTACATTCTCATCTTCGTTAATGGTTGATTTGTTCCTTTTCATTCAGTTCTTTGTTGTGCTGTTCATATCAAAATTTCAGTTTTCTTAATGAAATGAACTAGGTACATGCAGAAAGGAGCAGAAGCAGTGCATTCAGCAAACCCGGATGTTCTGGTCATTCTCTCCGGTCTGAACTACGACAAGGACTTGTCATTCATCCGCAATCAACCAGTGAACATCACCTTCACTGGGAAGCTAGTATATGAGATGCATTGGTACGCGTTTACAGATGGGAAGGCATGGGAATCTGGGAACCCGAATCAAGTGTGTGGCAGAGTGGTGAATAACATGATGAGATTATCGGGGTTCTTGCTAGAGCAGGGCTGGCCATTGTTCGTGAGTGAGTTTGGGATAGACATGAGAGGAACAGATGTGAACGACAACAGGTACTTCAATTGCTTCATGGCCATGGCTGCAGAACATGACCTGGATTGGGCACTCTGGACGCTTGCTGGGAGTTATTATTTGAGAGAGGGAGTCGTTGGGCCGAGTGAGTACTATGGGGTGCTTGATTGGAATTGGTGTGATACCAGAAATCCAAGCTTCTTGAAAAGAATCTCTGCTCTGCAATCTCCTTTTCAAGGTATAATGGTTTAATGGAATCCTCCTTTTCAAGGTATATATATATATATATATTCTACATTAGTCAATAGACTTGGAATGACATGTCCCAGGATTGCACTCAATTTTGACTTGCAGGGCCAGGCCTAGCAGAAACTGATCGACACACAGTAATTTTCCATCCATTAACGGGTCTCTGTGTCCTAGGAAAATCCCTCCTGGAACCACTCAGGTTGGGTCCCTGCGCCGACTCTGAAGCCTGGAGCTACACATCCCAGAAGACTTTGAAACTAATGGGAACACTTTACTGCTTACAAGCACAAGAATTGGATGATCCAGCAACACTAGGAGTAATTTGCACCGTTTCTAGGTCGAAATGGGAAATCATCTCAGATTCTCAGATGCATCTCTCATCGAAGGTTGGCAATGGTACTACCGTTTGCCTAGATGTAGACTCCAGCAATAACTTAGTCACAACTACTTGCAAATGCATAAGCAGAGACAACATGTGTGATCCAGGAAGCCAGTGGTTCAAGCTTGTTGACAGCACAAGAAGTTCAAATTCTAAAGAATCATTCTGATGAAGTCGATCTTGGCTCTGCTTGGGTAAGTGTTATATAGGGATATTTTTTAGATCAGCATAAGAGCAGCAGTCAAGAGAAGGAGAGCAACCAGACAAGCTCCTCAATACGCCCATAACTATTAGTCCCGCTGGAAATTTCGGTACCCCGAAAAAAAAAACCAAAAAAGAAATCTATACCCATGACGAAACTAAGATCAGTGTACTGGAGCAGATTGTCTGTGCTGTTAGTTTCTGTAAGTGAATTATTGGCTCATATTCTAATGCAGCTGATTATTTTCCCTCTAAACCAGGTCTGACGTTGTTGGTTCATACAAAATCTAGCAATTCAGCAAAAGAATAAGAAAATAAAAAAAAGGAAAGAAAGAAACAAAAACTAAAACAGAAACAAAATCTAGCAGATGGCATCTAGTCCTTGCATCTTCCATGCTAACCAAGTTGATTAATTCCGCATTAATAATGGGGTGCTCCAAAGCTGAGAAACAAGAAAACAATTCTCCAAATAATCATGCTTTACAAGCTAAGATATAATTTTTAATAATTTAAGCCATGTCCTGAAAATTAGGACCCTAAGGTTGACTGATGTCCAGCTTAATAAATCAGCGAAAAATAACAGAAAAAGAGTTTGAAATTAACTATAGACCCAGATTCGAAACTACATTAAGTGATTTAGAAGCAATTGAAGTGGGAAAGAAATTCATTCAAATTGCAACATGGAGTTCAACCACAGATCTCATTCTTCCATTGCATCTCCTCCGTTGACCACTTCCACCTTTTCTAGCAATGGCGTAACCCTTGTCAATAGAACTTCTGCAACCATGATAAACAGATGGTACCGGAGCATCAATAGCCCAACGTATGCATAAATTTGCACGCAAAATACAGGGGGTAATTATGGTCCTTGCCTAACGCAGCCCCACTAAAGAAAAGTGAGAACAAATGGAGTGAAATCTATCTAAGAAGAATCAGGGAGAAGTTGGTTATCATTTAAATAATTAGGTACAATTGTCATAGTTGCAAACCCTACTTGCAGCTCATCCGTCATTCATTAAAAGATAATAGCATAAACTACATGTCAATTTACTTCTACAAATTGACACAGAGAAAATAAACGTTTAGAATAGAATTACTAACCAGTCTTCTTGGGAAATGAAAATCCTTTGGAACTGACATATGTGCGAGGATTTGGCAACTGGTGGTTTCTCAGGTACTCTTTGTGACCCTAAGCCACAAGCATAATCAAAATTATATGTACGAGGAGAAGAAAAAAATGCATCCAAAAAGTAAACTTATGTTCAATGGTATGAAGTGCAGAACCACAAACCTTAGTTATTACGCAAACATCTACATTGCTTCCACTTCCTAAGTCATTGAAAATGCCAGAGCAAATAGCCTCACACACCAAATTTATTCCTTCTTCCTTCTACAGATTTTTTTTTTTTTTTTTTTCGGAAAATCATTAGCTATGGAAACATGCAAATATGTAATATCCAGTAACTAGTGACAGCATAAACTTTTCTCTTTAAGCACAACTTCAGCTAAAATAATACAAGAATCTTTCCAAACCAGATTAAATCACATAGTTTGATGTGATGGTGACATAAAAAGGAAAAAGAAAAAGGAAAAAAGAAAAGAAAACTCTGACTTAACTCCATAGAAAATAGGATAGGCTAAAGTTCAAGTTAAAAGCACTTAAACCATATAGTAGAGACTAGATAGTAGCTTACTGTCAAGCCTTCATGATACTTCGACTCGAAAACAGCCATCGCAGCAAGGGAACCAGAACCCATTGTAGCAAATGGCAAAGTGTCTGTGGATCCATGAGGGTAGATCTGGCAACAAAAATAATTCACCTGCTAATGTAAGTCTCATGTGCAACAAGAAACAATAGGAGTTCAGATGTTCACAAATGGAACCCAACTCACAGTGTGCAAATTTGGACCATTAGCATCAACTCCACCAAGCACCAAAGCAGCTTGAACGTAACCTTGGTAGCTGAACAAGTAACCAAGCAGTTAGGCCTGATTAAGTTGTCATGTTGAATAACGATTATATTGTTACATTGCAAGCGACATTATCAACACAAAATGAGCTTACTTGAAAAGGTGAGATTTCAAAAGACTAAGAGCAGTGACAACCCTTGATTCTCGACCAGTGTGATATCGATGCAGCTGCAGTTGGGAACTGACCATGTCTACAAAGATCAGCATCACTAGTATAACCACAAAGTCTCAAAAGATGGACATAGATATAAGCATGTAGCAGAAGCATAATAAACAACTACATGCCAGGTTAAATTCTTAAGGAACATTCGAGTCCAATATATAAATAAATAAACCTGTTACTGCCTCTGTATCAGCAGCAGTTCCTGCTCCACAGCAATAAATATTGGGCGCCATATAATGAATTTTCTCACAATTTTTGTCACAAACTATAGGTCCTTCGGTGGCTCTTGTGTCTGCCCCTAGAATAACACCATCCTAGGTACAAATGGAGAAAACTAGATTAGAAAGCTGAAAAATACTTGAACTCCGAAGGAAATGCAAGGAAATCTGAAAAACAAAAGGACCTACAGAAAAGGCCCAATAAGAAGTTAACTACAAAAGAATATCTGATAAGTACAGGCACAGCCACACCGCCAAACCCCCTTCCTTAAACAGAAAATGATAAGGTCATCAGTATCAACCAGCATCATAGTTACACATTGGAGGCTGGTAAACAAATTTGTGAAAAGTACGTTAAAAAACATAAGGATTAGGCATGTTCAATGTATACGCCCTATAAACTTGGGCTATGCCTTTTACTATCAATAAAATTTTACTTTTACATGTCAAAAAAAAAAAAAAAAAAAAAAAATTAATAATAATTCAAGCATACCAATCTAACAAAATTGAACTGGGAGCATATACCGAAAAGTTCCCAAATCCACAACAAAATCCATATTTACACAGGTTATTTAATTAATTACATATTCTGCCCTGTAAATCATATGAGCATATGAGATCCGCATCAAATTTAGCTAAAAAAGCGACACAACTCTTCTTTGCATAAATTGCTAATTATAATGGTCGTAGCCAGAGATAGAGTAAATCTAGAATCAAAAGGCAACAAACAAACTGATTTAAAGGCCAAACACTGCTGCAAACCATACGCAACATACCTGAAAAATTAACCCAACAATAGTTGTCCCAGTTTTTCGAAAAGACGGAGGTGGTACGCCTTTGTTAGAAAGCATTTCATTGCGTCTACACAAATCGAAACTGAATCCACCCTTAGGAGGAACCTCCACAGCTGCCTGAGCCATTTTGAATTCCACAAAAAACCTACTCATCCAATAAAGATAAACTCTTATATAATCACTGTAAAATGAAACACCACAGCTAGGGTTTAATCCCTGAAAGGAAAAAATTAAATAAAAACGAGAATTTAACAGAGAGAGCCCTGATTTTATGCTTTTCTATGCTCAACTAGGAACTAAAATCAGATACATTCCATAATTTAAACGCTGTGTTGAAGGTGTCATGCAAGCTATAAGGAATTGAAGAGTACCTGAGAGATATATGGGCAAAGCAGAAGAAAGTTTCTGAATGAGAGAGCCCATAGCCTCCGAAGTTAATTTAACAGAGTAAGCTTGGAGCGGAAGAAAGTGGAATCATCAAGAGAGGTCTCTAACGACTCACTTTGTATTAAACGAACAGTCGTTTTAGGACTAAAAAATACGAGCAGTATGATTAATTCATTATTTTCTTTTATGAATTTATAATATCATTAAATTTTATAAATTCTCGTGAATTTTTGTCCTTGGTTACTTAATTTTTTAAAATTATATCATTTAGGTTGATTATATGAACTATATTTAGGAACTAACAAATTGTATTCACCAATATTAACTGGCTTAATAATAAATCATAAATATTTGTTACAACATTTGTGTTTATGTACGCATCTTTTACGGTTTTTCTATAATTTCTATACATAATTATGCACTTATACGTATAGATATATATTCACAAGGGTGATGCTACACCCACCAAGGATTCTTACCGATCATGTAATTTTTTTTTTTTCAAATACTTTTTTAAACAATAAAAATATTTTTTTAAAAAAAGAAAAAAATATTCGTAGAGTCATTAAAAATAATTCTTTAACTATTAAATAAAAAAATTACAATCGATACCCACTCTTGGCAGTAGAGTAAATGAACTAGTTTGTTCGATAGCTCGCTCGGTACTCTTCCTGTTAAATTCGATTCGAACTCGACTCGTGAAAAAAAAAATTCACATGTGAAAACAGATACCCGCTCGATTAGTAAATAACACATACCTGACAAAACTTGAGTCAACAAGTTTAGGCTCGTTAAGGCCAGCTCATTTATGCTCGAGTCGACTTGTTAGCTAGACTCGATTAAAACTTATTCATATATTGATAAATATATACATACACTTACGTATATATATATATTAGCTAATAATATAGGCATAACACTTTTATAATTAAATATATAATATATAACCTAATTACTTATGTCTATATACTAAATATATTTCATAGCTATATTTTATAATTTATACAATAATTAGTTGATAAGATTTAATAATTTTATATAGTAATATGTGGGAACCATATATGAAATATGTAAGGAATAAAATATAACGGGCTCATGGTATTTTCTAGGCCCAGCTCAACGGGAGGAACTCATAAGGAGAAAAGAAAGAGAGAGAGAAGGAGGGGACAAATGCATAAAGGATGACAATGTGTCAAGAGAGAAAATGGATGATGTGACATAAAACAAAGAGAAGTGACATAAAGTAAAGAGAAGTGATATAAAACAAGGGGCATGAGATAAAAGGCACGGGTACATACGACTTCAAGAACTTTTGGCAAGGCTTCACAAAGACTTCACATTCTTCAACCTCACCATAGATACTCTAGTGAGAGGAGGAAAGCCAAATGATAGAATTCAGATCTCTATTGTATGTGGAGGATGAGTGACCATAAGAGATTGTAAACAAGTATATTATAGTGAAATTTTTCCTCCCCAAACCTCTATGGACGTAGGCCTAATGTCGAACCACGTAAATCTATGTGTCTACCACTATTTATTTTCTTTGCATTTAAATACTATTCACCGCAATGGCTGTACTCACGGATACTATATAGCTGTATCGGACCACCGTCGGGGGCTCCACGCAACATCGATCGAGGCCCAGACCAATCTCAGTGGGGCTGAGAATGGATCTTTCTCCCCTTCTAAACTGTTATGTTATTTTTAGGCGTTAACAAAATAGATATATGCTATTATATTATGTGTATGTATTAATAATTTATGTAGCTATATAATATATTGTATTATAGACAAATATAAACTAATTAGATATTAATTATTTATAAATTTTTAAAATTTTATTAAATAGATGTTCTACTTGTTACTTTTACAAATTTAATATTAGATTTTTATTTTTATTTTTTATAATTATTAAATCTTATTCAAAAAATAAAAAAATAAACAATTCGAGCCGAGTTTGAGTTCGAGTTGAGAACTTAGCCTAGCGAGTTGAGGTCGAATAAAGAATAAATAAAAATATTGAGTTTGGATTTGAATTTGAATATTTTGAATTGAGCCGAGCTCAAAAAGTCAAAAACCGATTCGGTTCAACTCAAATACAACCCTACTTGATAGGTATTCTCGGTAGGACTAGGATTTTCTATATTCACAATAATAATCCACTCAATCATTTTAGGAAGATTATTTTTTACTCTGCCTCTTTTTATATATACTAGCACGGTCAAAGGGACGTTTGCCAATTTTTTTTTATTTTTTTACCTAGTGATTAAGGAAGTATTTTTTAATGATATTGTGAATTTTTTATTTTTTTAAAAAATGTTTATGATGATTAAAAAAATACATGAAAAAAAGAAAAGAAAAATAAAAAAGTGAAATACACATTCAGGACACATTTTCGGGCTACTTTTTTAGTAACTGTAGCAGTTCTCTTTAGTTAATTAAAAATATTGTCATATTGAAATTATGTTAAAACTTTAATTATTTATATAGTTTTACTTTTTTAAAAATATTTAACAAAATTTCATCATTTATTTAATGATGAAATATTAGTATTTATAAATTAAATTTGATAATTTATTTATGATATGATATTTATACATTAGCCACCCATACGGCACCGCACAACCACCACCAACCCGCCGAGCTTGTCCCCACAGACCTCTCTCTCTCCCGCTGGAACAGGCCAAAGCCCGTAGCCCTCTTTCTTCCTCTACACGCACGGGTTTCTCCCCGTGTATTGATTTGGTGATGTGTGGTGATTTTGTGATTTTGTGGTGATTTGGTTTCTTCCTGTGCTTTGATTTGGTGATTTGTGTTGTGATTTGTGTGGTGAGATTTTTTTATTTTATGGTATTTGTGTGGTGATTTGTTGTGAGATTTTGCGGTGATTTTACCATGAGTTTTCTATGAGAATAGAGAGTGATGCAGATGCAGAGAGAGACGTAAGGTGAAATAATATTTATTACTATTTATGTTATTGTTCATTACTGTTTACGTTATAGATGCTTTTAAGAAACAAGGCAACTCATCATCACTGATCATCATGATCACGTACGTCGTACCTCATCACTACTACAACTGATCTCGATCATTGATGATGTTATCTTCCAATAAAAATTATGCTAAACATGCTGCATGTCTCACCCAGATCAAACTAATCAATACGTTCCACCCAATCAGAATATCAAATTTTTTAATTTTTATTTCTTTGTTAATTAATTAATTAATTAATTATATCGTTGAAGGCCAGCCTTGTACTCAATATGCATGCCTTTAGATAATTAGATTAATTAATACGACTATATAATATTTAAGACTCGAGAGCTTTCAAAGTCATTGTCATAATTTTGCCAAACAAAAGCAAAACTTTTAAATAATAATAATAATAATAATAATTTGAAAAAAAATTAAAGGGTCAGTGTCATCAAAATTAATAATAATTTGTTATAATTTGTTCATGTGAAGGTCCAGGCAAGATTATTAGATATTTTTTCAGATGAGAAATTGTAAAATATAGCAACATATATTATTGTTTTTTAGTGATTTTATAGTGATTTTATTAATTTTTTTTCCTCACTTTGTCTCTCTCCTTTAGCTCGATTCATCCCCACGTTCTGTTCTCCTTCAGCCCAGCCCGGCACCGCTGTGCACCGGCCAGCCTCACCGCCACCACCGGCAAGTACCCCTCACGCCGACGACCTACTCAGGCACCACCGATGTCCCCCACGCGCAACTCTATCTCTCCTCCGCAGAAACCCATCTGAAATAGGTTTCTCCCATTTATCTCAACCTACGTCGCCGTACGCAGCCACCCAACGTCACGACCACGATCGGCGACTCCCCCTCACGCCGGTGACCAACCCAGCCACCTCTGATGTCCCCCACGCGCAGCCCTCCCTCTCCCCCTCAGAAACCCAATTGAAATGAGTTTCACCCATTTGTGTCCAGTTGTGCAGCCGTACGCGGCCACCCAGGCCACTGCACTTCCACCACTTCACACTGGCAACAACCTCTACCAGAAGCAGCCACCACGAACCTCCCTTTCCCTCTCCGTCGCACACTGGCATTCACACGCACACGACAACTCTCTCTCTCCCTCTTAAACGAAGAAGAAATCATACCGGGGAAGTAATATCTGAAACGTGAACAGTAATTATTGTTCATTACTGAAGATGTTACTGTTCATATCTACATAGGCTCTTTTAAGATATAGGAAGATATATATATATATATATATATATATATTGTTGAATCAGCTCTTTTACATTTAAACTAGTGAGGACGGCATTTGCAAGACATGTGTGCATGCAGTTGCCCATATTTGAAGTTGTGCGTAGGGGTGATAAACGAACGTTCCGAATTGGAGAAACCGACTGAACCGGTAGTTTCGGTCCGAATTGGATCAGATTGAGACTGAGATCGGTCGGTCTCAATCCATATTTTAGAGTACAGAAAATTTTCAGTTCAGTCCCGGTCCAGGGTTTTTCACCCCGAACCAGACCGAATGAAAAATAAAAATAAAAAATATATTTTATATATATTATTTATATAATAATTATACAATTTATTATGTAATTCTCATCTAACCTATCACCATTTTTAATATAAAATTTTAAATATGTTATTAACACTTGTTAATATTATATCAATTAACTAATATTTAATATCAATTAGCTAATTATTTAATAATAATATAAATTAATAATGTAATTTTCATCTAATTTATTATCATTGACCATATAAAATATTTTTTATTGAGTTATTACATAATCCATATTAATAAGTTACTTAATTTTAATTTAGTATTTTAAATAATTTTTTTATTAATTGATTTTAAAAAATAAAAATAAAAAAATAATTAGGTCAGACCGAACTGACCGACACTGGTTCGGTTCAGTCCCTATTGGTGTTCAGTCCGTTCCGGTCTGAAAAAATGATGGTCCATCACCAAACCGATTTGCACCCTTAGTCACGAGTACTAAAATATTTTTTCATTATGAAAATAAGAAAACTTGTATAAACTTTTACGACTCGAGTCGAATTTATACAAACTAAGCGCATTTAGGTATGTTTGGATTCTTAAAATATTTTAAAATTTTGTAAATAGTATTGAAATGATTTTAATAAAAATATTTTATTAAATTTTGAAAAAAAGAAAAAAATCTGAATAAATATTATATTGGAATTCGTGAAAGTGAATAAATAAAATTATAAAATTGTTTGAATGTAAAATATTATTTCTGTTTTGAAGTTTGCAAAAGACAAAAGTTGTATTAATTCTTGTGTTTTATTTTGAAGTTTATAAAAGTTGTATTGATTTTTATATTGGAATAATGATTAGGTAATAATAAGATGAAAAAGTTAAAAATTTGAAATTGAAAAGTGATCTATATTTAATCGATATTTGATAATAAAATTATGAGAGATTTTGAAAATTCTTATATTAACATGACCTAAATTTTCTTGTTAATTAGATTTTCTTATTTTCTAAATGAATTGAACTAAGTCATTTATAGACATTTCATTTGGTTTATAGGACACGTTAATAATGGTTTCTTTTCAATGTTTATTGGAGTAATACATTTGCTCCATACACTATGGGTGACAATAGCTATCACCTTGTTTTTCTTTATAATTTTGACAGACGAATCAATATTTCTGAAAATGATTTAGCGATTAATATACATACATCGACGGACAAAATTGACTGACGATCATCCATGCATCGTTCCAACGCAAGTTAAAATAGTTAATTGGGTCAAATCTTCACTAAACATATTGACAAGTTTCTAGTTATTTTTAACCTTATTAAAACAAATTAAGAACAAGTATTAGCATATTTAAATGATATAAATGCTTAGGTTTTATAATGTTCATTTTTAAGGACATATTGATGATGTTGTTTTTTTCAAGAGAAATTTTATTTGCAATCTCTATTTAAGGACTGCATGTGCAAGTATTTTATTAAATGAAAAAAAAGTACCATTTTGATAAGGATATTATTATAATTTTTAAAAAAATTAAAGATAAAATTAACTAGACTTATAATATAGTCCCTATTTAAAGACTGTACGTAACATTGCTCTTTTTTTAATCAAGTTACGACTTTGTTAAGTTGGTTTTGAAGTGTTTAAAATTATGCGAAGATACCGACATATCATTAATCTATTTGTCTCCCACCTCCACATTCTTTGATAAAACATCGCTCAACCTTATTCAAATATTAGAACAGAAAGTTGGAGATTTATTGGCACTATAACCGTCAGACATAAACCTTTTTACGTCTACTTTATTTGTAACCGCCCAACTCACTCTCTAAAGGCTCGACCCGGTCCAAGTCTTAAAAAAACCAAACATAAAACAATCTTTTTACACTTTTACGTAAAGAAGTGTTACAGATATAAAAATATTATATAAAATAAACTAAAAAACTAACATAGTTTTAAAAAATCTATTAGATCTATTTTATAATAAAAGTAACTTTACAATTTGACGTATTACATCAAGCCACATCAATTTGTGAGTTTACTTTTGTATAATCCTTATGTGGTTAAAATATTTTCTTTTCACGTATAAGACTGTTCATCGGGACCAGAACCCGGGTTGCAAAACCCGGATACACCCATTCTGGGTACCGGGTTTAAGGGTTTTAAACCCAGAACTTGGTTTTTTTTTTTTTTTTTTCCTCCTTTAATTTGAATGTTTTTTAAACTAACAAACAAACGTATAAACCCCAACCAAAACCACACAAGCAAAATTGGGTATATGAGTGTATCCATGAGTATCATTAACAACTATTATATATGTAGGGAGTTTATGAGAGGAAAAAAAAAAAACTCAAAAACTATATATAATTGCATGTACGTGAGTTAAACGCAGACAACCGTGGAGACGGAAAGTAGGCAGGGGAAGGTATTAGCATACTGGAAAGAGAGGATAGAGCCATGGAGCAAGGGCTTGTCGTCATTGACAACGCAATCATCGTAGCCAAGCCTCTTGAAGATGTTATACGAATATAAAATAAAATAAAAAATATAAAAAATTCAAACTAAGAAAAAAAAAAAAGAAAAAAAAACTGAGTACTGAGTTGTAAACCCGGGTTCTAGATTTAAAATCTAGATTCATCTGGATTTCGCCCCAAGTCTAACCCGGGCCAATCTAGTTCGGGTTCTGGCCCGAGTTTAAAACCTGGATGAACAGTCCTATTCACATAACTCCTCCACTTTTCCCTTGCTTGCCCATTGTCCAGATTCCAGCATGCCGTTCAGACCTCCCAACCCCAAATCAGCATAGCCAACACCAAAACCTGCAAATACAAAGTTAAATATCTTATTTGGATAATGAGATAAGATGAAATGAGAAATTTTTAAAACTTCTCATAATTTCTTTCTAAAACATCACTTAAACACAAAACACTTTCATTTTCAAATTTTCAAATTTCAAATTTTTTTATCTAATCATTACAACTTTTATAAACTTTAAAATAAAATACAAAAATAATACAATTTTTTTAAACTTCAAAACAAAAATAATAATAATAATTATATTCAATCAATATTTTTACTTTATGATATTTATATTCAACTTTTTTTGTCTGCTTTTCCAAAATCCCAATAAAATATCTTAATTGAAATTATTTCACTATTATTCACAGAATTCTGAAATACTCCAAGTATCCAAACGAGCACTTAGGGCTTGTTTGAAAATAATTTCATTCCAAAATTCTCAATTTTATCTCATCTCATTTCATCTTATCTCATTCACAAACATAATTTAAATACAAAATTTTCAAACTAATTATTACAATTTTTTCAAACTAATCATTACAACTTTTTCAAACTTTCAAACAAAAAATAAAAAATAATTCAACTTTCAAATTTTCAGACAAAAATAATATTATAAAATTATATTCTAATAATATTTTAACTTTATAATATTTTTTATTCAACATTTTCTCTATCCTTTCCCACAACTCAAAAAATACTCAATTCAAAGTATTTCACTATTATTCATAAACTATCTTACTACTATTCATAAAATTTTCATCTTATCTCGCTCCCTAAATCTATATATCTATAAAACTATTACATAGATACAACAAAAAAGAATACAAAGATCCAAAGAGTGCAATAAACATTCATCTAGCCCACAGACGGGCCATCGAGGTCATGGGCTTGGGTGAGACATGAACAAGAAGAGGAGACGAAAAGGAAAGGGAAGGGGGTTGACCGTTAAAAATTTGTGAGAAATACGAAGAATTCTAAGATTTTATTTTAGAATACATGCCCAAGCGAATGAAAAACTCGTGTGGATGGGTAGCCTACTTGCTACCCACTCGCCTGGGTTTTAATTTATATAGTATCCGCTCGTGCTCGCACTTGCACCCGCACCTAGTTGCATGTCGTCCCTTAGCGAGACAAGTAGTTGGAGCTGGCAGAGTGGGTCTAGGTGACCAGCCATCCACCTTAAGAAGAGGTTCTGAGATTAAATAGTGTATGAATAACTATAATTTTTAATAGAGATCTACGTTTTACCTCAAAATTTTGGGATAATTAAATTACAACGAGCCTTAGGTATAAAACTTGACTTTTAGCACAAAGTTTCAGCCTCTATAGATAGAAAATTCAAAAGGACTCTTCAAGTCCTAAAGGATATGCTGAGAGCTAGCGTGATAGATTTAAGGAGATTTAGACTGATCACTTACCTTTAATGAAGATTGCTTACAATAATAGATAACTGTAAGGGAAGCAATGGTATGGTTGGTATCATACCCTACCAAGCTCTATACGGGAGAAAATGTAAATCTCTTCTTTATTAGGATGAGGTTGGCAAAAGAATAATCTTAGGAGTCGAGATTGTGGAGAGGATTTGTGAAAAGAGTATATTAATTTGAAAGATGTTGCACACAACTCAAAATAGACAAAAGAGTTGTATAGACAGATGGAGGAAAATGAAGAAGTTTGAGATCGAAGATAAAGTATTTCTACGAGTTACATCAATAAAGTGTATTATAAGACTTGGCAAGCAAGAAAAGTTGGGTTATCATCTACGTGGATTCGTTTGAGATTTTGTAAAAGGTCGGTCAAGTTGCTTATCGAGTTGCACTAGCGTCGCTCTTTTTAGGATACATGATGTTTTATGTGTTTCTAAGTTAAAATATATTTTTGATCTTTCACATATGTTGGATTATATATGAGTCTTTGCAAATTCAAGAAGATTTATCATATGAAGAGATCCCAAATTGTAGATAAACGAACAAGTATTACACTAAAAAAATAATAAAATTTGGGAAAGCTCTTTGAAAGAATCAAACCTCAAGAGAAGCATCTTGGATGCGTGGGGCTTAAACCAATCCCCCCTTGTTATCTCTTTACCTGATCTCTCACCTCTCTCTCTCTCTCTCATCATTGAATTTTGAGAAGTTCGTGCTCTACTTTAAAGGGGTTCAAGTCTTTGCCAAACCAATAAGAATGCCTAGCTTCTTGTGGGTGTGTATCAGGCATATTGTTGTTGACAGTGACTGGAGTTCTCTATTATCAACAAATTTCGAGATTAAACGAGTTTGAGGTCTAGTGGCTTGATGGTCATCAGTTTATATTTTGTTGCTTTACGATGATAACTTTTGATTGTAAAGAGAATTTTAGTTGAAACCATATTTTTAGTTACTAGTAAATTTTGTTGGACTATTTGTCGTGTAAATATATATTTAGATTTTAGGTGCCCTAATACCGAACCTTGTAAATGGAAATTTTGAGGTTTATTTTAATTATTATTGAAAATAGCTTAGACATATTTTACATTGTTAAATAAGATTAATTCGAATTACCTCAAGAAGCGGAATTTTCACAAACCCGGATTTTTTCTCGTCTTACAACCCATGTCACTTTGTTGTTTTTCTCATGAGAGGTTAATTAACTTCCCTGAAGTTAAGTGGTAGTGGATGAAAGTTAATTAATAACCTCTCCATCCATGTGAACACAACATAGATCATGGAGTTACCCACTACTAATATCTCCCACTTTTTCGTAACAGGTGCCATGCTCATTAATAATCTCCTCCTAATCTTTCAACCAATTATCCCTCATACAGAAAATGAAGTATGCGACCTGACAAGAAGGTAAAGGGTAGGAATACTATATTAAGTCACCATCATAATAACATAGTATATCACTCATAGTATCTCATCTATGCCCCAAACTATTTGATCTCACTAGGTCAAGTGTCCTTAATCCTCACGAATTTATAACTCAAAGCAATTTTTGACTTCACATTATATAATCTTCTCACGATTATATCAAGTCAAAACGACATAATCACCTGGGCTATGAGACAAAACAATAAGTAAGAATCTAAACAATCTTCAATAGACACTAATTATGTCAATTCAATTAGACTTGAGTGCTGTCCTAGATATGCTTCGCGAGACCGTATTATTTGTGGCCTTAAGAAAACATGCTAAAGCAACAATATCAAGTTTTCATCTCATGACATAGTTTCAGGTTCAAGAGCATAGAAATAGATCATTTGTTGATCTATTAGGACTCATATAATAATGGAGCAGGGACTCATCTAATCACTCCCTCATGTGGTCGTCTATAGTACATATAGTATGAAATGTATGTTACAGTGGAACTCCCACTTAATTGGGTTTGTCATGTTCAAACACTATAGGAATCTTAGTCTAGTCACCACAAACGCACTCTAACTTGAGTTTCTTAGCACAATTACTCATCTGGTACCTACCTAAGATATCACATTCCACTTTAATTAGGCTTCATGAAATTGTGCAAATACTTTATATACGACTCTTGTAAGTCTAATCTTAGCCAAACTAAGGCAACATTATTTAAATTTATCTTAAATGCTTCGAAAGCATTAAGATATTTACTATCTCACTTTCCAAACTCCAAAGTAATCAATATGTCTGATCTTGCTCACTATTCAAGTGCCAAGGTGATTATCCATGTGAGTGGACTGATCTTTGCCTGTGACATCTTTATAATGTGTGATTTTCACTTAGTATCAGTTAATTAATAATATGAAATAAATACAATAATCTTACTGCAATAGATACTAACAATGTCAAATGTATAATAAAGTCTAAGTTATCCTCAATACAACATATATAAATTCCGATGAAGTCCCAAACTCCTAACATGAGTTTGGAAAATATTTCTACTAGTAGCCTTAGTAAGAGGATCAACTACCATCTTGCTAGTAGAGATATGTTGTAAGATCACCTCTCTTCGTGCAACAACATCTCGAATGTAGTGAAAATAAATATCTATGTGTTTGATTCTATCATGGTATTTGAGATCCTTGGCATATGTCAAAGCTGTCATACTATCACTATATATCTTAACAACTTCCTTTGTAACAGCCGTAACCTCTAGGTGCTGAAAAACTATTCTCAACCAAACAACCTCTTGTACAACTGATGAACATGTAGCGTACTCTGACTCCATCGTGGACAAAGCAACGCATGATTGTTTCTTGACCAAAAAATAGCTCCCCATTAAGCATAAAAGCATAACACGTCGTTGATTTTTGCTCATCTTTGTCACTAGCTCAATCAGCATTGTTATAACCCTTCAGTCTCTTATCTCCACCCTGATAGCAAAGAACGACGTCTGTTGTCCCACAAAAAATCATCTTAACTGCTTGCCAATGAACAAATCTTGGATTACTCTGATAACGACTAACCAATCCAACTGCAAAACAAATGTCAGGTTGTGTACACAACATAGCTTATATCAGACTTCTAATTGCACTTGCATAAGGAACTCTGGTTATTTCTTTTTTTCCTCATCATTCCATTCTTACGGCAATGTTCTAGACTCAAAATATAACCATTTTCAATTGGACTGCCTATGGGTTTGGAGTTGTGCATATGAAATCGTTCTAGAATTTTCTTAATATAAGTCTCCTAAGAAAAATAAGAAGCTTCCTGAATCGATCCCTTAAAATTTTAACTCCCAGTATATAATTTGCTTCACTCATGTCCTTCATCTCAAAAGTGGAGGACAACCACTCTTTTGTGGTGACAATTATCTCCATAGCATTTTCAACTAATAAGATGTCATCTATGTACAAATACAAAATTAGAAAACTCTTCCTTGTACGTTTGACATACACATAATGGTTTTCTTCTAGCATCTCAAAGCCAATTGAAGTAATGGAACGTTTCAGTTGGCACACTTTACACTCTTGTCCTTCAACCTCAAAACCAACAGATTGATCCATATAGATCTCCTCATCTAGTTCTCTATTGAAAAATGCAGTTTTCATATCCATTTGGAAAAGTTCCAAATCTAGATGTGCAATTATAGTTAGAATGAGATGAATGTAAGTAAATCTCACGACATGGGAGAATATTTATTCATAATCTATACCCTTTCTTTGGGTATGACCATTCGCCACAAGTTGGACCTTATACTTGTCAATTGATCCATCTATCTGGTGCTTAATTTCTAAAACTCATTTGATTCCAATAGATTTGCGCCCACGTGGAAGGTCAACTAACTCCCAAACTTGATATTTTGACATAGAACTCATCTTATCTCTCATAGAAGCCAACCATTTATTTGAAGTAGGTGAACTTAGTGTTTCCTTATAAGAAGAAGGTTCATCAAAGTCACGCGGAGTGCACATGAAAGATTCCCCTTCAATCTCAAAAAGACGATGAGGAATGGTTCTACGTTCGCTTCTACGTAACTGAGACTCTTGTAAGTTACTTTCTAGTGGTACACTCCCACTAGGAGGCAAGTCACTCCCACTATCTTTTGCGATTCTAGAATGTGATAATTCTCTACCCTCGTCAAAAGGTAGTGTAACTCCCTCAAGTTTTTGCAACTTAGAAAGTTCAAGATCATTCTTTGCTTCACCAATATTGAAAAAAATCATTCTTGATAAATGTGATATCATGTGACTCTATTTCTGTCATCCCTCTACTAGGATGTTCACCAAACATTACACAACCCTTTGAGCTCTCTGAATGTCTTATGAAGATACAATTATTTCATCTAGAGCCAAGTTTTTCATATTTATGGGAAGTGTTGTAAATATAACCCATAAATTTAGACAAACTTGATCAAAAACACTAAAAGCCTGTAGGCCAAATATTTATTATTTTTTTTAAGATTTTTGCTATTAATTATTAACTATTCACCCATATTCCACACCTAACAATTTTTTTTTTATAAAATGTGGAGTGTGTAATAGTAAATAATAACTGATGAGAAGAATTATTCTTAACAGATATGTATATATATTTATTAAAGACTATTTATTGGCGACCAACCTAAGGTTGAGAGTCACCAGCAAACCATGCTTCATGTAAAGAGTGGTTGTCAGTTTTGGTTCAACTTTATGGCCTTCAACAACCTTGACCTGGTACCTCAACAGGATCGAAGCAGCTACCATTTTCATCTGCATGTAAGCAAACTTCTTCCCCAGACACAGTCTGGGACCGGCATTAAACACAGCGTACTTGTATTGATTCTCGCTCACAAACTGCCCCTCTTTTATCCACCTCTCTGGCTTAAACTCTAAGCAATCTTTTCCCCATATGGACTCCATTCTAGCCATTGAGAAAGCACAGTAGAAAACCCAAGCTCCATTTTTAACCCTGCTCCCGTCCGGAAAAACATCGTCTCCTTTGACTTCTTTGACATCAATTGGCACTGAAGGGTAAAGCCTTAGAGACTCTGATAATGCTGCCTCTAGGTAAACCATCCTTTTCAGTTCTTCTAACGTAAAAATTACGTCACGTAGTTCATTAATCTTAGACTTGCGAGAACCCAAAATTTCATTAATCTCACAGAGAATTTTGGTTTCTACTTCTGGGTTCTTATGTACTAACCAGAAAAACCACGCCAATGCCACTGAGCTCGTGTCTCGCCCTGCTAATACGAAGCTAATGCACAAATCTCTTAGAAGTCTGTCCGAAAAACGCATTTTCTTATCTGGTACTTCAGAGTCTTGAATTAGTCTTGACAAGAGATCAGAATGATCATTCAAGCTGCCAAACTTAATGAAATCGTTCCTTCGACTTGCCAAAGTCTTCTCAGCAAAGTCATGCACGATTTTTATTGCCTCCTTGAGCCGCTTCTCGTATCCAATCCCAAAGTATCTCATGGGCTTCCATACAAAAGGTGGCAACAAGAATCTGAAAGTAGTCAATTCTGCAGCTTCTTCGAAAGCTTTCGCGAAAGGAACTTCAGGTAAATCAAGGGCCAAGCACCCAGGATCAGTACCAAAAGCAGCAGTGCAGATGTTATCAAAAGTAAACCGAAGAAGCACTTCTTGGAGATCAAAACTAGTACCCTCCGACTCCACGAGCTTCTCTAATAATTTCAGCAGCTTCTGGTGCACCAAATCTTTCATGGTTTGAAATGAGCGCTCGACGAACTGCCTTGAATGCATCTCAGAAGTTGCAATTCGCCTTTGTTCCTTCCATAATTCATCGTCAGCATTAAAGATACCATCCCCAAGAAAGTCAGAAAACCTCTCTCTGTAGTACTTACCTTTGGGGAAATTCTCGAACTTTGACTTGAGCATATATTCAATGTTGGAAGGATTAGTGGTTACGATTCCGAAGACCCCTCCCATCCACACTCCCCTGAAATGGAAGGTTCCCCCAGCTTTGATCAAAGACTCGGTGACCCAATCATAAACGTCGTTGAAATGGAGGAAAAGTGACGGTGTGATCCCTAGAACTGGCCACAACATTGGACCCTGCAGCTTGTTGGCGAGTGATCTCTGTAATATACAACTAAGAATGAACATTCCTAGCATGGAGATAGTAACTTCCCAACATAAGCGAGAATCCAACCATTGCAGTGAAGAGAAAATAAGCTTTCTCGTCATTTCTATATCCCTTGTGGTTGATGAATTTGCAACGCTCAATTTAACGTACGTGCAGTGGAGCAAGAAGACGGATGTGAGCTAGTTCTATATATGAATGAGATCAGATTTTTCAGCTTACAACAAGACATTAATCAAACTGTAATATAGACTTTGGAAAATATATATTAATTAATGGTAGCACCAGCTTCTTTGACCCGGCCGATGTGTGAAATAATTATGAGATAAGTGTCGTGTAGACGGTACTAGATTAATTAATTAATTTATTTTTTTAAGGAAAACTATATCATTTATTCGTTAGAAAAACTTACATTTATGATCGGATGCCCATATCAAACACGTCATCATAAACCAAAATAATACATTTGGAGTTCCACCAATGTACTATTTCCTTTTGTGACTAATCTAGTCTTCACTATTACTGATACTCTCTACAGATAAATGTCGAAGTGACAACACTCTCTACCTAAACAAACTCAACCTCTATAGACAAACTCTTTTATTATTTTAATTAACAATAAAGAAATAAAAAATGAAAGCAGTAAGCTGATAGATGTGAAAAAGGATGGATTACATTTTGGACCAACTCCGGTAGATTTCAGAATTTATGATGATCCGTAAAGACAATGCACTTGTCTCTTTTCAGCCATAAAAGTCAGATCTGAAAGATTTGGTGGTGGCAAGTCTGGTGATCTGGTGCGTGTGTCGAGAAGAACTGTCGAAATGGATGGCACGTGAGGACCATGCGTAGATGTGAGTGGCGTGTGAGAACCACACGTGGTGATTTTTGTAAAACCATCATTTTCCTCCAAACGATTTTTGACCTATAAATCTGCTTGTACCACATGTGTCTCTCGGGAGTTGTCGGAGAACTGTAAATCTGTCTTTATTGACCTTAAAAAAAAAAAAAAACTAAGTAAAAGAAATTTTGATAGACAAGGTAGGTGAATGGAGGAATGAGGAAAGATAGGTGATAGACAAGGTAGGCGAAAATCAAATTTAGAGTCCTTTGCTTTTTACAAGAGAGAGTAGATCATATAATTAATTTAACTAATTTTGTACGTGGTCGGCGTTGCAAATTTATTTGGGACCTAATCCTAAGAATTAATGAAGGTACGTACGTATTGCCACATTATATTGAATGTGAAAAAGATAATTAGCATGTGGAGTGTGTCATTAATCATATACATATATATATTTATATATATATATATATATATATATGGAATTGCTCTCAAATTAAGCCAGTACCTTTAGTTATAACATCTCATGAATTGCACTTCCGATCCCCAGCTAATTTGATTGACCATAACCATTAGAAGATTTGTGGGACAATCAATCACTTGATGTTAAAGCAGTCAAAAAGAAGAAAAAGTCTGATCACCGCAAGTACATTAATCTATACTCTTAACGAAAAATATGGAAATAATAGTAAAATGATTATAAATAATATTAAAATTATTTGTAAATATATAATAGTGAAATGATTTGAGTTAAGATATTTTATTCAATTTTTAGAAACAAGATAGAAAAAATTAGATAAAAATATTATAAAGTTAAAATATTATTGAAATATAATTTTTTTTATGTATTTCTTTTTTGAAATTTTAAAAAGTTAAATTATTATTATTTTTTTTTTGAAATTTTAGAAAAGTTGTAATGATTAAATTATTAAAAGTTTGAAAATTTGAAATTAAAAAATATTTATGATTAAGTGATGTTGGGAAAAGAGATAAAATGAGATGAGATACGTCTTAGTTAATTCTCTTTTCCAAATCGCCAAGAAAGAAAATTATTTGAGGCAATTAGTTGCCGTGATTTTAGTCGCCGGAAATTATCAATAATTATTTACAATATTTTTTTCATTTTTCCACAAATGGTGATCAATTAAAGGTTAGTTTGAATATTGAGAATATTTCACTATTATTTATTATTTTATTATTAGTTTTTACTTACTATTCTTTATTATTCAATATTCTATCATTATTTTTTTATTATTTTTTTATTATTATTTACAAAATACCTAATAATAACTTACTATCCAAACGTAATCTAAGATGAGACAATTGCGACAACTACATCACGAGAAAAATTAGCTGAAAATACTTAATTCCGATGACTTTATTTATTATTTGCAGCTAATATAGTCGCCAGAAAAAGTTAATTTTCTTGTAGTGCATTCGAATTGTATCACAAATGGGATAATAATAACATGTGATACGAAGGGTCAAAATTACTCGAATATAGTAAATTAGGGTAACAAATATTAATTAGAAGTTTTGATATATAGTATAGGATGCAAATTAAAAATAACGATAATTTAAAAACAAAAAAAGTGATTTATTCTTTTGAATCTGTAGTACTTTTTTGCCTTTGATATCTCTGTTGGATGAAATTCAAAGGCCAGATCACTTAAAGAACTGGCCACTAGAAAAAGCAGACCAAAGTAAAGGCACCATATTATTCTTTTAATTTTCATCTTTTACAAAAGAGAACGTGGGAAGAACATCGTGTACGCCCAAAAAGTCATATCTTACAACTTTATTGTTAGCGCAGAGCTGAAGACAATGTCCTCCAAGCAGGCCCTACGTACAATGTTAATGCAATTGAGCCATAGGCTTTAATAATCTTTACTATTAAGCGCCTCGCCGTTGAAATTAATGAAGAATCCATGACCGAAAGCACCGGATATTAATTATTTTTTGCTCTAGATTGTATAATTGATCAAAGAATGAATATCTTATTTGATATAATCATCATTTTGTAATAATATAACATCTAAATAGAAAGGGCCGCCGTTGAGGCGAGCCATCTAAATTTGACGTTTAGGTTCGAACTCAGCATTTCTACTTTTCGGATCATTAGATTGGGAAATTATTCGGTCGAATCACTCTATTACGTATATTTGCAAGATAGTTATTGATGCGAGCCTGTGCAACGTCCTCGAACAACCGGTGCCAATAAATAATAATAATATGTAACATCTAACAGTGGATTTGGGACACGGTTTTTTGTATATCATTATAATATTAATATAATAATAATTACTTGATCATATATATCTATATTATATACCTATTGAAACAGCTTATATTCAACAATCGTTCGGTTGCGTTGGGATATTAAGATGAGTTGAGTTGAGTTATAAATAGTAATATTATGAGTTCTATTACGATGTGTTTAATTTTTTAGATTGAAATATAGGTTGATATGAATTTAACCCTTTTATAAAAAATTGAAAAAATAGTAAATTTTTTTAATAATTAGTTCTAGATAAGTTTGAGTTTGGTTTAACAACCAAACATGGTTTAAATTCTCACGGCTTTCAAATAACAGCAATTGCTATAATTGGTATTATTGAAAAGCGGTCACATTAACATATGCATCACTTCCAATCTAACGGCTTATCCTAAACTTTGTTAATAACCATTGCTTTTGGTAGGTGAATTCCTAGCTCTAACAAGCATGATAGTTAATTAATTGGGGGTTACTAAAGTTCGAAACCGAAAGTACTCTTTGCTAAAATATGGAAAAAGACAGAATTTTGTGCATATATTATAAGAAAATTATTTATTTGTGATTAGTTATTTCCTATAAAATAATTATTTTTTGTCAAAATAAATTTATTTTCATCGTAAATAGTCATTATCGTCTCAAATAATTCGTCACAAATAATCGTTTTTCTTGTTAAACTAGTATACTTTTGAAGTGATGTTAAATTAGCATCTTAAATTTTAAGATCTGATTAATTAAACATCTTGATTTTCTTTTTTCTTATCCTCTCTCTTCTTTAATCATATATATGTTAATCATGATAGAAAATCTCACAAACTAATTTGTTTGATTAATAAAGGTTATGATGATGATCAAGAGCTCTTTACATGATGTGTCAAAATAAGGTTGATCATCAAGGAATAATAACTTTTAGGCTGTTCAACTTCCTAACAAATTTAACAAGTTTCATGATCATGAACCAATTGGTTATAAACCTAAGAAGGCATCATGGGTTGAGAAAATCAATGACGTACGGAGTGAGAGTGAATGATGTAACTAAATAAGCCTAAATCATGTATGTAGTGGTTTAGACATATCGTTACCCTTTTGCTCTTACTGCTCTGATAGGGTTTCCAAATTGAGAGGTGCCCTGAATGGCTGCTGTTGGGGGTCCTGGGCGAGGGCAGACGTTTGCCGATATGGTGGCAAAGTCCGCGCAACCCTTACTTGAAGTTGAGATACCATTTCGTCCAGCTAAATTGATTGATGTTGAGTTATGTGTGCAATTTTCTAAAGAAGAGATTGAAAGATCGGCTGCCCCTTTTTTGTATTCCATGGTTTTGAAATTTCTCAAGCAGGGGCCTTCCCTTGATAACATCCGTGCGTTCATACGAAGCCGATGGGGTTTGGAAGCTCAACCCATGGTCTCTTCTATGAGAAAGCCACAGAATGTATTTGTGAGGTTTTCTAATGAAGCAGATTTTGTGAAGGCTTTTTCGAGGGAAGCTACAGATGTAGATGGAGTGCCTTAACGTGGCTTTCATTGGCATCCAAAATCCGATGAGGAATCTGAACCTTCGATGGTGCCGGTTTGAGTTTTTCTGCTAGGTTTGCCTCCAAACTACTACCATGAATCGTTTTTGAAAATTATAACTGCTCCTCTTGGGCAGTTTTTACGCCGTGACAATGCCACAAAATGTGCAGTCAAAACTGATGGAGTAAGAGTATGTCTTGAAATGGATGCATCGATGGAACCTGTAAGGAGGCTCTGGATAGGTACGCCCCACCAAAATTCCAGTTTTTATGTTGAGGTTGAGTATGAAACTCTTCCTGCTATTTGCTCTAGCTGTCGGGCACAAGGACATAGTGTTAAAAGATGTACAAGGAATGAGGGGGCCAAGAAAGTGAGTGTGAAAATTGGGCAACTTTGGAAAGCACAAAAACCAAAGAATATGGTGGAAAACTCTAACGAGGTAGATTTGTTGCCACAAGTGGAATCTAATATGGTTGTTTTTGTGGGACCTGGTCCTCGTTGTTCTAATAAATTTTACTTGGTAGATAAGTAATAACTTGGGGTAGTATTATGATAGAAATTAAGGAGTAGCAATCTGAAAAAAGCAGGGCTATTAAGGCCTCTGAAACGGAGGAAAATACCTTGCTATTGTGGTCAAAACAGAGAGATGAAGGCCACTTGGTAATTGGGAATATGGACATATTTGAAATGGAGGGGAATGTTTCTTTGATGTCAACTCATGTGGTGATGGAGACAGTGAGCAACGCGGGTCAACAGATTCATATTAATATGGGGGAAAGCCCTAAGGAGGCTATGCTGATTTTGGAGGGCTGGGCAATTTAAGGGGGGCCTATTACTAGTATCATGTAAGAAACTAAGAGGGAGCCAGTTGGAAAACAGAGAGATAGTATAGATTCAAAGCCTGAGATTAATGCCATGGTGTTATCTGAAAAGAGGGATCAAGACTCTTCAGAACCTGAGATTAATGTTCCATTGATTACTTCTACTGTTGTGCTGGAGGTAGAGACTAGACTTGCACAACCTCTGTGTTTGAAGGTTGATGCCAATATGGTTATTGAAGAGAGGTTTACTGAAATGGTGCAAGAAAATATGACAGCACAACTTTCTTTTCAGGAGTCGAAAGATACAGGGCAAGTGGCCCAAGATCCAATGAGACTAAAAATGGCTGATGAAAGTGCTTCAGAACCAGAATGTGAGAAGGGGGAACATTTGAGTAAAATCAAACAATATCCTTTAGATACTGATGATGTATAGAATAGATATTAGATTAAGGGTGGAAAAAATGCTAAGAAGCTCAACTCAGGTTCCTCACAAACTCGTTTGCATAGATCTATGATTTGTAACCCTTTGTTTTAGAATATCCGTGGCCTAAGATCATCATGAAGAAGGTTGTGTAAGCTAATCAGGAAGTTGAAGCTGAATCTCATTATGTTAGCTGAGTCGTTTGCGGAGGATAATAAGATGAAAATTTTGCGAAACAGGTTAAAGCTTGAAAATTGTTTTTCAAATCAATGTGCTGGTGGGAAACTTTGGGTGATTTGGGGTAAAGGACTGCAGCTCTCGGTCACCAATTTTAGTGCTCAACATATCACAATTTGTATGTTGAGTAACTCTCGGCAAGTTTTTATTTTTGTGGTTTATGCTAAATGCAATCATTTGGAAAGAAGAGATCTCTGGAGGTTACTACAACTGGATGCCGTGCAAGATATTCCTTGGCTATGTTTTGGGGACTTTAATATTATTCATACAGAAGAGGAAAGAAAAGGTGCTAAACCTCGATTAACGGCTGCCATGGATGATTTTAATGAATTCATTGATAATTGTGGTTTAGTAGAGATGAAGGCAGTCGAGAGTAAATTCTCTTGGTGCAATGGTCAGAGGGGGTTGTCTAGAAAATGGTCGAAGCTTGACATGTGTTTGCTTAACTCTTTGGCTGCAACCTCCTTGCCAGACTCTGCCCGAATGACTTTGGACCATGCTCCAATGTCTTTTGCTTTACATGCTTCGATAAAACGATATGACCTTTCCTCTTTCAAGTTCCAACAAATGTGGGTTTTGCATGCTAATTTGAGAGAAGTAGTTAAAGAGGCTTGTAATGACCCGGGCGTACCTATGGGTTGTTTTGGTTTGGCTACTAAGTTGAAAAAGATGGAAGTGGTTTTAAAGGACTGGAATTGTCGGGTTTTCGGGCACACAGAGATAAATATTCAGGCCTTGGAAAATCAGATTGAGCATTTAGAAAGTCAGCTTCAGGGTGGCTTCTCAGAGGACGTTGATTCGGCTTTACTGGTCGCTAAAGAACAACTTACTATATGGCTTCATAGAGAAGAAACTAGGCTATCACAACAGGTAAAGCTTAGTTGGATGGAAAAAGGGGAGGTGTTGGCCCAATTTTTTAAGACTTTTGCATCTTTATCTAAGACTGTTGTACATGAAATGAGATTTCGGGATGGGACATGCCTGAACAATCCGGAAGCTATTCATTCAGGAGCAGTGGATTTTTTTAGCTATTTCCTTCAAGCTAGACCATAGAGGAATCTACCAGATCTG
Organism: Juglans microcarpa x Juglans regia; assembly: GCF_004785595.1. Taxonomy (NCBI): domain Eukaryota; kingdom Viridiplantae; phylum Streptophyta; class Magnoliopsida; order Fagales; family Juglandaceae; genus Juglans; species Juglans microcarpa x Juglans regia. The sequence goes on from NC_054598.1 coordinate 23,821,705, forward strand.
TCGATGTATGTGCATAATTTTATTTTAGAGGAGGAGAATGATTGCCTCCTTCAGCTCCATTTGATCCAAGAGGTAAAAGAAGCTATGTTCTCCATTCTAGTAGATAGCAGCCCTGGACTGGATGGGTTTGGTTCTGGTTTCTATAGATCGTATTGGGATTTTGTTGAAACTGATGCCTAGATTTTACTCGGCTTCTCATATTGTGCTCATCCCAAAAATGGAACAGTCTACAAGTTTTGATAAATTACGACCTATAAGTTTGTGCTCTGTCGTTTACAAGGTGTTTTCAAAAATCCTGGTTCGCAGATTGTCACCTATCACCCATATTGAGCAAAATTATCTCGCCTGAATAAGGTGCCTTTTTGCTTGGGAGAAGTATATATGACAATATTACGTTGGCCCAAGAAATGATGCAGATGACAAACAAGAAGGTTCGTGGTGGTAATATGCTAATTAAAGTGGACATGGCTAAGGGTATGATAGCCTTGATTGGGAGTTCTTATTACATGTTATGAAAGCTTTTGGGGTTTCTATTCGTGTTTGTGAGTTGATCAGGCAGTGTATTTCAACTCCTTGGTTCATTGTGGTTATGAATGGGTTGGTAAAATGTTTTTTTCCCAATGGTGTGTTTCGTCTAGGAGATCCATTATCGCCATATTTGTTTATTCTGGTTGAGGAAACTCTCTCACGCTTGTTGAAACATAATTTTGCAACTGGAAAAATTATTCATTTCTTTCATCCCTGTAGTACACCCCTTATTTCCCACTTACTTTATGCTGATGATATTGTGGTCTTTAATAATGGAGGGAGATCTTCCCTGAAAGCTATCAGAGACGTTTTTGCTTTATATGAAGACTTGTTTGGGAAAATGGTGAGTAAAGATAAGTCATCTATTTTCTTCTCCAATTGCTATACGACTGCTCATAAAAGAAATATATTGCAGCTAACCTCGTTCTCCGAAAGTTTCTTTCCGGTTAAATATTTGTGTGTCCCCCTTTTTCCCCCTTTTTACTGGTTGGGTAAAGGTTTCTTACTTTGATGATTTGTTGAATCGTATTCGTGGTCGTTTGGACAGGTGGCAAAATAGATTCTTAACCATTGGTATCGTATTCTTGGTCGTTTGGATGGGTGGCAAAATAGATTCTTAACCGCTAGTGCTCGTCTTATTTTATTGAAACATGTTGTGTCGAGTATTCTAGTACATTTGCTATCAGTCTTATGTGCTCCCAAGACTGTGGTGGCATCTTTAAATAGGCTCAAGAGTAATTTTTTTGGGGAACATCAAATGGTAAGCAAAAGCGTAAGTGGATGGCTTGGTAGAAGATTTACTCCCCGACCTTGGAAGGGGCTTGGGGTTAAGAAAAATAGAGGAAGTTCAATCCTCACTATTCATGAAGATGGCTTGGAACCTCCTGTCTCAAGACTCGTTATGGGCAAATTTTTTCAAGAATAAATATTGGAGAGGCAAGCATGTGATCTTGGTGGATAATCGAAAAGGCTCATTATTATGGAAATGTGTTATTGCTATGGTTCCAAAGGTCCTTAGTCATGCTTGGTGGCGTGTTAAAGATGGACAGGTGTCTTTTTGGCGCGATCTTTGGTTAAAATCAAGTTCTCTTATGGAGTCTTGTGAAATCTCTGCGCATCCGTCTTTAAAGGTAAAAAAATGCCGAATTCAAAATGGATGGAATGTGGACTTGTTAAAAGAGTTGGTGGCGGAGTCAAAGCTGGAGGAAATCTTCAATGGTCTAGGTGAATATAAAGAATGCGCATATGTGCTGATTTGGAAACCGACATTGAATGGGGACTTCTCATCTAAGTCAGCTTGGGAGTGCATCTGTGTTCGTGCACCAAAAATTGACTCGGTCTCATGGATCTGGCATTCCGCTCTTCCTAAGAAATATTCGGTTACAATTTGAAAGGCTTTAAACTCCAGCCTCAGTGTTGATGCACGTATTAGATCTTTGGGAATCCCACTGGTCTCTAGATGTGAGTGTTGTGCTCAGGGGTGTATGGAAGATCAAGACCATGTCCTCGCCACAGGGATGATGGCAATGAATATTTGGCAAAGAGCTTCCTTAACTATGGGTATGTCATATGTTAGATCCTGAAAAGCTAATGTGGAGCTATGGTTTCTGAGAGCAACTCATTCATCGCAAAAAGGTACTTTGTTTGGTCTTGTTCCTATTATTATTACTTGGTCCCTTTGGGTTTGGAGATGTAAAGCTCGCATGGAAGGGAAACTGAATAATGTGGATACTTTATGGGGGGCGATAAAAGCAGCTATAGGTTGGGTTGGTTTAAGATTGCGTGTGAGTAAAAATTTCAAGGAGGGGGATGAAAGAACTTTGCAAAATTTTAGTATTTCGATAACTGTTGCTTCTACATCGAGAGTTTGTCTTGTGAAATTGAATAAACCTTCTACGGGGTGGTTTAAATTAAATGTGGATGGGAGTTCTCTGGGTAATCCTGGTCAGATGGGAGCTAGTGGCCTTGTCAGAGATGATTAGGGTCGTTTGATATGGGCCTTTGCTAAAGAGTTGGATGTTGGGACTAATAATGAAGCTGAACTACGAGCCTTATATTATGGCTTACAACACTGTAAAGATTTGGCCATTCAAAAAGTTGAGATTGAAGTAGACTCTTTATTAGTTGCTAGTTGGTTGGAGAAAGGAAGATGTAGCATATGGTACTTGGAAGATTATTGGGATAGAATACAGATTATTCTATCTACATTGAAATTTAAGATCGGGCATATCTTTAGAGAAGGTAATGCAGGGGCGGATTTTTTATCTCGTTAGGCTTTGGATCAGAAATCAGGCACATGGGCGACGTTCCAAGAGGTTCCGCACAAGCTTAAAGGGATTCTAAAACTCGACAAAATGGGTCTTCATGCTTTCAGACTCTAGACACGGTCTCAGGTTTGATGTTTTGGTTTTAAGTCGTTTGCATATTGTTGGTGTCCTTGGTCTCTAGAGGTTAAGGTGGTTTTTTTGGTACACTTGGGCTTTGGTTTTTTTTTTTTTCCTTATCTTGTAACCTCAAGTGTTCTGTTGTTTTCATAGTTTTCCTCCATTATAAATGAGGTTTTAGTAATAAAATTGGAGAGGGGTCACTGCTGGACATGTGACCCCAACTCTTAAAGAAAAAAAAAAAAAAGCCTAAATTAAGCCTTAAAATTTTTGGAAACGAATGTGATCATGATGTCACTCAATAAATTAATATTCATGCTTTGAGAATTTTGTCATAATTTGGATTGAACATATAATTGAAGAGTAATGATACAACTATAATTTTTTTTAATAATTATTTTACAAACGTATCTCCTCACTAATTGATGTGCGGAGAATTCCCTAGAATTGAAACCGGTCTGGTCTCGGTTTTATGTTTTATAGGACCGGACCGGACCGGTTCGCGTATTTATGTATTTTTAATTAATTTTTTATATTATATATAATTTTTATAAATTATAATTATATATAAAATAATGTTATATTATAATTTATAACATAAAATCTTAATCTTAAATATGAATATTTATTTGATCATATGTTTTAAATATAAAATATATATTAATTACATTTTATGGCTTATTAAGTTCTTAACATATTCTTTTTGATAAATATATTAGTAATACTAATATATATTAGTATATTAATTACTATATTATCACTAACATATAGTAATAGTACTACACCAATAGTATTACTATATACTAATATTATTAGTGTATTACTAATATTTATATATATTAATACATATATATATATATATATATATATATATATATATAAGTATAAGAGATTAGATATTTAATATATATTAAAAACTGAAAACCAGACTGAATAGACTGGAATTGGTAAAATTAAAAGTATCAGTTTAAGAGGGTAATCGGTGTAGTATTGATTGATGCACGTATATATGTTGAATTAATTGCATGAACATATGTACATCATTGTTTTTAGGTGCATTCCCTCCGTCTATTATTTTAAGTTTCTCTCTTTTTACTTTTTCTCTCAGAATTAAAGTGCAAAAGGAAGAGGCTTTAGATTTGATTCGGGTCCACTGGTCAAATCTCCTCGATCGAGTAAGAGGGTCTGCTAAATTTGGTGCTCTTCCTGAATGTTATGCGCAACACACGCAAAACATGCATAGTACTGATGAAGCAGCCCGAATATCTCAAACTGATATTTGTTAAAGCAAAGAACAAATGCGATCCCGTAATTTACACACAAGTATATATTTACATGAATTAAAGCTAGCTCGTATATTTATTACCGCATTAACTCTGAGTCCATGCTTAATTTGCCACCATTACTTGATCTGCACCCCATGAACTGGCTCCGAAACGATCCCTTCTCGCAATCTTCAACAAGTTTTGACGAAGATATCATGATAAAGAAGCTCCACCTTGCCCATGAACCTGATGGTCGTCGTCTTGATTCTGAGCTATTGCTTCGTGTAACGGAGCACATCCTGCTATATGCTGCTGGTGCTACCTCAGAAGCACCAGCAACCCCTGTGGTCGGTAACATTGGGATATCCCTTTGTAATGAATTATATATAAAGCAGTACTTTCGATTAACAGTTTTAGCAAAATTTTTCAGTGATGCTGCTTTCGTTGGATGTAAAGGTCTCTGAAGTAACATGCATGTCAAATTATAAGAATTCAGTGTCTTTTGTCCTCGTGTTTGTGAAACTATCCATCAAGTTAATGAATATGTCGAGACTGCATTTTGTTGAGTTTTGGGTCCTAATGCAGCTCTACACTTGTTTATTCGATTGCAAACGTTTCTTGCAGGTTTCTGATTTACATTTTGATGCTATTGGAAAGTATAATGAAGACAATGCTGAAGCATTTGGTTCCCAAGAACCACTTGGACAGGTCATTTACAAGATTTCAAGCCAGGCAATTTATCTCTCTCTCTCTCTCTCATGTGCAGATACGCACATATACATGATATAATACATTTGTTGTAATGCAGATACTCTGCAAGTGTTCTGGTGAAGATGATCTACACACGAGGACGATGTTTTTGTTTGATTTTCTAGGGAAGTATAAATGGGATGTGAAAATGGTTCTAGTACTCACAGCATTTGCGACAAGTTATGGGAAATTTTGGCTCCTAATGCAGCTCGATCCTCGAGATCCTTTGGCTGTATCAGTTGGAATGCTTAAGCAGTTGCCTAAAGATTTCAGCAAATTGAAGCCTCGATTCAAGGCACTGAGCCTGTTGATCAAGACAATGGTGGATGTGACAAAGTGTATCATCAAGTTTGAAGGCTTGCCTCTTTCACATGTAGATCTGGATAAGGAAATTTCTATCACCAAGGCTTGCATTCCTGAAGCTGCTTATTGGGTTGCTCGAAGTGTCTTTACATGCTCTTCTCAAATCACAGATTTCATAGCCATTCAACCTGAGCAAGTGCATGTTCTTTCTCTTCAATTGGCTTCCACATATGCTGATTTTTTTTTCTCTGCTTCGTTTTTTATATCGTATTATGAGGAATATTTGAAACATAGCTTACTATATTTGACATAATTGATCATTTTGGTTAGAATTGAGACTGTTCACAAAATCATTTGAATTAAAATGGCTGAACTCTCTGTAGTACAGGTGGTATTCAGATTCAACAATAATTGCAACATGGGAGCTCTCAAGTTTGGTTTTTAGGTTAAATAGGATATGCAGCCGCCTGAGTCAGCAGGTAGATCAGTGCCATAAACAAACAGGTAACTACTTAGATTATTCAAAACAATTTTGAAGCCTTATGCTTGTTCTTTGAGTGTAGGTTGTCTATTTCCATAATGATGCTTAATTCCAAATTTGCAGAGACAAAGATATGGCAGAAACTATCGAATCTCTTTCAGCAGACCTCCTTGGACAATCGGGAGGGGCTCAGTATGTTATGTGCTTTGACGGATGATCTGCCACTTAAGTATTGTCCCTCGCAGGAAAAGGTCTTATTCTCTCCAGCAGCTGTTTCGAATCAGAAAAAAGATTGTCATGCTGTCCAAAAATGCTACTGGAATATTATATATTGCGTCTGGCTAAAGTAATGAATGTTAAAAAGCATGTCTTCTCAAAAGAAATGTTGAGAAGTGATCCCATTTATCATAGATAGCTATGTTTGTTAGTTTATACGTAGGTTTATATATGTACTTTTCCTCTGAATTTGCCATTTCCTTTCTGTTCTATGACAGTTTGGTGTGTCTGAAATGAAGAACAAGGTAGTTATGCTCTTGATCACAAAGCCAGAGCTCCTCCCAATGGAGGAATTACTTCTGCTGGTTCAGCAAACATCTGATCACCCTCTCAACAAGAATTACAAGGGAAGTTATGAGATTATATGGTTTCCCATTACATGTTCTGAGGCATGGACTGATGCAGAGGTGGGAAGTTTTAACTTCTTCTCAAACTCTTTGCCATGGTACACAATTCGGCAGCCATGGTTACTGAGCTCAGCAGTAGTGAACTATATAAAAAAAACATGGAAATATGCGGGTGAGCCGCTCATGGTAGTGTTGGATTCAAAAGGGATTGTCACTAACTTAAACGCAATTGACATGATTATGATCTGGGGAGCCCGGGCATATCCCTTTTCAGCTTCAAGAGAAGAAGAGCTCTGGAAAGAGGAGCAATGGACATTGCAACTTGTGATTGACCATATTGATCCCCAACTCGCTTACTGGGTATGAGCTTGACTCAATGAAGCATCATAATTTGCTGAGACCTTTTGTTGTCATTACAAATACCACATTTAGTTAGACTCCTTGTACTTAAGCACATTAGATTGCTCTGATTTCAGGTGGAAGAAGGCAAAAACCTATGCATTTATGGAAGTGATAGTCAAGAATGGATTCAAGAATTCAACTCCAAAATGAGGGGCATAAAAAGTGAAGGTTTTCAGCTTGAGATGGTGTATGTTGGCAAGAGGAACATGGATGAAAATGTGAGGAACACTTTGGCCAGCATTGCTGAAGAGAATCTGAATGGTTCTCTCTCTTTCACAAAAGTCCAATTCTTTTGGCTTCGATTGGAGAGATTGAGAAAATCGAAACTTCGACTTGGAAAGACTGCCAATACTGACCATATTCTAGAGGAGGTGTCTGCATTGCTTGATTTCAGCGACAAGGGTTGGGCTGTAATGGGGAAAGGGTCATCCACAGATACTGTGAAGCTTCAAGGAAAAGATCATCCCATGCAATGCTCAACTCTTTTTTCACAAGGAGGAGAAAATGTGACAAAAATGGGATTCCTTGATGCCATTGAGAGTGCATTTGAACCTTCTCCTTTACCTGTGTATTGCAGCCACACGAGTGTCATTCCTTATGCTGAAGGGTTGATTGAAGAAACAGCAATCTGTCAGAAATGTAAGCATCCCATGAAGAAGTTTGTTGTCTACGAATGATATGTAATATAGATTTACACAACGGATATCCTTTTAGATTTACTTATGACTTGTAGACAACATATAAAGTTTATGGTTATTGGTCAGTGAACTTCTTGTACTTGCATTCCATCATTTGTTAAAAGCAACATCTTTTACTTCGTATTATTTGAGAAGCATGGAGTTTAGCTCGCGTGAAATCACCTCTAGAGCATTCTCACGTCCATTCACATATATCATGTAGTCACATTTATTTTTGTTAGAACCTACTCCATCTCTCTGCTCTAGTTCAAATGTCGTAGACTCGTAAGCTGTCTCGTTCAATCAGATATCTTGTACTCTACATTGAATGGACTAGTGTCAGCCTTCATATTCTTAAATTCTCCTTAACTTCCAACTAATGCCACGCGCTCGCCTAAAATTTACCATTAGGTTATTAGATTTGTACACGTAGGTGCAATCTGTTCGATAACTCGTTCAATACTCGTCCAGTTAAACTTAAATAAAATTCGACTCATAAAAATAAAACTCACCCGTGAAGGCAGATACTCGCTTGATTATAAATAGCACTAGAGGGGATATTTGGGTTCTCTTACGGCCAAGCCCACAATTGATACCCAGGCCCACTTACCACTTTGACGTACAAGGCTCACGGCCCAAGGATCCACGGGAGCATGGTATCAACAAGGAAGCAATACTATTTGCAAGGAGATAACATCCCAAGATTAAGGCAGTTATCCTGGGATGGATAACTCCTATAAATCAGAGTTGTTATCCCCTCCTCCTTTATTAAGGAATAATTAGATAAATGCATGGGACGGATGGTTATCAACTCCCTTGACACGTTCATGCGCCTCCATAAATGGTACATGAAGTTAACAAAGGTTGGCCTGAACTTTTTGAGATATTTTATATTGAGACCACTTCTCTAACTTAGGCATCAGAGCTTATCCTAGGCATCTAGTGCTGTCGAGTTGTTCATTGCAGGTCATTCGAGTGGTTGGTGGTGTGAAACACGTCCTTTACAAACACATACCCGACTAAATTCAACTTGCCTAAAGCTCGTTTAGGTCTGCTCGTTTATGCCTAAGTCGACTTGTTAGTTCGACTCAATTAAGAGCTTGTTTAGGATTGCGATAGGAGTTTAAAAAATGTTTCAATAGATTTAAAAACTATTTAATGAAAAAATTAGGTTGTTTGAGTATTACATATTAAAACACTTTTTAATATCAAATAAGCTAAAAAGTACGACGTTTGAGGAAAAATATAATTTTGATGCTTTTCCACAAACGTGTTTTTCCGAATAATGCAGAATGTAATTCAAATTTTAAAAATACTTTCAATGAACGAACATACCTATACAACTTTCAGATAATTAATTAAAACTTTTAAACTTTCAAAGATATGGTCATAAACTTAAAAAAAATCAAATAATCTTCATTTTTATTTCTAAAATCACTTTTTAAATTTATTTTCAAACAAATGTAACATGTTTTAAAGTTGTTTAAACATATGGTTACCAAACAATAAATAACTTTTTAATAGTATAAGCTATTACCTAAGCTATAAGTTATCAGTCTTAAAGTTCATGACAACTTTTATAATTAAATATATAGTATGTAACTTAATTATTTATGCCTAGTCACTTGTGCCTATATATTGAATATACTCCGTAATTATATTTTATAATTTGTACAATAGATAGTCGTTAAGATTTAATAATTTCATATACTACTATGTGAGGAATATATATGAAATGTTGATATATTATCATATTATGTGTATGTATTAGTAATTTTTGTAAGCATATGATATATTATTATTATGGATAAACATCAACTAATTCCATCTTAATTATTTATATATTTTTACAATTTTTTAATTCAAAAGAGTTTCTACTTGTTAGTTGTAAAAATTTCATTAAATTTAAATTTATCTAATTTTTTAATTATTAAATTTTATTAAAAAATAAACAACTCAAGCTAAGCCGACTCAGCTCAGCTCGACTCGAGCTCGAGCTCGAGGTGCAATCTTAGCTCACCGACTTGAGCTCAAACAAAATTATATAAAAGTCTCTGGCTCAAGCTTGAATTATTTTAGCTGAGCCGAGTTAGGCAATCCAAAGAGCGGCTTGACTCAATTACAGGCCTATGTAAATATCTAAATCACTATTTCCATAATAGAAGTCCTACAACCACATACAAGATCTAACAAAACTAAATTTACAAACGGATATGATTTCATATGATACGTTAGATCTATTTTACAATAAAAGTAGTTTTGCAATTTAAGGTATCACATCAAACCACGTTAGTTTGTGGGATTTCTTTGCCGCATTTCTCTTTACGTAATCACCAACTAGAACCCACGGAGCATTGCTTGACCTTTCTTAAAACAATTCTCAATCTCATTACCCCTTTAGGTATTACTTGTTAGAATTTCTTGATTATAGACGTTTTTGTTTTTATTTTGTTTTATTTATTTTCTCATAATTTCTAAACCCTACGATGCACTTTATATTTTGTCGACAAATGTGCCACGTGACTGCTTATGGTTATTGCATGAGCTACTTAAGGTTTGTCATATTATGTCTTTTTTTTATAATGAAGTTTTAGGACCCTTAATGAAAATCTTATGACTATGCTGCTTCCTAAGAAAACTCCACTATTTATCACATACGTATATTCTATAAGAGTCATTATACGTCTACAAAACATTTATAATGGCAAATTGCACACTAACGTGTCAGTATATGATCAATTTTTTTTAAAAAAGATGACATTTTCAAGTTGTAATAGCATTAGATATTAATTAATAATTATCTCAGTTTCCAAGCAAGTATGCTTGACAATTCTAAATACTTTAAGAACTCTCGAGCCGAGCTCATGATGTAGAATTGACAAATGACATTGTCATGTCAGTATGTAACCCAGATGGGGCATTTTCTATCCTATAATAAAAGAAGAATTTTAGACCCTACTTTGTAGGAATTAATGTGATGACTTGGATGAGAACCCTCTATAGCTGCCATGTTGAACTAAAATGCCCTTGTTACAATGTTGATCTGGCCAAGGTGCCCTTACAAGAGACTTGAGTTAGGTTAAAATGGTCTTGTCACATATCTGAACGGACTAAAATACACATACAACAAATCAAATTGGATGGGAATAAACCTAAACTAAATCAAGCTAGTTGATGACAACCAAAACTAGAATTTCCAAAACAAGCTTCAGCTTCTATACTCCACTTTCCATCTACCCTCTTCTTTTTCTTCATTCTTCTATTTTTTCTCCTCTCTTACTTCAAAAGAGTCATGTATATTCGTCGACCATGGAGCGAGCCACAACAGAGATGGGCAACCACATCGACGTGATCGGATCTGACTACAATGCGACCTGCAATGGAGGAAACCAAAAATATCTTCACTTTCGCAGTAGAGACCCATAGTGGTATCATTTTTGTGGGTTGAAGATGGAGATTTCTAGTATGTATTTCTGCCAACGGCTTGATGGTTCTGAGATAGAGATTTTTTGTGGGTATTTGTGCCATCGGCTTATGGTTTGAGATAAGGAATTATTGTGGGAATTTTGCCACGGACTTGATCGAATACTGTTGGTGGTTTGGTATGCTTTACATGCTTGGAAACCAAACTCCCACATAATTTGACCAATTTGATTAGGATTCAGATACTTATAGAGATCGGGCACGATATCTGAGCATGTAATGCTAAAAAGTGCTTGCCTAATAGGTGCGAGATGTTGTTCGCCTTAGGTGATAAGCAGTTTTGACTTTTGCGTGCCTCAGAACAAGCACTTTTATAAACATTGTCATATTATTTTTTTGAATGCTCGCCCTTAAGAGGAGCACATCTTGGGGCAAATTAATTTCGGTTGCCATTTGAGAGCACTATTCACTCACCCCAAAGGGACACCCTCTTGTTCGAGTGCGAGTTGTTGTCTCGCACCCTGAGGTGCGATTTGTTGTTGTTCACCTTGAGGTTGAAGCAGTCTTTGCTCGCCCTGGGTACGAGCACTTTTGCTGGCACATGGTTCAAGCATTCTTTCAGTGTTGTCATTCGCCCTCCTGGATGCGAGAACTTTAGTTCACATCTTAGCAAAGAGAATGCGTGAGCAAAGTGATCATTGTTGTTTCTCGCCCTTCTTGAGAAGCACTTTGCTTAGTATTGCTAATACTTTCGATCAGTTAAGTGTGAGCACTATTACTCTATAAGGGGGCGAGCTTTGGTGCTTGTCCTATGTTCAAGCTTTCTTTGCTCACCCTGTGGGATAGGATATGTGCTCGGTAGTTGATCTCCCACATGCTCCAACCACTTTGATCGGGGTTTACGTATAGAGATTGGGTACACTTTACATGCTTGGGAGTTAAGCTCCCATGTGATTCAATTAATTTGATTGGTGGTTGGATCACATGCTCGGAAATCGAGCTCCATCATCTGATCTATTTGATCAGGGATCAAATCACATGTTCGGAAATCGAGGCCTACATGATTTGACCTATTTGATCGGGGGTCGGATTACATGCTCGGGAGCTTGATTCCCACCTGGTCTGACCAATTTTTGCTATGCTTTACATGTTCGAGAGCTCATACATGATCCTACCTGTGTGATCAGGCGTCAGATCACATGCTTGAGAGCTGAGCTCCCACCTAGTCCGACCAATTTACGCTATGCTTTACATGTTTAGAAGCTTGTATGTGATCCGACCTATTTGATCGGGGATCGGATTACATGCTTGGGATCTGACCTTCCACGTGAACCGGCCAATTTGTACTATTAGAATACTTCACCAAACTTTCCTTCAACAAACTCAATATTGGTAATCGTGGTAGACGAGCAATTACTTTCCACGGTATTTTCAAAATATCTTTTTCTTTCTTCAAACTTAAAATAGTCTATAGTGGGAGAATCGGGAACGTTCCTTGTACGTGCCCTCTTTCTAGTTTAATATATAAGAAGTATGCATTAAATCTTTGTAGAAATTAATTAACTGTCAATTATCTAAATGACTTTAAACATTAAGCCACACTAATTCTAATAAGTTAGTATTTTTATTTAAATTGAAATCACCTTTCTAAAAAATTAAATTTATAAATTTTTAGTATAAATAGTTAATTTTCTAAATTATAAAAATATTATAAAGTTAAAAATTGTTTTGGATATAATTTTTTTTTAAGTTTGTAAAAATGTATTGATTTTTATATTTTTTTATATTTTATTTTAAAATTTATAAAAATTGTACTTAGTTTGTAGTTCGTGCAACACTGTAGCCCTTCCATCGGTGGTAAGCACTCATTCTCCGTCTCGCTCACTTTCTCGTGCCCTCTCTCTCTCTCTCTGTCTCTCTCTCTCTCTATCTATCTATCTATCTCTCTAACTAGGCCTCCCTTCCCACGCCGTCAGACTCCTTTACTATTGTTGATGCCGCCTTGACTCACTGGTAAGTCTCTAATTACTCTCCCTCTCTCTGTGTACTTGTCTCTCAGTTTCACCCCTCTCCCTCTCTCACTTCGTCTTGCTTCTCTCGTTCTAAACCCCCTATTTTATTGCCCCCTCCCTCTCTTGATCTCTTGGTCTCTCTCTAGGCTATAGGTTAATTACTCCAACCAGTGGAGGCCAACAAGCCAGTTGCACCGACTCATGCCACCAAGCCGCTTGCTTGTACTGCTTGCTGCACACAGCACCACCACTGCAAGTTTGGTAAGGATGTTCTTTCTCTCTCTCTCTCTACCCAGGTACATATTTAATTGTGGCCAACCTGTGGTGTGGAGTAACTGGACAATTCTATAATTTTGTGTACTCTATTTTGTGTTGCTAGGTGGGTTAATGGTTTTGTTGTGGTAATATTTCAATGAGGTTGGATGGAATCTGGTTGTTGACTTGGAGATGGAAGTAGGCAGGTCGTGAAGAAGTAATATTGAAATTAGTTGGAGTGCTTGAAATTAGTTGGAGTGCTTGTGAGTTGATTGGTATAAAAACATAGTTTTGAAATATGGTTGGTCGGGTGTGTTAGTGCTAAAATGTGAAACTGAGTTTTCTATAGGGAGATTTGGCCTGCTATGTCTTCGGTCAATAGTGAAGTTTGGAATTTTTATCTACAACATGCAAATATGATGTTTGAAATTTTTATCTAATTATATGATATTATCTGTTTAGTGGGTTGTTCTGTTATTGCATTGTATTTGATAATCTTGAGGTATAAGATTCTGTTCTATTTTGATTATGGGCCCTGCCATGGGTAATAATGTTGCCCTATATTCTGTGACAGACCCTACCATGGGTAGTATTTTTTACTAATCTATTTTCACAAACTTCAATACAAAAGCATATTGTAAGAAAATTTAAGTGTTGTTCTTCATCTTAAATTTTGTCAATTTTTATTTGTGCTTATTGATGTCACACATCTTCAGTGAAATTTTTATTCAAATGGTTGACTTTTAAAACCACTTAGAACATGCCATATCAGATTAAAAAAAATTAAAATTTTGTCCATTAGTGCTACTCCCACATGTGAGAGGAAAAAAATACACAACTTTCATGAACGGTGTTGTTTTGCTGCTCCACAAAACGTCTCAATCTAGTATTCACTTTCTATCTCTCAAGTTCTATTCTCTCAACCCTAACCACAATGCCTAGACTAGTACACAACTGCTATCCTCCCATCCTCCGCCACTCCTTTGTCTACCGGCGGCTATCTGCATCTTTGTCATTCCTTCATTCAGAGGATTTCATCTGATTCTTCACTCTACTCTTTGTGGTTGACTGGTTTCTCTACTACTCAAGATATTGACAGAAGATATTTTTGAATCTTTGGATAATGAGACATCTGGCAACTTTCCATTTCTAACTCAATAAAACTGGAAAAAGTTGTCTGGTTAACTTAGGCATCAAAAGCTCAAAAATTAAATCACTAGAATATCATCTGTGTATGTGGAGGAGGAATTTTGTTTTGGATTCCTTCATTTTTATAGATGCAGATATGGTTCTGTAGAACCCTTTCCCATAGATTAGGATTGTTATACGCATTCGTAACTTTATGCCCGGTAAAGAGATTTAACATCATAGAATTACCTCATCTATTAAATCATAAAATTAGTTTGGGATAGCAAAGTTTCATTAAACAAAAACAAGAACATAATAATGTAAACATAAACTAGTCTTATGTGGCAATAATACTTATTCTTAAGGTCTAAGATTCCGAAAAATTAAGCTCTTTTGGCCCTCATGCTTGTGTCCATGTCATCATCATCTGGGACATTAAGACATAAAAATAAACAAGAACTAAGTCGAAGACGTGGTAAATAGCTAGCACATCATACTAGAAACATAATTTAACATGACTTGAGGCTTTGCTTCAAAGATTTGCATACATAAAAATACTTATACATATAGCATATGGATCATTCGATAGTAACATATGCTAAATTTAAGAAGTAATTATAGCAATTCATGTAACATTGTAGAGTGAATGATTGACTCTATGCATCTAATATGTTTTATGCATGACTTGTTAATCTTGTCTTTCACTTGTATAATGACCATCATAAAATATGTGCATAGGTAAAATTGTTGTTGACCATATAAATCATAGCATAACATGTGATGAGCCACACTTAGGCCTTTGATTTGCACATCCACCCATAACCTAGAGCCAAACATTAAAGCTTACTTATCATTTACATGACTTATTTCTTATCTTATCATGATGCAGATGACCATGTTGCTTTCATGATGTTCATAGAGTGTCATAATCATATGCATGACATAGCATTAAACATGGCATATTAACACAATCATGTTTTTTTTTTTTATTGCCTTTCGAGTTTACTTATAAGAAACAATTAAGCATGTTTATCGTGATATAGCATCCACTTATGGCAATCAATTAGCATACATAACATAAGAATGATTTTCATGAGATAGCATCCATTCTACATAAACAATCAAGTAAGCATATCATACATAATTGCATCTACAAGCATATTGTCATAATTCATTGGGGTTCAAGAAAAGTGCTAACATTGAATCTGGCTATACACATGTAATATCTGACATTTTATTTAAGGGTTTTAAAATTTATTTTTATTTTTATTATTATTATTTAGTTGCATTAAAATATATATTATTAAACTTATGTTTTTAAAGTTTGATTTTATTCGTTGGAGTCTTCCGCCCTTTTAAACCCCTTTCGGCCAATTTCTTGGTCTGAAATATTTCAGCCTTCAACCGACTTCTTTGTCCAAAAGGTTTCAGCCTTTAGCTGATTTCTTAGTCTGGCAATTAGATTGCCGACTTACACACCGAAACCCTTAGCTATTTATACCCATATTTCTCTTACAATTCCCTCATTCATGCCAACAAGTTTCACACAGTCAAAATCTCCTCAAACCATAAGAAACCAACTCCAACAACTAAACCACCATAACATTTTTCTTCAAAATTGAGCCACTTATCTTACCGGAAACAACCAGAAATTATCTAGAGGACACTATCGTGTTTCACCACCTCTTTAGGAAAAGATTGATTGGGCACCACTGTGACTCCTGAATCCAACCATTTCAGATCTGTCACATACATCTTTCTCAAAATATTGTCGTCGTTGATCTCAGTCCAGGCTCCACCCATGTCGTCCTTGCCTTCCTCTCATACGACGTTCCTTTTTTCCCATGGTAACGAGCTACGAGGTAAAATCTTAGAAGTAGCGCTATGAGGTAAGTAGTTTGATCATAAATTAGGATTAACGCATATTAGTTAGTTTAGATAGATTAGTATTAAAGATAATTATTTGATAGCCACTTTTTATGTACCTTGTATGTCATGATATATGCAAGCATGTCATTCATCAAAGTACATGATCATGTTAATTTTCTGCATACTGTTTAGACTCAACATTTTATAGTTATTTATATTAGTATGTATGTCATGAATTTCACATCGCATACGACATGTAAGTTTTCTTAAGTTCAAGTGCAAGCAAAGATTATATTAGCTTAATCAGATGATAATTCAGATGCATGATACCAATATTAATCCAGGGCAGATGTGCAAGCTATAGACGTATGCGTGTCCACCGTAGTATGCCATAATACTACCTTAGAGGCTCCCCTTGCAGTAGTGAGATGTGTGGCCGGTGCACAAAGGATTTAATGTGTTGGCTAGTCAGATCAATTTAATAGGTTAGAATAGTCAGATAAATTAGATCACTCAATTAATTCAGATAAATTAAAACAAGTCATGCATAGCATAAGCATCAGTATGATCAACTATGATTTTAAACTCTTAGTATGAAAACTTTTATGAAAATCTTACGTTTATTATGTTTACGTTGTGATGAATTTCTTATTGATTTTTCGACTCATTTTAGTTTTATTTCATATTTTTAACCACCCAGGTGAGAATAATGATTAGCACGAGTAGGCAGCCAAGCTTAAAAGGAGTAGACTAAGAACTTAGTGACTTTATTGTGTGAATTGCCTTTTCCATTTCAGTTGGTTTGAGAATTTTGGTTATGTTTTGTTTAAGATATGATTTATTTTATCAACTCTTTATATAATAAACAATGTTTTACATAATTATGCAAGTCTCTCGCCTGGCTTTATTTATGTATGTACGTGACATTCCGAACCTAAGAGAAATGAGTGTTACAACATAGCATGGGTAAGCAACACTTTTCATGCAAAACAAAATAAATACAGCACACATGAAGGGTGTGATCATGACACTTATCTCCTTAGCTTTGAAAATCAACTAAGCACTCAAATCAAGCACCTATCAAGCTATGTGCATATCCCATGTTATTATCAGCTTAAACTCTTAATATTTGACTAAGGTATGAACCTATACTCTTTAGTGTGGCTTGTTGTCTACCTAGTGACAATAAGCAAAACTGACATTTGTTCATGCATGCCTACTTTTAAATTTCACTACATGCTGCATATGTATGTATAGACATGCTCTCATAATTTTTGGTAAGTTAGAATGCATGTAAGTCTCAAAATAGTGGTTGTTTGGTCCACTTGGGGTTGTTGGCAACAATAGATGCTAACATACTCGAATGTGGCTTCTAGAGTCATTTGGAATTGTTAACAGCAATCCATTTTTAAAGCTTTAGAGAGATTTTGAGAAAATTTCCAAAATCATGCACGTCACATTGCGGTATGCCATTTGGTTTTCAAAACTTCCCTTTGCCGATCTCTTTATGCTATGTGCATCATATAAACAATTAAATGTAATGTGTCAAATATTTAAGGAATCATGTCTTGATGAATGTTTGTTCATGCTTATTCTCTATATGCTAAAATGTCTACCTTTTTCGAAATGTTGTTTGAGTAAGAAAACATATAACTTCAAAACACATACATTACATGCTGTGAGTGGGTGTAATGCATGTGCTAAGCATGTCCCTTAATCTCTAGACAAGTTGAACATGAAAATTCATGACTTTACTAGAGTGTGATGTTGTCGTGATGCTGTTAGGCTCCTGACAACGTGTTTTGTTTTTGTCCTGCCCATAGTGTCACGTTGCATGCATAGGAATTTTTTATGCAAGATTATAAGCCCATTTACATGCAATACTAGGCAAGGGTAGGGTTCTAGGTATTGTCTAGGGTGGTTTCTCACTTTTTCCAACTTGTGTTGGAGTTGGAGGAAGTCCTTAGCTGCCTCAATAACAACTATGTCCCTATATTGCAACAGACTTTAGGAGATTCCCTCTAAGAGTTTTGGTGGAGAGAACTTGAGAAAGGTTGGATAGAATTTCCTGATTTTGGCAGCTGTGTGTGGCAGAGAGTGGCAGCACAATGTCGATAGCTGCCTTGAGAGCCCTTTAATACTTTGGTGATTCGAAACTTTAGTGGAATGAATAAATTTTACTCTACAAAAGAGGGGCGGCACAAGTGTGTGCATGGGGCTGCCTCTGGTTTGCTAATAGGCTTAGGAGGCTGCTAGAGTTAGGGATTCACTTATGTAGAAGATGATTTAGGGTTTCTGGACCTAAGGGGTGAGGTATGGGCACAGGGGCCGGGCTACTGGTATAATTGTGGCAATTGGTTATTGCGAATTTTGATTGAGTGAATATAGAGTTTCTAAGGTGGCTGCAGATCTCCCAATTCTAGAAATTTTCATGTGAATTGTATAAGGAAAGATCTCATATACTTGCTATAATGGGTTGGGATTGATTGTTGGAGCTTTTAATTCTAGTCGAACAGCTATTTCAAGAATCAACTTCCTTTATAATTAGTCCTAAAATCTTGGAAGCCTATTCCCTAGTTTGTCGCAATAAAATCTTGCCTAATGCATTCAGGAAATTAGAATTCTATTGCCAGATTTGGTAACTCCCCAAGGTCCTAATTCCAGCAATAATCACATAATGCCTTCATTATCTAAGTAACCTAAAACTTGGGATGACAAAACATTAAGACCACTAACCTAAAACACTTATTATTATGTATAAGAGCATCCTCAATTGATTAGCCAAAGCTAAATGATATTTTTTTATGAATATAAGATAAATTTGACTTTTGGCTATTCCATTCACATAAATTTCTATATTGAAATAGCTATTTTTTCATTATATAACAATAAAATAATGTAAGATAAATTTAGTTTTGGTTATTCACGTCAAATTTTCACATTGAATTATCTATTTATTCATTATATAGTAATGAGTAACTAATAATTTCAAAAATATTTAATTTTTTAATTATTAATTTATTTTATTTCATCATATTTTACTATTCTACATATTATATATTAATTAATAATCATATTCTAATTAAATTAATATATCACTAACTCAAATTAATATATCAATTGTGATAATATATGTGATAGAAATAAAGTAAGAAATAATTGATAAAATATATATAATTGATGCATGTATAATAACCTTTAAATTTGAAAAAACTTTTGAAAGTCAATGTTATTTGGAATTTAGCTAATCCATTGTGAGCATATTTTACTCTCTAATAACTAAATACTCAATAAATTTAACTTTTAGCTAATCTATCGAAGACGTTCTAAAAATAATCAAACATCTATAAAATCAAACAATAAAATCAAACAATAGTAATATATAAAAATCTAATCATAGAAATTTAATCAAATACAACAAGGCCTATGGACCATAGTTGAAAGTCAGCACAAACTTTGAATCTTAATGCTTTGGGGTGACAGGTTCACATATATCTTGTGCAAGTCACGATTATTAAAAATTACCACATTTTCACGTGTAATTGAGAGCTGTGAACTTGACATGATCTACCCCATGGTCATAAATAATTAATGAGTAATGACTAATGAGACTCTTATATATCTTTTATTATGATTGATTTATTATCCATTTTTTTTAATCTAGATAAAAATTTCAAAACATAACTTTCTTGTATAATCTAAAAGAATATAAATTCAATCAACTAATATAATCATGTAATTTAATTAAAAATAAACCCAATTTTATAAAAATTGATATTTTTTACTCTTTGAGTTAATTTTTATTTTGTTTTAGATTACGTCAAAAGATCATGTTTTAAAATTTTTAATCTAGATTCAAATAGTAAAATGGGAAAAAGGGTAATAAATCAGTAATAAAAAGAGATTTTTAGTCGAAATTTAAAGAATCAAAGAAAAAAAATAGTTATAATAAAATAATAATAAAGTAGGTGTAAGAGGATGATTAACCATAATTAAGTACTCCACTCGCTATTAATCCAAGGAAAGGCCCATGCCACTGCTAATAAGGACTACTGAAAGTGCTTCCCAACCGACGCTTCTGTCTTGGTAGCCATCGCTGTTATTTTTCATTGCAGCTCGAGTGCAGCAGAGATGGAGTACGTGAGCCCCGAAGGACTTCGCTTGGATGGTCGCCGTCCCATGGAAGTATTATCTCTCGCTTATCCTATTTACCTTACTTTTGAGAATGAGCCTTCCATATTTTTCGAATGTAATTGTTATCTTCACCAATCTCATGGAATTGCATTCTCTTCTCTACCCTACTATCCTCTTTTACTTGTTTTGTTATGCTGCGCTTTTATTTGTTTCTGTAATTATTTCAGATGAGACAAATTTGAGCAGAGATTGGTGCTGTTGCTAAAGCTGACGGGTACTAAACCCTTGATTGACATTTTTTTTTTTCCTTTCTAATCGTACTCTACATTTTTTTGTTTCAATTTTTTGAATGAATCGCAGGTCGGCTGTGTTTGAGATGGGTAACACCAAAGTCATTGCAGCAGTATATGGCCCTAGAGAGGTACCCCATAACATTCAGTCCTGTTTTGGGCAGTTTACTTTGCAAGATGACTTCTCTTTCAAGTTATTGCTTGCTATACAATGACTTTTAGGCTCATTTGGGAAATGGGATGAGAAGAGATGAGAATTTTGTGAATAGTAGTGAGATAGTTTGATTTGAGTTGAGTATTTTTTGGGTTTTGGGAAAGGAGAGAGACAAAGTTGAATAAAAAATAGTATAAAGTTAAAATATTGTTAGAATATAGTTTTATAATATTATTTTTGTTTGAAAATTTGAAAAAGTTGAATTGTTTTTTATTTATTGTTTGACAGTTTGAGAAAGTTGTAATGATTAATTTAAAAATTTTGTATTTGAATTATGTTTGGGAATGAGATAGAATGAGATAAGATGAGATGAGAATTCTGGAATGAGATCTATTTCCAAACAAGCCCTTTAATGACGTGCTTGCTTGCAGGTCCAAAATAGGAGTCAACAAATTAGTGACAAGGCACTGGTAACAGTCTTTTATATGTATTATTCTTTTGATTTTTAGTATTTAATTCGTTCATTTATTTCTCTTCCTCTTCTTCTTTTTTTCTTTTAATGTTGCAGGTGCGCTGCGAGTATAGCATGGCTAATTTTAGTACTGGGGATTGAATGAGAAAACCAAAAGGTGACAGGTGATCCTCTTAAAATGGTCGGTCACCTAACTTCTATTTGTTGCTTTGATTTAATCTTTAGTCTTCTTTGTAGAAAGCAGTATGATTGCAGGTCTACTTAATAGTGTAGGATGCCGTTTTAACTGCATAGAATTTTTCTAGTTGAAATATCTTATCTGTGGCTAATTGATGAACCAAAATTCTGCTGAAGTGGCATTAATACTATCATACGCTTGAATGGGTTGTGATTTCAGTGATTTGTCTGTATAAGTGGGTTATTACACCATGTATTAGTTTCATTATGAAAGAGGATGTCTACTTTTGGCTTCATTTGCAATACTTGGCTAAGTTGTTGATCTTACAAAAGGAGGGACGGAGTACGCTGCATTTTGCTTCTAATATATGTTTCGGGTTATGATGTTTTAGCTTAGTGGCAGCCTGCGGGCACATATCTTGGCCAAACCAGTGTGTTGTCTTTAGCTCCTCTATTCTAACAGGAATTAAAGGTTTCAGATATGATGCTAGGCTTCCAGTATATCTGTTTTAATTGTGCACCTATTGTACAGCAACAATATGCTAAAATAGAAGACCTTCATGTCCTTGTAACCTTATAAACTTTTACATGAGTTTGATATAATTCCAAAAAAGTATTTTAGGAAAAATTCTCTCTGTCGTGGAAAATGAAACATTTATGATTGGTTTTAAGGATTATACGTGCTGCATCACCTAATCAAAGACGTATTATCTTTTGCTTGCTTATTGATAAGAGTTCTCTTGCACTCAGACGATCCACAGAGATATCTCTGGTTATTCGCCAGACGATGGAAGCTTGCATAATAACACATTTGATCCCTCGATCTCAGGTTATATTACAACATCTCGAAAACCTTTCCTACATAAGCGCGTGTTGCTTAGTTCTTTTGCTGAAGCCATGTTTACTTATGTTGCAGATAGATATTTTTGTCCAAGTTCTCCAAGCTGATGGAGGTAGGTTGAGACTCAATTGAATCCATGCACAATGATTACTCCTGGATGGTCATCAATTCATTTAAAATTATTTCATGGATTGATGCTCTTTTCTCCCTCATTGTTTGTGTGATGGTAGATTGGGGATTTTGTATGAGTGGCTTATTATTGTTATAATTATTTTCTTTTTTAGGCAACAGAGGCTCATAGGGAAATTATTATGTAAGATTATACATGCAGAATCTGGCTCACGTTTTTGTTGTACGATACGTGCTTTTATATGTTTTTCATGTTGTTCTTGAGCAATGTTTGGTTAATGTTGATGCTGCCATTTGGTTGGAAACATGTAGACACTTATTGTACATGAAAAGGAAATAATACAAGGACTCGCATTAAGTATTTGACATTTGTAGTACCCGTGAATGGAAATACTAGTTGAATACATAATCAAATCAAACTAAAATGTTATGTTGAATTATGTTCTTGAATTGGGAATTCATTTTCTGCAGGGACTAGATCTGCATGTATCAATGCTGCAACTTTGGCCCTTGCAGATGCTGGGATTCCTTTGTGGGATCTTGTTACTTCATGTAGTGCTGGGTACCTTAATAGCACTCCTCTGCTTGGTAAATTTACATCCCTTTTAATTTCTTTTCCTGGTTTGTTGGCACATCTTCATTTTAGCTTGTCAAAATGAATTCATATTTAGAAAATTTCTATGTGAACAGATTTGAACTATGTAGAGGATAGTGCTGGAGGTCCTGATGTCACTGTAGGGTTTCTACCTAAGTTGGACAAAGTGACTCTTCTTCAGGTAATATTTGAACATCTGTTCTTATTTATTCTTCTCTACATGTCCTATAGGTTTAACCGAGACTCACTATAAAAGAAATCAAGTCTCTCTCTCTCTCTCTCTCCCCCCCCCCCCCCCCCCCCCCCCCCACAAAAAAAAAACTATAATTATTTGCCTGCAATACGATCCCTACCCATCAACCGATTGGCCAAGGTTCATGCAAATATCTGTCCTCATGGCCAGTTGGCCTTACTGGGATTTGGAATGTCCAGAGTTGGATGTAATATTTCTTGATGGATTCTTCTCTGATGCATATAGTCAAGCTGAATATTGAGGATTAGGCTTAGTGGTTTTGGGTTTTCGTTTACTTGTATTATTGAATATCTGATTCCTTTGAGGATTAGGCTTGTGCATTTTCCATATACAGTTTTTCTTGATTGATTTCGCAGCATAAAAAAATTATTTGTGGAGTACTCATTTGTTATGTTTTCTGAAGCAGATGGATTCTAAGTTATCATTAGACCTTTTTGAAAATGTCATGCAACTTGCAATTGAAGGCTGCAAAGCAGTGGCAAATTACATCCTGGAAGTAAGAACATTTTACTTTTAGCCAAATGCTGGCCTTCTCATTTTTAGATTTAGTTCTAATTTCTTGGGTGGCCTCTGTTTTTGAAAGATGCTGAATGACATCTCCACGGAGGCGCTTGCATCATTTATTCTATAAGTACAACCAATCAAAAATAAATAAACTTGTTCTATAATTACAGTTATGACGGGCTTGTTGAAATATTCTGTTTGGTTGGCAGATATTGCGAGAGAATACCAAGCAGCATAGTATCGCCGTGGCCTATAGTTTACAAGCATGGAAAGAAACTTAAAATCCATCATTTATTGAGAATTGAATTAGACATATGATTAGGCCTTGCTGGTCCTAAAAATCAAACTGCAGGCATCTCGTCTCTGACCTCATTCCTTGGAAGCTGCAGCTTGGCCTGATCATTGTTAAACTTCAATTCCGCCTTCCATCAGTGACCATGAACTTGTTCAATTCTTATAATTTGCACCTATTTGTGGTTGGGATTGTGATGAAGTATGTTTGCCTCAGCTCTTGGAAATACTTTTTTTTTTTTTTCTTACATCTTAAGCTTGTTCTAATGATGCCTCTTTTTTTCTTTTTTGGTCAGAGAGAATTTTGATCGAGAGAGTTGGCATGGAGTTTTATGTTTAATTGTTTTCCTTATCTTTTCCCCTAGTCATTCATTCCTTGTCACGTTCTTGCACTGAATGGTTGTGGAACCTGAACTGAATGAATCGCCTTCAATCTCATAAAGTTACCGCTGTAAACGCGAGCCGTCCTATGTGAACGATGAGGAATGTAAATGCGATACTTCAAACCTTAGACTTTATACGCTAAACTATATGCGGGTTAATGCTGCTAATAACCCAAAATAATCACCGAGGGAGAACCCATTCCTCGTATCAATCTCTGCCTTTCCCACCTTTCTCTTCAAAGAGCACCTCTAATTTATTTACCCCTCATTCCGAAAATTGACTGATTGATTCCATTTATCGAGAAACTGGTTGAGAACGTCATAAGTACTTTATCAGTTCAAAGAAATCCAAATTCGTTTGTTGTTTAGTTACGAAGAATTTATCCTCACAATCACAACAAAAAGTTCTAAAATGTGGCTGCTGGGATTCGAGCCCAGGTCTCCACGGCCACAACGTGGAATTCTTACCACTAAACTACAGCCACTTGGTGGTAGCAAATTGATAAGTCTTATTTTATAATGTTTTCTACTTGTGATTTTTTTATGGAAGTTGGTAATTTTTGCTTGGCAGAAATTATCCGTCCGTTGGGTATTTTTGCCTTTAGAAGATTGTTTACTCTCGAGTGCTTTTTGTTATGATTTGTCGCTGCTTGCTTATCCTCTTTGTTTTGCTTGTACATGTCGAGACTCATGGTTGAACCAAGGATGCCTATGTATTGTTGATTAAGATCAGCAAGCTAAGTGAGTCGTTTATCTTTCTTTCTTATTCTTCTTCTTTTTTTTTTTTTTTTTTTTTTTTTTTTTTTTTTTTCCATTCTCTTTTGGAGCCTCGTAGAATTCTAAGAAAGTTCATGGGAAGAACACCAAAAACCCAAATTTGTCAGTATCAACGAAATTTAAATAGTAAGTTTGAGGGAAGCAAACCCGAACTATTTAGCTACTGCTAGCTAGCTTAAAGCTCAGCCTAGTATTTCTCCCGTGGTTCCACGAGGTTAAAGGACAGAACTCTGAGGTTCTTGGATTGAACTATGAGGTTGCGGGCTCTGATTCTGCAATGATGGGGCAAGCTTCAATGCTTGCTCGATCTTTAGTGTGTGATGATCCTTCTACGCTTGTTGTCCGGGATGACACGGGTATGTTGTTTTGGGTGAGCTCATTGCTCGTCCCTAGTGCGGGCAAGCTTAGTCATGCTCACAATGCTTATTGCTCAGGGGTGAGCTCCATTGCTCGCTTGTGATGCGGACTGACTGAGTGCCCATCATGCCTATCGCTCGGGGTGAGCTTCATTTCTCACCTTTCATTTCCCGCTATTGTGAAAGACGCAGGCAGGAAACTCTTGCACCTCACATGCATGCAGGGAAGGCATGCGCTGCACACAAAAGGCACTGCACGTCCATGCATACAGTGCTCACCACTCTAGACTTTAAATCAGAAAATTAACATAATGTATTTTGAGCAAGTGATAAGGGACTTATCTTCATTGATGTCTTGGCATCGTTTTGCTGGACTGCTCTTCATAGAGATGTCTAAATATACGAATGCAAAAGGGTATGCCACCATCAAGACTCTTCATCTATCCGATCGGCATATCACTGATGACGTGGACACGATTCTTCAGTTTAATGTCTACCTTATGCAATGGATAGTTTTTCTTTTTCTTTTTTTCCCCTAAATTGTTGCAGAGAAGGTTATATATGTTTGTTTGAAACTTTTTGCCTAAAGGCTGAAGTATAATATGCCGTATCACACTAGTACAAATGTCGTAAGGTGATAATTTTAGTAGTTGAAGCATCACTATAGTATTTTCGTCTTTAAACAGAAAAACACCAAGTTACCTCTTCGAAGGCATTCGACAACCATCTGGAAAAGCCATTCTAATTTAATTTGGATCCAATAAGATATAGGAAGAAATCCTCTTCATCCCGTACAATATTACAGAGCGTGACAATGTCTTGTCAAATTATTCTACAACAAGGGTACGAGTGGACAACAGGAGGTAACTTTCCTACCTAAACATGACCATGGTAGCATCCGACGCCCTTCTATAGAGGTTGATCTGGATTTTAGGAGCGCAACTAGAGAGTTTACTCAACTAGGATTCATATAAATTCCAGTGCTACTAGTTAGTAGGTAGTAGTTACTCCATCCTGCCCAAGAACTTAAAAAGAAAGCAGCCCGTTTGAATAGTGAAAATGTTTTATCTCATCTCATCATTATAACTTTCTTAAATTCTCACACAAAATATAATAAACAATTCAATTTTTACAAATCTCAAAACAATAATAATATTAAAAAAATAATATTATAATAATATTTTATTCAACTTTTAACCTTCATTTAAACTCATATTATCTCAACTCAGTATCCAAATGGCACCTAAACCTTGGCATCAAAATAACCATGGAAAGTGAAATAATATATATATATATATATATTAATGTTCAACCATCAAATCTTGTTCACTTCCTGAAGCCTACCAATGAGCAAAGATTGGTTCTTGCGAATCACCAGCACCTCTACCGATCCACCACAAGCATCAGTAATTAGAGCTCACCGAGGCTTGCAAAATCATATCTCCCCTTTTCCATACATACCGAAAGAAAGGATTATATGTGCAGTTAGGCAAACAACCAACAAACGATCACTCTTCATAGAGATGTCTACTTGTTGCCATTTCACTCAGAACTTACATGATTCCTAGTGTATCTAAAGCCTGGAGGACCCCATCGATTGTTAAGCTCAAGCATCAATTACCCTGGTGACAGGGCCTTACCACCACAACCACTAAATGTCATAACAATGTCACACAATCTTCCCTTACACATTTTTTAGCAGTAACCAGTTCAGTTAGAAGCCCACAGGAACTTCTATCTCCACTACAAGCATCCCTGATTAAGGCTTCCCAATCCTCCAAATCAAAACGTATCTTTATCTTCTCCATCTCCTCCAAAACAAAAGAGGCATTATCTATCTTCCCACAATTCAACAGTCCCACCAACAAACATTTAAATGTTTCTGAGCGTGGATAATGCCTACCTGTCAACATTGCATTCAATACCTTCAAACCTCCTTCAAAATCACCAACCCTGCAAAATCCATCAACCATCATCCGGTATGTAGCTGCATTCGGCTTACAACCTCCAAGCCGCATTTCAATCCAAACTTTATAAGCCTCAGTCACTCTACCTTCCTTGCACATGTAATTTAACAATATATTATACGTCACAACATCGGGCCTAAAACCCCTTTTCTTCATCTCGTGAAGTAGAGATTTTGCCTCCTCAATCTTCCCCTTCTTTCCAAGGTCACTCATCAAAACACCATAATTCACCAGCTGCAGCTTACACCCTCGATACTCCATATCAAACATCATCTTTTTTGCTTCTGTATACTTTCCAACAGAGCACAAACCTTCCATCAACAACGCATATGTCACCGCATTTGGATGTTTTCCTTTCTGCATCATATCCTCAAGCAAACTCATTGCTTCGTCCAAACTGCCCTTTCTAGACAAAAACCCGATAAGACTATTATATGTCACGACACTCGGTTGCACGTTTCTCTCAAGCATTTCATCAAACACCTCGCAAGCTTGTTTCCACTCACCCTTCCCAAGCCAGCCTTTTATCATTACATTAAACGAAATTGAATTCAGGCGAACACCCATTTGGCGAGAACGAGCGAAAATCTCATTTGCATCCAAAAACCGGTCACTATCAACAAGTATATTAAGAAGCGCATTAAAAGACTGCAGTGTACGGACACAATTAAAAGAAGGCATTCTATGAAAAAGCTCAATAGCTTTGTCCACGGAATGGGCTTTCCCATAATGTTGAATCAAAGCAATGAAAAGGGTCTCTTTGCACCGAATATTTCGGTCCTGTATAAGACCAAGAATGGTCTCTACAGCTTCAAAGTTGCGAGAGCGAGCAAGCTTGTACACGAGAGCGGAGTAAGAGGGATAGTCGTGCTTGAAGCCAGTTTGGTGGTACTCGTGGAAGAGACATAAGGCCTCGTCTGGGTCTCGTACCTCTTTGACATTGGTGACGAAAGGAATGGGTTTGCGAGGCTTCTGGGGATGTCTGAAGGGTCGTTGTTCGTGGCGAGGTATGGTTTTGGATTTGGTGGGACGAACGGTGCGGTATGCTTGAGAATGGATGTGATTGAAGCAATGCCGGATTTGAACTAGTTGTGTTTGATAGATGCCCTTTGTTCTTGAAAGGATCATCGAAGCTTGAAGAGCGGCTATCTTACAAACCGTTTGAATCCCAAGAGCTTTAAACGGGAGATTCTCATAGAATGAGACTTGATGGGATGATCGTTTCTAATATCGTATGCATTTTCTTATGACCGACCGACCGACTATAGGCACGGGCGGGCAGGGTTGCTAATTTTTAACATGATTCTTAAAATCATTTTATCCTCGTTTGTTTTTACAGATAAGAGATGAGATAAAATAAAATAAATTAAAATTAAAATTAAAAATTAAATAAATAATATTAAAATATATTTTTTAATATTATTTTTATATTAAGATTTAAAAAAGATGAATTATTTATTTTATTTTGTATAAAAATTTAAAAAATTTATAATAATTAAATGAGATTAGATCAAATGAGTTGAAATGAATTGTAAAAATATTTTTAACTTAAATGCTTCTTGGTAGATCAAATATTCCCTCTTGAAAATTGGGTCGAACCCTACATCATAAAGGCCCATGAACCCAAAGCCATAAGCCTACCCAGTGGAAACCAAGGCACGACCGCCAAGAAGCATTGATGCAAATTTCAAGTCTAACCATCATTAATAATGATTTAATGATGGAACAGACAAAAGGTAATAATATCCAACTTGATACTTCGTCTGGTACATTAATTCCTCTGAGCATGGTATTCGCCATGCAAGCAAATTCAAAGCCATAACGATCCACAACCCAATAAGGATTAGAGTGGATCAGGTCGTAAGGCAAGACTGACCAATTGAACACTCAATCTATATAATTGGAGGTCAAAGCACACACTAAAGGTAACATCACGATCCAAAAATAAAAACACTCCATATACTCGATTTTTACTAACTTAGGCATCAGAGGTGTCATTCACCACAGTGTGCCTCTCTTTCCTTTGTGGTGCAAGTTGCTAGAGATAATTTGCAGGAGTTCGAATCACGTTTATAATAGTTGGTGCCATTTGTAGGATCGTTAAAATTTCAACGAGCCTTTTGTATGCCTGGAATGACACATTTTCAAGCAATTTGCGATCAAGAAATCGTAGCAATGAGCGAAGAAGCAAACATAAGGTTGGAGGGAAGGTTTGCAGAAATGGAAGAGAGACTGAGGAGGATGACTCTAGAAAAGGAGAGCCTCCAACACAAAAATGAAGCTCTTAGGCAAAGAAGTGCAGAAAACAATGCACCAAACCATAATGAGAGAAACGAGGCAAAGTCACAAAATGCATGCAAATTGAACTTCGCTTATGAGGAGAAAAAGAAGATGCACCAAGACCTATACAACCTCATGGACAAATATGAGATGGCCAAGAGGATAGGCACATCCTCATCTGTTGACCACCTACTCAACAACACTGACTTGCTCTACAACGCAGAGATAATGATGGTTCCATTTCCACCCAAGTTCAAAGTTTCGAAGATTGAACTATATGATGGATTAGAAAATCTTGTCGAACACTTGGAGATGTTCAAGGCCCATATGACCCTACATGGTTTTCCAGGAGAAATAGTGTGTCGAACTTTCCCCTTGACTTTAAAAGGGGTAGGAAAAGGGTGGTTTGGAGCTTTACAATGAAGCTCCATAGACAGTTTCGAGGAGCTCGACAGATAATTTTTGACACAGTTCATGGCCAGTAGACGAAGAATGTGACTAATAGCATACCTCCTAATTGTAGTGGGAGAACGAGAGTTTAAAGGTGTGTCTCTCTAGATTCAACAAGGAGTGCATGAAAGAAGATGATTAAGACGAGAAGATTACATTGGCAGACCTCTTAGTAGGTATCTTGCTCTGGAAACCATTCATGACAAAGTTGGCAAGAAAAGCCTTAACAACATTACGGGAGTTCATGGATAGGACGAATGACTTCGTCAATTCCAAAGCTGGCCTTAGGGCCTTAACTGCTCCAAAGAGGTCTACATTAGAGCAAGTAGAGAGTAGCTCAAAAGAGTAAGCAGTGGAAAAACTCAGGAGAAGGCGAGGAAAAACCATATGATAGAAGGAGAGATGGAGGCACACCCTCCTGAAATCAAAATTCAAGGTCGATGCAAGCGAGTCTGAATGTGCAAATAGAAGGCGAGGAGCATGTGCGTATTAACAACAACCAAAACAAGAGAACCCACTGCTTCTGCACCTACCACTACGTGGAAGGGCATAGGACAGTAGACTACAACTCCCTAAAGAAGAAAATAGAAACAATGAGGGAGAATGGGGAGCTTGAATGGTTAATCGCCCAACATTCCTCACCTAGAGGACAATTATCAAATAGAAGGCCAAAACAAACCCGAAGACCTCACAAAAGTGAAAGCTCAAAGCAAAGAAAGACAATGCGAGGAAACCCTAAGGATGCTACTTGTCAAAGCCCTAACAAGAACAATGCTTCCTTGGGCAAGATCCAAACAATAACGGGAGGATTCGGGGAGGATTCGCCATAGGCGGGCCCACATCCTCCAGTAGAAAGACAAACACCCGAAAGGCTAGATACGAAGAAGTGTTTACCATGGAGGTCACTAAAGCAAGTAAAGGACCAGAAGATGGTCATCATATCCTTTGGTGATGAAGAATGCAAAGGGGCCTAATACCCCCATGATGACACACTGGTAGTGACATTGCTAGTGGCCAACTATACTACCTAGAGAATTCTAATCGACAACGGAAGCTTAGCTAACTTCCTCTAATGGGATGCCTTTACGAAATTGGGAATTGACCCAAGCCAGCTACGCCCTTTTCCTACGCCGCTAAAAGGGTTCTTGGGAGACACAGTCCAACCCGTAGACGCCATAACACTATCTGTATCTGCGAGAACAAGGCCTTGCACAGCCACCACGACGATTCCTTGGAGTTAAAGCTCACTCCTTGTACAATGCCATCATCAGGCAACCAACTCTGAATAACTTAAAGGTCGTTACTTCCATTGACCACCTGAAGATGAAGATCCAGACGGAGGCTGGAGTAAGAGAAGTACATGACGAGCAAGTGCTGGTGCGAGAATGCTACATATAGGAGCTCAAGAACGGAGGAAGGGACGTACAGGTAGCAGAAAATTCAGGGTCTGGCAAAGCGCCACCACCCAAACTCATTGAGCATGAGGTCGAAATGCGGGATGAGCAAAGCATAAGGCAAGTGAAGGCTAACGAACCTCTAAAGCTTATAACCCTAGACCCGAACCACCCCAAAGCAACGACGAGGATTGGGACCATAATGGGATCCAAAGTGAGGCAACAATTAAAGCAACTCGTGATTGAACACAAGAATGCGTTCGCCTGGAACCGTGAAGATATGCATGGAATCAACAATGAAGTCATTGAACATCGCCTCTATGTAAGCCCCGAAGCCTAAAAGATCTGGCAAAAGTGAAAGAGCTTTAGCACCAAGAAATACACAATAATAGCTGAAGAGGTACAACAGCTCTTAGCTGCAAGGTTCATCAGGGAAGCTTACTGCCCAAAATGGCTCTCCAACGTGATTTTGGTAAAGAAGTCAAACAATAAGTGGAGAATGTGAGTTGAATTCACCTATTTAAACGAAGCATGCCCAAAAGACAGCTTCCCCTTGCTGCATATCAACCTGATAGTATACTTCACAATGGGTCACTGAATGAGCTTCATGGACATCTATTCTAGATACAACCAAATTCAAATGATTCCAAATGATCAAGAGAAGACTTCTTTCATCATGGACCGTGGACAGTATTGCTACCAAGTGATGCCCTTTGGAATAAAAAATGCCAGGGCCACATATCAAAGATTGGTGAACCGCATGTTCAAAAACCAGATCAATCGAAACATTGAAGTTTATATAGATGATCTGCTTTTCAAGACCAAGGAACCCGAGCACCACATAGTTGACCTACGGGAAGCTTTCACCGCTCTGCGACAATACAAAATGAAGCTCAACCCGACAAAATGTGCCTTAGGTGTGGACTCAAGCAAATTCTTGGGCTTCATGGTCTTAGAAAGAGGAATAGAGACCAATCCTAGAAAGATTAGGGCGATAATCGACATGAAGCCGCTTGAAATATAAACGAAGAGCAAAATTCAACCGACTGTATAGTAGCACTTAACAAATTTGTCTCCAAATTGACAGAAAAATGTTTACCCTTTTTCAAAGGGGTGGTGCTAGCGGGCCATCCAACACTTACTGCTGGGCGTACCGCTAGCACAAATGTGTAGTTTATTTATTTTTTATCATTTTTTTTGTAAATATATTTTTAACATCCTTAACCATTAAAAAATATACAAGTTCACTCATAATCACTTTCTTAATTAGTAAGTAAAATAAAATAAAAATTAAAATATTCGAGCGGTAACTTTGAGTGCTAACATTGAAGGGGCTAAGTAGCATTTTCCTTTTCAAGGTGCTAAGGAAGGCCCAGTCCTAGAATGACGAATGCGACTGAGCATTTGAAAAGGTAAAGGAGTACTTGTACTTGTATTTCTCGGTCTCCCCAAATGCCAACTCAGTAGCTTTGGTTAAGGAAGAAAAAGACACCCAAAGACCATTATATTGGAGACCCTTGCAGTCGGGTTTGAAATCTCAAAAATAAGACTAAGAGCTCCAGAATGGGCACTTGACATGATCAAGTATCTAACTACTGGAGAACTCCCCAACGAAAAATAGGAGATGAGAAAGTCGAAGAACAAAGAAGCCTGATTCACTCTAGTAGACGGGGTATTGGAAAAACAAGGCTTCTCCGCACCTCTCTTGAGATGCATCTCATTAAAGGAACCACAATACGTGATGTCCAAAATACACGAAGGGGTGTGCGGGAATCACTCTGGCAGGAGAGATCTAGTAGGAAAGGTCATGAGGGTAGGCTATTATTGGCCCCACGCCCTTAAAGACTCGAAAGAATTTATTAGGAAGTGTAAAAAATTTCAGCTATATGAATTGGTGCCTCATTGCCAGAAGAATTGACATCAATCGTGTCACTTTGGCCTTTCACACAATGGGGGGTCGACATTGTTGGACCTATGCCCCTGGGAAAAGGAGGAGTTAAGTTTATCATCATTGTCATAGATTACATGACGAAATTGGTAGAAGTAGAGGCCCTAACAACTATCATGACCTATAGCATCACCAGATTCCTATGGAAAGCGGTTGTATGTCAATTCAGTATACCACGATGCATCATTTAAGAAAATGGACAGCAGTTCGACTCAAACCATTACTACGATTGGTGTGTCAAGCTAGGAATCAAAAGGTAGGAAAAACATCTCGACTTGTTGAAGGAAAGAAGGGAAGTAGCAGAAACGTAGATGGCGGCTAATAAAAGAAAAACGGAACACTACTTTAATAGAAGGGTCAAGCCCCCACGTCCATTTTCTTCTTCCTCACCCATTCTTCTCCCTCAGCAATTTATTTCTTCCAGCAATGACACATTGCTTCTTCAACGTCTCTCTCTCTCTATCTTTTTTTGAAAAAAGATAGAACTCCAATTTTATTAATTGCTCTCACTTATGGTGGAAGAAAATCGTGGTAACAGAACAAGACCCATGGGTCTCTCTCTCTCTCTCTCTCTCTCTCTCTCTCTCATAGTCGTTACAATCGTTTCTCTCCGGCTCCGACTTCGTCACTACATTATTAATACTGCCGACTGTAACGCTCAAAATTACTCTAAGGATGCTGAATCTTCAAGTGAGATGACACGATTTTTCTCGTATAAATACGCATGGGTTGAAGCACACCACTCACACACAAATTTCTCTATTCTTATTTTAAGTTCTTGGTTTGGAACTCCCTATCTCTCGTTTCTCATGTTCTGGTATGCCCCTTTAGCTTATTCTCTATTACTATGAATTTATTGTATTTTTTTACGATGTTCTAAATATTGTATAAGCTCCTTATAGTTATTTTGATTATTACAAGATTCAATCCGGGTGTGTGTGTGTGTGTATATATATATATGTATAGAGCACCTGTAGTTGAGAAAATAATATTTGATAGTTGTACTTGCAAAGTTGCAGATTTTTTATTATTTTGGCATGTGGTTCTTGTTATTTGGTTCTTTAGTTTATGGTTATTGTTTGTGTTCTATAGTTACTGGTTAATATGAAAAGAACGTATTTTGATATTTAATATCTGCTTTCACATTGGACACATTATGACTTATGCAATGGATGGAGAGCCTTGTGCCGATTGATTCTATACCACGAGTTATTAAGGAATTTAGAGGAAACTCTTGATTAAAATGCCATTTTTCTAACTGTTCCATAAGCCTAAATACTCGTATAGTAGGATAGACTTTTTAAGTGTTGTTACATTTATGCTTTTAGTTTATAAGTCATGGATGAACGTGTTTTGAATTTGGTTTTACGTTCAATTAGTATTAAGTTGGACTTTTTTTATTTTAACATTTGGTTGGTATTATGCTGGGTTTGATTTTACTATGGGTTTGTGTTTATGTTGGGTTTACATTGTTTATTTAGGTCTTAAGTGATACTATCGTTGTTATCAAGCGGTAATTCGTGTATCGAGGTAAGTAGGTCTAATTAATCTGCATTTTTATTAAAAGTTTCTAAATTCTTTATTTTAATGAAGCATGTATGAAGTGTTATTGCTCAGAAAATTATTTTTGCATTGCATAAAAATGTTAGAACATCTCAAAGTAAATTATTATACCCTGAAATGTGTGACTTGAGCCTAGACTTGTATGTAAGTAGTCATGGCATATTTATAGATGATTATCTTTGAAATTTCATGTGAATTATAGTATGGTTATGTGAAATGACATGGATTTTATGATAGTGTGGTACCGTTACTAAATTATGTTTGGGAGAAAAACTCTACTGAAGGACTTGGAGAAGGTGTAGACCCACTCAATGAAAAACGTATGGGAGGATAATTATACTGAAGGACACTGAGAAGATGTAGACCCTAAACATAAAAGTAAAGGGGAAGGATAACTATATCAAAGGACATTAAGAAGGAGAAGATCCAATGAAGAGGAGTTACAGAAAGGATAGCTACCCTTGAAGGGGTAGTTCCCTATGGAAGAATTTTAGAAGTGTTTTCTTTGCATGATAAAGACTTTTATTTTACGATAATATCATGATTTCAGTTATAATTTATTTTTGCTAAATGTGGCTTGTATGTTATACGTAGCTTAATCAATCATACTTACGAAGCCGTGCACTTGCTTTCCACATGTAAAATTTCTTATTTTCTAGATGTTAGGTAGGAGCATGCCAAAAAGGAGGTTTAGAAGACACGTGAGAGAGTTATAATAAGTGCGACAAAATAAGTGTCGTCTATGGGATATTTAGAATTTTATTTTAAGCTTTTGTGAATGAACATTTGAGTTGGTTTAATGTTTTGAACTTCTCACCCACAAAGCTAAGTGCCCTTGCACTCGCATTTGGCGATCGAATGATGATGATACTCCCTTGAGTGTGTTACTCCTTGCCCAAAAAGTTGGGTGCCCTTGAACTTGCATTTGGTGATCGAAGGATGATGACACTCCTTTGAGTGTGTCACATCTCGCCCACAAAGTTGGGTGCCTTACACTCGCATTTGATGATTGCAAGATGATGACACTCCCTTAAGTGCATCACTCTCAACCCACAAAGCCTAATGCCCTTGCACTCGCATTTGGTGATCATGGGATGATGGCACTCCCTTGAGTGCACCACTCTTGGCCCACAAAGTCGAGTGCCCTTGTACTCACAATTGATGATCAAAGGATGATGGCACTTCCTTGAGTGCAACACTCCATACCCACAAAGTCGAGTG
This sequence comes from Juglans microcarpa x Juglans regia, assembly GCF_004785595.1. Classification (NCBI taxonomy): domain Eukaryota; kingdom Viridiplantae; phylum Streptophyta; class Magnoliopsida; order Fagales; family Juglandaceae; genus Juglans; species Juglans microcarpa x Juglans regia. The sequence goes on from NC_054598.1 coordinate 23,857,984, forward strand.
TCCTTGCACTCGTATTCGGAGATCATAGAATGATGACACCCTTGAGTGCATCATTCCTCGCCCACAAGGCCGAGTACCCTTGCACTCACATTTGGAAATTAAAGGATGATGACCCCTCAAGTGCATAACTTTTCACCTATTATCGTTGTTGAGCACATCTCATGCATAGCGTAGGAGTCGAGTACCCACACTTTCACGTTAAATGATCAAAGAAAAAAAGTCCATTCATCCATTCATATAGTTAACTAGAAAAGAATCCAAATCAACTAGATTACAAAAGATAGTGAAATTACAAGTATAGAAAAACATCAACAAAACCATTGAAAAAGAATACGATAGTTGCATGGAAAAAGAAGAAGCTAAGGATTACGAGCCAAAGGAAGAAAGGTGTCGACCATTACATCCCTACCCAAGGAATCAAGGACCCAGAAGGCAGCGTGACTTGGGTGAATGGACTGTAAGTCCAAGGACCTTAAGTTTGTGTGAGGATTCTCCAACAGATGGTCCCTCACCTTTTGAAGGCCAACCTTGAAGCCAAATCCCCAAACTCTATTACAATCGGCTTGGGCCAATGCAAGCTGCAGAGAAAGGCAGACAACCTCTTCCCTAGAAGAGCTTAGTTCGGCCTCTAACTTGACGGCTTACTGTTTGGAAAAGGCTAACTTTCGCCTCAAGGTATCTGTAACATTGCTAAGCTGCAAAAAGTGTTGGTTGTGCTCCTTGAAGGATCATCATGGGACAATCCCATAAGATTAAATGGGAAATTAGGAGTTTCCCTACCAAAGACTGTGGAGGGGATAGACAACGAAGGGGCATCACGATTTTCTTAAGGTATCACCTCCTCACCAACCCCATGCTCTCCAACGTGATCTTCAGACACCAAAGATATCCCTCCAATGTCTTCAGAGGGCATCTCGGGAAAGGGGGTCGTTTTTTAACCCTCAAGTGTAGATTCCATAAATGCATAATGCAATACCACGTTGATGTTTGCCTCCTCTTGATCAAGGGTCTCAATCAGGCATTTAGGAGTTGGCGATGGCTGATGAACCTATCCTCGGTTGCCTAGCTAGGGGGACTCGATGTCAAAAACTACTGCCAAATCAGCCTCCGCCTAGTTCAAAATCTCCTCGAGGCTATCAAGAGTGAGAAAAGATAGTTGAACTGACCCACTGCCTCCCGATGGCAATGAAACCCACCGTTGTTGTTCAAGACCGTGAGGAGGGATGGACTCCTCATAGTTAGAGCTCGACCCACTATTGGCTCTATCTGCATCATGAACTGAGTTGCTATCCTGATGAGGTTTCTTCCCCTTCTACTCCAACAGAATGGAAGGGGGCCTCTTCTACTGGCGAGGATTAGGCAGCCTACTCAAAAATTGGTGACCCACAACATGGGAACGATTTGGTAGCACTAAAAATGGTCAATGTTCGCCCGAGTAAGAAGCATGTCAGACCAAGTAGCCTCAGGATTTTATTCAACCGAAGAATAAATCAGATGCAGGTGAGCCTGCTCTTGGTTGGAAAGCATCACGGAAAGATCGCGGTCCTTGGGATTGACACCCCACAGAGTACGAACCGAAAACTCCTGACGGCTGGCTTCACTCAGAGGGAATTTCTAACCAGTACTTGAAAAGAAGAAAAATTTCTTATACCACTCCTTGGTGTGAGAATAGCGAGGTTCCAAACACGCCACCCTATAGTTAGTTTGAGAGGAGAAGCTGCATTGATTCCCGTCATGACGTCGGATGCCATGAGTAAAAATGAACTTCCTAGCAGTAATGTCAAGGTATTCCTCGCTAGTAGACTCCAAAACCTGATGCCAGGCCACAAAACATGGCAACAAAATTCTCCAAGCATTAGGAAGGTGTTGCAAAGGGGTATTCCTAGGATGCCATGAGTAAAAACGAACTCCTTAGCAGTAAGGTCAGGGTATTCCTCACCAGTAGACTCCAAAACCTGACACTAGGCCACAACAACAAGGCGAACAGGGCCCCATCAGAAGCATACTCATATATAGAGAAACTCGTTCATAAAACCCTTTTGAGTCGACAACCACACAACGGGTCTTAGGAAGATCCAAAGTCACCAAATCTACGACCCCGTATCGGCTCCTCATTGAATCTATATCCTTTTGAAAATTAGTCATAGACCAACAGTGCCGCTTGAAATCATTTAGATAGTGCGAGCTAGCACCCCCAGACTTGTTGAGGGAATCTTAGGAACGCAAGGAATGGGAACCATGGGAGTCTAAACAAGAAGTATTACGGGGAGCCATTGATGATGAAAGGAGCAAAAGCTGAAAGGAAAATCGAAGGACATAATTTAGGGTTTGAAAGGGAGCACAATGACAGGAAACAATTCAAAGTCTGAAGGGGAGTGCAACGACAGGAGGAAAAAACGTAGGGAAGAGAGAAATTTAAAAAGGTACGATGACGATTGAATGAATCCCAACAAGGAAATGATAGGTGTCACTGACAAGAAGGCATGTGATGCATGCTGCACAAAAGGAAGTGAAAGGTAAGCCGCCACATGCTAGCCCAGATTTGGGAATATGTGTCATTAAAAAGGTGGCTATGTGTGAAACGAAAAGGGTAAAAGGCCATTGAAATGAAACAAAATGGAATAAGAATTCCCATACCACCTCTATGATAGGAATTCACGGGATAACTAGTGGATCAAATATTCCCTCTTGGAAATTGGGCCAAACCCCACATCATAAAGGCCCATGACCCAAGGCTAGCCTACCCAATGGAAACCAAGGTCGTGGCCCCTGAGAACCATTGATGCGAATTTCAAGTCTAACCATTACTAATAATGATTTGATGACAGAACGAACAAAAGGTAATAATCTCTAGCATGATACTTGCCCATGATATTCGCTCGGTACATTAATTCATCTTAGCATGGTATTCAGCATACAAGAAAATGCGAAGCCATAACAACCTGCAATCCAATAAAGATTAGAGAGATCAGACCATAAGGCCTGACCAGTTGAACACTTAGTCTATAAGTGGAGGTCAAAGCAGACACCAAAGGTAACATCACCATCCAAAAATAAAAACACTCCATACACTCGATTCTTACTGACTTAAGTACCGGAGGTATCCCTTACCAAACCAATCCCCTCTTTCCTTTGATGTGTAGGTTACTAGAGATCATTCATAGGAGTATGGAACACGTCCACAACACTTATTTTGAAAATTGAGGTATTAGAATGGAGGGACTTAAATCATTTAATTAAACAAAAGAGATTTGGCTTGGTTTATATATGAATTGTCCATCTTATTGGCGTTAGGTATTTTAACGATGGTCTAGATGCATGAAAAGTATAAACAATAGGTACTCATTCAAGTCGAGTTTGAATAGTAGCTTACATTCTAACCCTAATAGGAAATTCAATGGACTCTTACGCGGCTAATACTAAGAGTTTAAGATGAATCCATATTCAAATCCAAACCCAAAACCTAGTAGATATTAAGCCATTTAAGAATAACTCAAGAACCATTAAACCACCTGCTTGATTGTCACAATCATGATGAATCACATACAAGATATTGACATGGCAACGAATAACCAATGGTAACAAAACTTGGTAGGAAACGTATCATTGACCATGCAAACTAAGTCAGAGTAGTGTGTAAAAGCCGTCAAGTTAGTATGGGGGTATTACAATCTCCCCTTTTAAATTCTCGAGGTTCTCGTCGGGTCAGTCTATCATAGGTGGCACGGCTTAGGTATCATAAACATATTGTAAGTGGCAAGGCTCAAGTCCTACATTTTTTTATTAGAATAAGTTTTGATACAATTTGTAACTTCACAAGGGAAGTCCAAGCCACATAAGGGCTTATACACAAAAAGAATTAGTCAATTATAGAATTTGAGATCCATTGGAACCATTTTAAAAAGCAATATCTTCTTCTTTTCAAGTAACGTGGATCTCATATATTACCTACCTTTATCACTCATGTGTCAATATGATGTTCCAATATTAGGCTATATACCATTCTTCCTAGGCCCTATCTTCTTTGATTAAGAATTTCTAGCTTCTACCAGTCATCTCTCTTTTGACGTTAGCCCCTAAGGCTAGAACAAGTAATTTTATTACAAGAAAAAAGGGATTTTTGCCGCCAATAATTTGTGCGGTGATTAAGATTTGAACACAAAAAGTTGATGTTGATTGTTTCCTCATTTCACTTCTATTGAGTAAGAAAATCATAAGGAAAAACGAGTTCTTCATTGCAAATAATATTACTAGAAAAGTCCCAAAATGACATATTTTGAGTCTTTTACGGTGACATTTTCATGCTTATAAAACCTAAGTCAATTCCCCCTTATTTCTTCTCCCATACTCTGTAACACTCCGTTCCTTTCTTCTAACATAAGCAAGTTTTGTGGATAAAAATTATATAACAATCTGCCCCTTCTCTCTAGTGACTGCGAGCCTCGTTATGCGTGCCAAACCTCGATGGCGTGTTCCTAAAGATATTATGTGATTTCTAAAGTATGACCAATATTTTAAATGCACTAAAAATATTTATATGGGGTATTTCCAGTGTTATTGAACTAAACTTGATTTTAAATTAGACAATTATAATATTTTTTAAGAACTCCAAGAATATTATAATTGTTGGAAATTATTTTAATATCATTTTATTAAAATGATTTCAGTTATTTAAAATATTATGAGATTTAAATTATGTTGAAAGCTCTAATTAATTAAATGGTTTTATTCTTTTAAAGATATTAAATAAGACTTCATCATTTTATTAATGATGAAGGAATATTATTAACTAAAGTTTAATTCAAATAATATTCGACCTTAATTCCTCTCAGTGCTTTTAGTTAAGTTAATGTTTACGCATTTTAAATCAATGTTTTAATTCTCCACCGTTAGATCGTTTTGAGGATCACAAGACGAAGGGCCTGGATTAAATACCCAAGCCCCCTCTCTTCTCCCTCACTTTTCCCTTCCCTCTCTCTTTCCTCCCTCTCCTTCACGCGTACGTCTCCCCCTAGCCGAATCCCTCCTCCTCTAGCCTAGCTCCACCTTTGGCCACCACGGGGGGCCACCCCACACCGTGCCACCACCACAGATCCACCACCTCACTAGTGATCTCCAGCCACCGCCAGAACCACCCACGACAGCCCTCTCCTTCTTCTTCGCATGGGGCAATGCACGGGTTTATCACCCTTGTGCCACCGTACACGGCTACCCAGGCCACCACACCTCCACCTCCTCACACTAATGACCACCTCTCACAAACCCAGCCACCACGGGCCTCCCCCTCCCTCTTCATCGCACACATACACACACTACCCATAAATAGGTTTCGCACGATTTTACCGCCACCGACAGCCCTAGCGCCATTATGCGTCGGTTCTAGCCCCACCGAGCACCTCCCCTGACCACAGTGACTCCTCCCCGAGCTCCTCCATGCCAGCCAAGCCCTCCACCTCTCCCAAGCTCTCTCACTCTCTCACGGACTCTCCCTCAACCATGGCTTGGATCCACCACCGTGGGCCATCGTGCCGCCTCCACCTCGCCACCATAGCTCCACTAGCAACCTCCTGAACTCCTCCATGGCCAGCCACAAACAGTCAAGCTCCCCCTTTATTTTTCATGCCTTGAGACCTACGGTTTAAACTCCTCCACGAGCCGCCGTGTCTCGGATGTGTGCCCCCTCGGCACCACCATGAGACCACCACTCCAGGACTAGGACCCGACCCTTATATGCTTAGACCTGCACCTCTAGCCACCTCCAATGGCCAAAACAGCCACTGTACGTGTCTAACCGCCACTGTGCACATCCTTAGCAGTATGACCCTTCCGAAGTCATCAATTGTGACCGTCAGTGAACAACGCATGGGTTAACCTCGACGATGGTATAACCCTCTATCCCTCGTTATTTATGTTAAATGTTGGTTGGTTGGTTAGGTTGTGGACTGTGTTGTTAGTATTGTAAAGTTTGCTATATTGTGGGGTTCGCTATATAGTGTGGTGATGTGATGTGCTGTGCATGTGAAGTGTTGGGTGTAGTTGGGAACTGTGTTGTGAAGTGTTGTGGACTGTGCTGTGAAGTGTGGTTGTGGAGTATGTGCTGTAATGGTGATGTGGCGTTATGTGGATTGGGAAAAGTATACGTGGAGTGTACTCCATGTGGTGGAGTAATGTACCATATGGCATGTAATGTCACAGTGGTGATGTGTCGTGGTGTGTGTGAAAGGAGTACACACGAAGTCTACTCCATGAGGTGCAGCGATACACCATGTGGCGTGTCTCGAAGACAATAATGGTTGCTTAATTGATGGGCATCGAGGGTGAGTAGTATTGGAAACTGTGGAACAATGTCCCGAAGTAGCTTTGATGTGGCCTGTAGTCTGAAGTGACAGGTATCACCGTGTTTGACTCATGGCTGGGAGTATGTGTGAAGTGACAGAACAAGTGTAAGAGTATGCAGTGAAAGCATGACTGGGGAATGTCATGAAGTGACATAGTTACTAGCAGTCGTGCTTGTGATGGGTGAGGAGTTAGTACAGGAATGGCATAGCAGGAACGTGACGAGATGTCACGATGTGACAAGAGTACATGAGGGACCATACTCGTGATGAGTTAGGAGTGGCGTAGAAATGACGTAGCAGGATGTCAGGTGATAAGTGTTGGGATGAACTGTCAAAAAGGTACTGGTAGCATGAAGAGTCATGCTAACTAGGTTAAGAGAAGGTTAATATCAAGTATGGCGCTTGTCCCTACAAGCATGTGATCAACGTGTTATATGTTGGTCTTAGGTGATAAAGGGGTAAGGTACATGTGTAATCTGGTGAGACACATGTGTTAGACGGATTCACCATATGTAATGGGTAATTTGTCCTAAGCATGGTTACACGATGCTTAAGCCCCAGAGTTGGCTTAGAGCCGTGTGGCGTGTATGGATAAGAATGAGGATTAGTGGATTAGTGTGAGCAAAGGTGCATGGAGGTAGTGACGGGTGCATTGTCTAGGATTGGGATGTGTGACTCCGTCGGTCGGAATCATTTGTCGGAATGTGGTCAATAGGAAGAGTAAGATGAAGGTCTTAGTGTCTTAATCCTAAGGTGAATCATGGGTTCACTTTAGTGGATAGGCATTCGAGGTAAGACCTTGAGTTTGGAAGATGTAGTGATTGTACGTGGATCTCGAAGGTTTTAACATAGTAAAAGGCACGTAAGAGCAGGGGATAGAAGGAGTGTGTTCCAAGTGAATTGTAGTTTATGTCTTTTAAGTTTAGTTGCTTATGCATTAGATAAAGAACGACATTGAGGTTATGCGCATGCATGTAGGTTGCCATCTGACACACACATGGATGGATTGCATGATATGAAAGTAGCATGAAGTCCAGGTAAGTATTATGTTCATACTCTTCTAGAGTTTCCTAAAATACACAAAATGAAAAAAAAAATGCCTTTCCTTTACGATGCCTTACGAAATGACACGAAAGATGTTTTACGAAAGCATGATAAGTATAAGTGTTCAAAGGTATACGTATGTACGGCCCTCCTTGACAGTCCATTTTTACGCACCCAAAGTACATGTGAATGGATGACTATACGCAGTATCTATTGTATGTATTTTCCACGAAAAGAAATGTTGAGGCTTATGCCTGATACTTTAATTGATGCTTTAAACAACGCGAAGAAAGTGTTTTAAAAGGAATTGATGTTTTAAGGATACTATGAACTGATGCTTTAAATGATGCCATGAAAGATAATGTTTAAGCCCATGCTCTTAAATGACGTTTTTCTATGAATGAACTGAAAAGATAGAGCTGAAATAAATTAAAAAGGAAGGATTGAAATGACTGAAATGAATGGATTGAATGAAATGAACGTTTAATGCATGAAAATACCTAATGGCCATATGAATGAATGAAAAGGGTACCGAATGAATGGACAGATTGCAATGCCGAGTAAGTAGTATTGGTAGTGCACCCGTCCTGTGCTGCCCCCTGACTGAAAAGGGATTTCCAATCTGTGGCCACGGGCTAAGTCTGAGTCCAAAGGAAGACTGCTAACCCCAATACACGGGACTTAACAGTGTGTACTGACCAATGAAAGTGATAAGAAAGAATGTATAAATGTATGAATGCATCGCATTCTTTAAGAAATGAAGGCATTGCCGGGGGAAATGTTTTACGAAAAAAAAGCCCATTTTTAAAGAAAAATCTCATCCAATGATATTTTCAAATGAATACACGCATGCATATACGTATAGTATGTATGGTATGATGAATGCATGAATGAAAACCTTTGTTATTATATTTTAACTGTATGAAGTAATACTTAAGAGTTATCGACTCATTTTAATTTTTATGTATGCCCCTCCCCCCACCGGGGCTGAATGAGCAATACACACCAGGACGGACATGGCCCAAGGGGAAGAGCACGGAAGTCTAGGTATGAGAGTTTTAATTGTATGAGAAGCATTTTTATCTTAAGATTAATGCTTTCCGCTATAAACCTTTTTTATTCTCAAAGCACATTTTATTTTATAATGTAGAGTCTTGCATCCTGGGTATGGAAGCAAAAAGTTTTAAATCGAATGGTAATTTTCGTCATCTTTTCTAAAATCATTTTATAAAAAGTTCCACCACAAGGGTGGGCGGTTACATACTCTCTCTATTCTCGATGAGTTTGCTGCCACCCCTTCCCAAGTCGTGTTCGTTGTCATGCCGTCACCACCTCACCTAGCCGATGATTCTCTCAATCCTCCATCTCTCTCTCTCTCTCTCTCTATAACTCCCACTCAGTCTCGCTCTCTCTCCCCTTCCTTGATTAGTTGCCCCATCGTTGTGCTGTCATAGCCTAAGGTATGTTAGAGATAATATCAAAGATAACCAACTGGATACACATTTGTTATCTAATGTTCCTAAAGCAAGGCAACTACTTGATCACAGATAACGTGATATTTACTGAGACTTATCCTACCTGATAAGCCCCCCTCTAGTTAGTTATCACTTGTATTTATCTCTTATTATTTGAACTTTGTACTTATCTACAACAACCTTACGTGTTGGCTGTTACTTGTAACTCTATATAGACTTACAGTAAATATACTTGTTTTGGTAACTTGACCAAAACACATTCCTTAAACTCTTTCATGGTACCAGAGCAATACTAGGCTCACGTCTTCACGATCCTATGGCAACTTCAAGTTCAAATCCCACCTCTTCCGCTTTCACCTTTCCCAATTTCACTCACTTAATTTCCATCAAACTTGATGGAAACAACTATCTTTTGTGGCTTTCTCAACTTGTTCCTGTTTTGAAAAGTCATGATCTCATGGGCATCGTTGATAGATCTGAGTCGTGCTCCCCTTCCACAATTCGTGATGATCTTGGCAAGGAACTTACCAATTCAGATTATCTTCTCTGGAACAAGAAGGATCAATTTCTCTTGAGTTGGATCAATGTCACTCTTTCTGAGAAAGTGTTGTCCACTGTTTATGGACTCCACACCTCTAAACAAGTGTGGACTGCTCTAGCAAATATATTTGCTTCACAATCTCGGTCTAGAGTGTCTTATCTCAAGCGCCAGATTCAAAGTCTGCAACAAGGATCAAAGACTTGCACTGAATATCTTCAGTTGGCAAAATCTTGGTTAGATCAACTTGTTGCTGTTGGCAAGTCACTTGATGATGAAGATCTTATTTCCTTCATCATCAATGGTCTTAATCCATCATTCAACAGTTTTATTACCTCCTTCACACTTGCAACTAGAGATAATCCTCTAGCATTTGATGATTTTCAGGATGAATTACTCAGTCATGAGATGCTGCTAAATCAGCAAGCTGATGTTGTTGAAACCAATACATTTGCCCTGCTTTCCCAATGCCAAGGGCACTTCAATGCCAAGAATAGAGGAAAAGGTCCTCCATTCAACAAGTTCTCTTCCAAAGGATTAGGCCATCACAACAAAACCAATAAATTCCAGCCACAAGGTCCTCACAACTCTGCTGGATTTCAAGCGTCACAGCAAACTAATCCTTCAACAGCACCTTGGGCTTCTTGTCAAATTTGTGGAAAAAGTAGTCATCAAGCCCTTGATTGCTATCATAGGATGGACTATTCTTATCAAGGTAGACACCCTCCTCCTCAGCTAGCAGCTATGGTAGCTCATACCAATGCTACAATAGAAGAACAAGAGTGGTATGCTGACAGTGGAGCTAATGCTCACATTACCAATGATCTCAACAATCTGCAAATCCAGTAGCCCTTCCAAAGTAATGATGCTGTTGCTGTGGGTAATAGTGAAGGATTCTCTATAAGAAATAGTGGTTCCTCTACTCTCCTCTCTTCTAACTCTTCCCAACCTTTTTCTCTTAAATCAGTTCTTCACTGTCCTAATGCAGCTGCTAACCTATTGTCTATACAAAAATTTTGTCTTGATAACAGCTATTACTTCCTACTGAATTCTTCCCATTTTTATGTGAAGGACAATCATACGCATGCACTCCTTCTGGAAGGCAAGAGTAAAAATGGACTTTATCCACTGCGGCTACAAGGAAATTCTCACAAGAATTAGCCATCTTTTACAGCTTTCTTAGGAATAAAAACCAGCCTCTCTGGTTGGCACTCTAGGCTAGGTCATTCATCTCATAAAGTTGTATCTAGCATTATTAAGACTCATTCTTTTCCTTTGTCAAATAATGATTTGAATAAAAATATTTGCAATGCTTGCCAATTGGGCAAAAACATTTGTTTGCCTTTTTCTAATTCCACTCGTGTTTCACTTCAACCACTTGATTTAATTCATAGTGATGTTTGGTACTCACTAGTTCAATCTATAAATGGTTGCAAATATCATGTCATTTTTGTGGATGACCACTCTAGATATACATGGTTATACCCTCTTCAAACCAAAGCTAAAGTTTTTGGAGTTTTTGTCAAATTCAAGTTGTTAGTTGAAAATCAGTTTACTTCCAAAATAAAATAGCTACAAACTGATGGTGGGGAGAATATTATTCCAATCAGTTTCAAACCTTTCTCACTAAAAATGGAATAATTCATCGCAAATCATGCCCACACACTAGTTAACAGAATGGCTTAGCTGAAAGAAAGCTTAGACACATCCTTGAGACTGGTCTTACCTTGTTGGCTCACTCTCATCTCTCCAACAAATATTGGCTAGAAGCCTTCCTCACAGCAGTCTACATTATTAATAGACTGTCTACTCCAGTCTTAAAATATCAACCCCCACACTTCACAGCCTTCAAAAAGCTCCCTGATTACACTATACTTCGCACCTTTGGTTGTAAATGCTATCCATTGTTGAGACCCTTCAATAGTCACAAACTTCAGTATCGCTCTAAGGCTTGTCTTTCTTAGGTTATAGTCATGCTGGATACAGGTGTCTTGATCTAGTCACTGACAAGATCTATCTCTCTAGGCATGTTGTTTGTTATGAGAATTCCTTTCCTGCACTGGATTTGGCTCATTCTAATCATACCTCCAGGTTGAATGCAACAGTTGATTCTCCTTTGATTATACCTTCAACATCTCAACAGCAACAACATTCAGACCTTGCTACTCCAACATCTCAAGAATCCTTCCAGGTATTGACTACCCCCATCTCAAGTTTACCTCTTGAACATACTACCCCCGATTCTCCTTTGATTCTACCTTCAACATCTCAACAACAACAACATTCAGATCCTGCTACTCCAACATCTCAAGAATCCTCCCAGGTATTGGCTACCCCCATCTCAAGTTTACCTCTTGAACATACTACCCCCATCTCAAGTTTACCTCTTGAACATTCAGCTTGTCATTCTGATCACTTCTTACAAGAATCAGTTCCAATTAGTACCAACCATTCAGACAATTCTGGTAGCATACAATATGATCCAACAACCACTACAGCTCCCACTCATCCCATGATTACTGGAGCCAAAACCAACTCCCTCAAACCAAAAGACTACCTTGATTACCATCTATATTATTCAACCAAGTACCCTATAGCCTTTCACACCACTCTTACTGAGATTACTCCCGCCTGATATACCAAAGCAGCAACTGATTTACAATGGAAGGCTGCAATGGAACAAGAATTTGAAGCTTTGATGACCACTGGAACCTGGACTCTGTGTCCTCGACCCAAACATCATAATGTCATTCATAACAAATGGGTGTATCGCATCAAACAAAAATTCTGATGGTAGTGTTGACAGATTTAAGGCTAGATTAGTTGCCAAGGGATTTGAGCAACAGTATGGGGTTGACTTCACAAAAACTTTCAGTCTTGTGATCAAACCACCAACTGTTCGAATTCTACTGGCCTTAGTAGTACAATTTGATTGGGATATAAGGCAATTGGATGTCTCCAATGCTTTCCTTCATGGAACATTATTGGAGGATATTTATATGGAGCAACCTCAAGGGTTTCAAAGTCGAGCATCCAGATTATGTTTGTAAATTAAACAAAGACATCTATGGTCTTAAACAAGCTCCAAGAGCCTGGTTCACTCGTATGTCTACTGCCCTACTTGAAATTGGCTTCGCAACATCTCTAGTTGATAGCTCCCTCTTTGTATATCATCATGGCAATATACATATATTTCTACAGCTTTATGTTGATGATATTATTCTCACAGGTACTCATCCTCAAGCTTTGCTCAATGTCATAACTAAACTGCAGCAGACCTTTCCACTTAAGGATCTTGGACCTTTGAGTTTCTTCTTGGGAATTCAAGCTACCCGCAACTCAAATGGTCTACACCTTACTCAAGCAAAATACATTTATGACCTGCTGCATCGAGCTCGCATGCTAGGTGCTAAACCCTCCAAAACACTAGTTTCTTCTGGTAGCAAATTGCCACAATTTGAGGGAGAATCACTACATGACCCTACTGAATATCGCCATGTTGTTGGAGCTCTTCAATACTGCACATTAACTAGACCAGATATCTCTTTCTCTGTGAACTAGCTTTGTCAATATATGAATGCTCCAACTTTTTCTCATTGGATTGCAGTAAAAAGAGTCCTAAGGTATCTGAAAATACCATTGATCATGGCCTATTCTATTCCAAGGAAAATCTGCAACTTACAGCCTATTGTGACTCAGATTGGGCAGGCAACTCAGATTATCCAAGATCTACCTCTGGTTTTGGCATATTTCTTGGGAACTATCTTATATCATGGAGTGCAAAGAAGCAACCAGTGGTGTCTAAATCAAGTACAGAGGCCGAATACAAATCTTTAACAATTGCTACTGCAGAACTTTATTGGCTAAGGATGTTATTTCAAGACCTCTATATTCCACTTACTTGTGCACCCCTAATATGGTGTGATAATGTTAGTGCTCTAGCATTAGCCTCTAACCCTGTCTTACATGCTCGGACAAAGCATATTGAAATAGACTATCACTTTATTCGGAAAAAAGTGATAAATGGTGATGTACATCTCAAATTCATTTCCACTAAAGATCAGATAGCAGACATCTTCACCAAGAGATTGGCTTCCACTCAATTCTCTATTTTGAAATCCAAGCTTCATGTGTCTTCCTCCCCATGAGCTTGCAAGGGGCTGTTAGAGATAATATCAAAGATAACCAACTGGATACACATTTGTTATCTAATGTTCCTAAAGCAAGGCAACTACTTGATCACAGATAAAGTAATATTTACTGAGACTTATCCTATCTGATAAGCCTCCCTCTAGTTAGTTATCACTTGTATTTATCTCTTATTATTTGAACTTTGTACTTATCTACAGCAACCTTACGTGTTGGTTGTTACATGTAACTCTATATATACTTACAGTAAATATACTTGTTTTGGTAACTTGACCAAAACACATTCCTTAAACTCTTTCAAGGTATTCCGCCATCTCCTTTGCTCAATCTCCATCTCTCTCTCTCTCTCTCTCTCTCTCTCTCCATCCATTTCTCCCACTCTCAATTTTTCCCTAATTCTCTCTCTCTCCGATCGTAACCCTTAGGCATGTTTCAATATAAAAATTGTTTCATTTCATCTTATCTCATCATTATAATTTTTTCAAATTCTCACACAAAATATAATAAACAATTCAATTTTTTCAAATCTAAAAAAAAAATAATATTAAAAAATAATATTTTAACAATATTTTATTCAACTTTTATCTAAACTCATCTCTTCTCAATCACTATCTAAATGGCACCTTAATCTCTTTCTCTCGATTCTGTCTATATGTGGGGGATCTCGACCTGAGCGTGGACGATGGATAGCTCCTCGATGTTCTCGGCCAGGTGGCTCAGGTTGTTAACAAAACTCTTCGTTTTTTGCTTGATGCAACTATTAAAGATTTTTTGTTGTGCTTCAAAGCGAAGGTTAGCATTCAAAAGAACGAGTAGATAGATTTGAGTTGTTGAGATGTTCATGAACGAACTAGCTGTGAAACGTGGCATATGGACTCGGATTTTAATTCTAGGTTTTTCTAAAGGTTCTTATAAACCTGACTAAAGTGTTTAAATGGAGTTTGTAAATAGGTGACATTCGAGTTCAACTGGGATGCTTGCATTGATACCCTTAAAGCTGAATTTAGGATCTGATGGATGAGACGAGCTCTAGCTTTATTTATTATATTCGAACGGTGCTTATGAGGTGACACTGCTCATCAACTTTTGATTTTTTTTTTTTTTAAATAATGGATAATTTAAGGACGATATGTCACATTTTATATAATAAAATGAAAGTGAGATGCAAGAAGGAGTTTAAACAACACTGTTTTAAATGAGAAGGAAGGTCTAGCTGGAATGCTAGCCAAGTTAAAATCCTATACTAATTGGTCCAAAAGTATACACGATTCAAGAGAAGGATGTACATATCTTCCAATTCCTGCATTATACATTAATCTTGTCTTATTTTCAAATTAAATGGTTGAGATTGATGAATTAAAATTTCAATCATTTAAGTTGAAAATCATTGTTATGTATTTAAAGAATTTTAACAGGTAGACTAGATTGAAAATTTTAGAAAATCTAGATCTAACTTTCATTAATAGCTTAGAATTTGTAGTGGAGCATGAATAGGCACCAACCATAAATGACTCCATTTAGGCAGAGCTTTCTTATGTTAAGAAATGCATTAAAAAGGGCCTGCAAACATTACAATACTGCAATTCTATCTATCAGACGCACAACAACACAATCGCAATGAATGTACTAAATCAATAATTACTCATCAATCGCAATACGCAAATTCATATCTGATGGAGGTTGTGATGATCACTTTAGTATGACTTTGAAAACAAAATAAAGTTCATCCCCAACAGGAGAGAGGGCGAGGGTCAAATTGAAGACCAATCACTCGAATATAATAAATGAATTTCAGATATGCAACTAGAAGTTATATTAAAATTAATATATGATAAATCAAAACTTACAAAAA
Source organism: Juglans microcarpa x Juglans regia (assembly GCF_004785595.1). NCBI lineage: Eukaryota > Viridiplantae > Streptophyta > Magnoliopsida > Fagales > Juglandaceae > Juglans > Juglans microcarpa x Juglans regia. The sequence continues at coordinate 23,873,380 of NC_054598.1, forward strand.
ATATCTCTCTCTCTCTTTTCATAGAACCCTCAACTAATCGTACCTTTAAACTCTACGGATGTTTGAGAAAGAGAACAGCCATGCCTCAGGTAGAGTTTTTGTTGGAGATTCTCACTTGAGCATCATCCAAAATCTCATTCACATAGAATTGATGCAAGTTTTCATACATTTTCTTCCACTGCTGAACCGTTCGCATAGATCTACTACAATCAAGCTTTAGCCTTTTCACCTCCATTTCAGCAGCAGCAGAAGAACCTTGTTGCTGAGTATAGAAAGATAGAAAGGTCAGATGCAGGTTTCTGGTACACAGAAGATCATGCTACTTTGCATGGTAGGATGAGTAAGAGAGGTGCCTAGAAATGGTAAAGCTGCAAGCGTGCGTACGCAAAAAGAAAGAATGAAAACGAAGTGGATCAAGAACATTCACTGAGCAAACCTGAAGTTCTTTGATTTGATTATTGATCACATGAGAATTTAAGTACGAAGCGTTAACTGGATTCCTGCAAGTAGAGTGGAGATCAAAAATAGCCTTGACATCTGCATCTTCATCCAGTGGATTTGAATATTTTTCAAGAGCAGGTGGTAATAAAGGCCCACGCCTTCTTGAGGAAGCTTGCGAAATTGGCCAAGAATTCAAGCAGAGTTCTTGTCTGACAATAAGAATATTGTTCACAGGACCTGCGCAGCATAATAGGGAAAAGCAAACCATAAGTAAGCTAACCAGAAATTCGGGAGACAAAATCAGAGAAAAGGAGCAGGTGGAGGCAGGGAAAGGTTATTGATATCTAGCACTAATTACAATGTTGTACACATAATGGCCTAAAGTTGCAATCATATATCCTCATACTAAAAACGATCTAGTCAAAGTTTCAATTGGAATGCCTTAGAATCATTATAAATCTCAGTTTCATCTAGCAAGGAACTAGAACAGCACTTGGCTTTCATACATCTCTAATACCACTCGCAATGACCTAAAGAAATCACTAATCACAGTTGTGGTCATTCAATGTTACAATTGAGCCTGCCTGCAAACATTATGAAGTCAGATTCTGCCTAGTAAAAAACCAATATTATGACACACACACACTACCATATTTCATCCACCCAATTCTGGGACTTGATCAAATTGGTACATTAGTGTACATATAACAAAAAACCAATTGCAAAAGTTTTTACAAACTTTATACCAAATACACGTTTTAGATAGCTAAATACAGTCATATAATTGTTTACCGATCAAAAAATAAAAAAAATTGTCATATAATGAGTTTTGCTTCTTCTGCAAGAGCTACTGCAAGAGTCATTCTTCCTGTTGCATAAAATTAGAAGCGTCATTTTGAACCGGATTAGAATCACTCTCTTCAACTGCCTAGTAAAGTTTGGAGCTTGGGAGTGGCTTAACAGTACATTAGAGCATTTATTGGTGGGTTTATCAGACAAAGTTATCATATCAGGTTGAATTAATCCAAAGTTCCTTGGGAAGAAAAAGCAAAAGTCAAGGGAAACAAGGCAAAAGGGTACAGACACAGAGAGACATGGTAACTATATCTTTCTAACAATTCTACCAAAGCCGAACTGAATAATATGGTTCACTTTAAATTACAGATAGAATCTGGTGCTTGCATATATAGAGTACATTGACTATTGAGATATGATATCCACAGAGGGAATGGTATAAAACATAAAACAGAAAATATAAATACCACAAAGTGAATGAAAATAAATAAATAAATAATCTGAAACCAATAAATTTATCTTTTTTTTTCTTTCATATTGAACAAAACCGTATGCACACAATCAAGCAATTATTCAGATAGCTAGAGGAAAACCTTTAGCATGTTTGAAGACGCGAACAATGTTGTGAGTTTTAGCATCCCAAAGTCGTACAATACCATCTTCCGATCCAGAAATTAAAAGATTTCCACTCGCACAATATACTAAGCAAGTAACAGCCTTGCTGTACAAAAATCAGAAAAAGAAGTTTGTGAATTGAGAGATCATAGAGGCTGAAATTACCACAACAAAAAGTCTACAGTCACAATTTAGTAAAGAACACTGTCACATCTAAAGCATGCAAGTATGCAACAATCTTCCACTGATATGAATACTTAGGACACTTCATTGTTTGTTCTCTAAGTACTATGATCATCAATGAAGCAATATTACCCCTAAATATCACACGATCACGAGACTTGGGCAAATGACATATGGCTTCTTGAACTGCCATATAAACCATATGTATATCGTGAAACTACCATGTGGGTGATACCTTAAATCAAATAAAACTTTTCTAAAAAATGCAACAAATATACTGAAAAATTTAGCAAAGAAAACCTCACAATTAAAACCAGAGATAACTCATATTAAAACCTTCATAACTTCACAAGACGTGAAAATTAAAGAGACAAACCTGTGATTTGATAATGATTTTATGATATGCAACCCATAATTGTTCTTAGAGGTACTTTCAGCATTAATTGCAGCAATGTATATCTTGCCGTCCCTACTGCCAGCATAGAAGAGATGTTCGCCAGGGTCAAGAGTAATTGCATCAATTACTGAAGGGAATACAATACTTCTTAACAATTTCCCTTTTGATAAGCTCCAGACCTGGCAAAAGGTATATCATGATAAAACCTAGCATATATAATCTATTGAACCAAACAACAAACTAATTATTGGCATTATGTGTGATACCCCCCATATGATAAGGATAATAGTAGGTGATGTATGAGATCCCACATTGCTTGGGAATGAGAAGTTTTTGCTTTTTATAAGGTTCCAATGGGCTCCAATTATCATTGAATAGTCTTTTTCGAGTATAGGCCATGTGGTTTAGGTCTTTCATTGGTGCGTTACAAATAGTATCACAACCTATCCTAACAAAAAATGTGGGACTTGAGCTGTGCCAGCTACGACAGACTAGCTCGATGAGGACGTCAGGAATTTAAGTGGGGTAGATTGTGATACCTCATATGATAATGATAAAGGTAGGTGGTGTATGAGATCCCACATTGCTTGGGAAAAAGAAGTTCTTGCTCTTTATAATGTTCCAATGAGGCTCTAATTATATTATTGATTAGTCCTTTTAGAATATAGGTCATGTGGTTTGGGTCTCCCATTGAAGCATTACAATATGTAACTGTAAAGAATGCATCATATGGAGGGGAGAGGAGGGGAGGGGGGAGAACACTGAATATAAAGTGACACTACACAAAAATATATTCACGCACATAAGAAGATAAGCCACAATGCACGGCATCATATGTAAAATGACTAGCAAAATTATTGAGAGCTTGAATTTACCATTATTTTCAAATTTTCCAAACCCACCTTTCTTCACTGCACCCAATCCTTTCCATCTTACCTTCTCTTTTTTTCCTGATAAGTTACCTTTGCCTTTGCGGTTCGGCTCAAAACTTAAAAAACTTAAATAATTAGAATAAAACTATGTTGTTATATATATGGTAGTAGAAAGTGACAGCTCCCCAATTATGAAAAACACTTTCTGCAGAATGACTTGGCACTGATTTACACAAGTGCTATTAGGCCTGCACACCGACCCATCCAAGATAGATTTGGACCCGACCCGGTCCAACCCGCAGAATAGGCCACCCCATATTGACCTGATCTGACAGTCGGGTTGGGTCGGAAACCTTCTTATCCTCCTATTTCGTTCCGCCATGCTTGGACCTTCAAGTTTTTTTTTTTTTTGACAATAACACAAGAAATAGCTTCTCATAAAATGTTTCATCTAAGCTTAAGTTCAATGGCTATGTGAGAGGAAACATCATGAACAAAACAGATTCTGATATGAAGGATGACGTTCAGGTAACAAAACTTTAGGCAGCTCCAGCTCCCTTGCTCTTCTTTCTCTGGATCTTCTTCATGTAGAACTCAAGCTCTTTACCTTCCAAGATGTATCCATCAGCACGGCCACACTGACCAGGTCTTGATGAGATACAAGCCAACAAACGACCACTACCAAACTGCTCTTCAATGTGTGCATCAAGCTTGCGATTCTGCTGCCGCTTCTCCAGCTTTCTCTGGAAATGGTTGCTTTTCTTCACCTCCTCAGTAGCAGCAGCAGAATCACAAGAAATACCCATTGGAACTTCAAGTTGTTTCTAACCCATTTTGGGTCTCATGCCCTAACTTTAGCACACAAAACTAAAATCAAAATAAAGAGGCTATGCAGCGATTAAGCATGGAGCGAAGATTCTTCAGGGAACCAATTTATCACAGGATTTAATTGAAGACCTGTAGATCTACGAATTTGATTCTCTCTTCCTCTGGGAGCAACACAATGCAGCGTTTGTTTTTTTTTATTCGGGTCATCAGTTTCGACCAATGTAAGGCGTAAATAAACCCGGTAATGGGTTTGGCCTGTTGAACACGATTTTGGTCAGGTGGGCCCAAGTCAAGCTTTCGGATTGGTCGGGCCAGGCCCTTTTATGCACAGGCCTAAGTGCTATGCATACCAGTGGGACCTTGGTAACCCAGAAAACTATGCTGCTCAAGGGATCTCTTCATTAAAGTCGCACAAGATAAACTTTCATAGTTGCCTGAACTAAACCTCAACACAGTATGAATAGTCCCTCCTTGTTTCCTAATGAAAATCTAACTTTCACTTGTTCCAAATGCATCATTTATATTTACACATGATAATAAGTAGGTAGTTCAATACTTATCAAAAAACAAAACAATTAGGTAGTTCAAATTATTAAACAGCACTTCCTTCTGAGCAGTATAATCATAACAACCATTTAGGTGACAAAACAGTAGTTAAGCTGTGATGATTTTTGTGAGATATATTCCAGGGGTTTTCCTTGGTTAGTTTAGAAGAACTTCATCTTTTTCCCAACCGCTACTAAAAATAAAGTTTCTTGGAGAATAGGAGAATACCCACAGTTTGTAGGCTGCTTCTGCAAATGAAAAACCATCATGTAAGACACTCATTCAAACACTTGTTTCAAATTGGACGCATTGGACCAGCCCCAATATATCTGAGTAATCTGATGCATGCAAACCGGGTTTGCATCATAGCCACCAAAGAAATGGAAAAGATGGCCTAGAGTGTGTGTATCCATATCATAACATATAATACCAGTAGATTAATGATGAATATGCTCTGAACCCACCAGTCTTAGGGGTGAGAGCAGGTACCACCCCACCCCACCCCACCCCACCCCACCCTAAACAAAGCAGGTGGACTAATTCGGGAAGCTTTATAGAGCAGACGTGTATGAAAATAAGCAATCTCGACAATCACAACTCATTCCCTTTAAAGTAACAGCTTAAAATAGTATGCTTTTTATTTTCAAATTTTAATTTCCCAAGCCAAAAAAAAAAAAAAATGATAAGGTTAATGAATATTAAAAACAGTAGAACTTATGAAGAGTGTGCCAAACCTTACAGGTTCGATCTTCAGAAGCTGACACTATAATGGCATTGCATCCTCCATATCCTGTGACAATGTCAGTTACACGCAAACTGTGCTCTGAAAAATTGTGTTCATATAGATGACTAGCTTCCTGCTGTCTTATATCATCAAACATCCTGAAATATTATACAATACGAAGCTTTTTTTCTTTGTTCTACTTGGTAATAAAACAATCAACCAATATAACATGAAACAAGAGTGAACCCCAAAATTAAGTACTTACATGAAAAGGGACCAAACTCTAACGGATCCATCTTCCGAACCGGAAATTAGCAGCGAGTCATCATCCGAAAATACCAAGCAAGTTACAGCCCTATAATGTGCATGCCACTTTCTAAGCTGCCTACCACTTGCAACCTATGTCATCAAAAATTAGATAAAGAGAAGACAAATAGGGACCCCAACCATGCTAGCGTTGATAGATTTCGAATTATCTAAATCCAAGGCCACAATTCCAATTTAGAAACCCACCAAAAGATATTAACTTAAATGTAAGAATTCACCTCCCACAAGTAAATATCTCCAGATACACCTCCACCGACAATATAAGTGCCTTCATGGTTAGCAGCGAGCGGCTTAATCGGTTCTGCTGGAAAGCTCTTAACTTCTACTTGAGGCTGTAACACCAAAAATCCCAATACAAGAAATATAATGAGAAAGTAAAGATGTACTTGATTCCATAGTTCATATATAGAGCCATATTTTCAAACAGATGCAAAATAAGAAATACTAAAACGGCTTATTAGGGGTAAAGTATAGAGTACCTTGGACCAGGACCAGTATAGGACGGAGCCAGAGGAGGCTGAGGGGTCGCGGAGCTGAGAGGAGGCGAGGAATCGTTGGCCGACACAGACGAGGCCGTGAGGCGGAGAAGCGCAAGATTTGTATCGGAGTAGCTCCGCGCCGGTTGCTAGGTCCCAGGTTCCGATGCCAGCGTCAACCGAAGACGAAGCCACCACTACCTCCATTGATTCGAGAGAGAGTTCAGACTCAGAGCTTAACCGAAACGCACGGAAAGCCGAAGCCGAGAAGGGTTTTTGCCAGGGTTTTAAAAATAGCGGTTAATCATAGGAAAAATTCTACTCGCAACCGGTTTGGGGAACCGGTGCGAGACCGTGACTTACGTACCACGTTAGAAAACGGCGTCGTGTCTGTTTTAAAATTTAAATTCGTACCCGTTTTTCTCATATTTCATTTTCACAATAAAAATAAAATTTCTCCCGCTCGATCTAGTATCTTCTCCCCATTGATTCCCATCATCTTCCCCCACGAAGCCGACACACGAACCCATGAAGAACCACTTGGTCTTCTGCACCGAATCACGAACCACAGAGCCATGTCGTCTTCACCGAACCACGGAGCCCTGTTGTCTTCACCGAACCACGAAACCACATCACGAACCACAAACCCATGAAGCCCTGTCGTCTTCAAACACAAAGCCCTGTCCTCTTCAAACACCAGATCTGAAATGTGAAGCCCTAACCCTAACCTGAAATGTTAAGCCCTAGCCCTAGCCCTAGCCCTAACCCTAACCCTAACCTAAAAAAATTTGGCATAATAATCAATCGGGCCGAGTTTCAAAATTAGGTTAGTTCTCTGATTGTTATATTTTCTTTTCTAATTTTGAGCTCCGATTAAGAACTTCACTTTGAATCCCTGTGAAGAATCATAAGAAAAATTAGAAGTACTGGACTGAATTTCTATTTGATGAGCAATGGATTCTGAGGGATGTGTATTGGAATTGTAGAGTTCACCAATAAAAGAAAAATCAATTTCTTACAGCATGGATATTTTATTTAATTATTTAGAAAATTTTAATGGATCGAGATATTATTGTAAAGGATATGAATCGGTTTCATGACTTCCAGGATGGAATTTGCTCTTGTGGTGATTATGCTCTCGTTATTGTAGGTTAAATCGGATTTCTTTGACGCCTTAAGCTGTGCAGAGAAGCGAGTTGGCGACTACTAGTCCAGATTGAAGGCTTTGGAGGAGAATTTTAGCAAAGTTGGTGAGTTGAAGAAATCTTCCACTATATTTCTCAACATTTTTTACTTTGAAACATGCATTTCCTAAAAAGAGTTGACCTAGTTGATTGCTCAATTAAATTCTATCAGTTTTTGCATTCCTTAAATTTTCACTTTGTGCTCAAGACTTCCATGTGGTTTTATTTCTATATTTTATTCTCTCTGTTGCAAATATTAATCTCATAGTGCTCGAGAGGCAAGTAATCTTAGGAAGATGATAGAAAATAGAATAATTTGTTTGGAATGATGTTTTCTAATTTATCATTATATACTGTAACCTGAGTCCTGAGCAAATGCTTTATGAGTTAAAATGGTATGACTTGCAGTTTTCTTTTTCATTCTTTTAAATAGATATCATTGTATGCACCATTGAAATTCTTTGAATTGCCATTGAGAATTTGATTTAAGCTTCTCCATGCTTCCATGCACGCATATGTGAATACATGCATTCATACATAGATGTGTGTGTGTGTGTGTGTTAGATGAAGCATTTAAGAGGTGACTTTCATATATGTTAAATGTTAAGTTATTTATTTCTTGCAAGTTTCAGTCATTATGATCGAATCTTGAATGAGAAATAAAAGAATTTTGGATAAATTGTTGGGTAGCCTCTTTCTCAAGAGGAAATTGAAGACTTTATTTCTTAAAGAGGAATTTACATAATTTGGGTTAGGTTTGGTTGTGCAAGGCATAATTGGATATTGTAGGAAGCTTACGGTTGGGCAATGGTTCAGGGTTGGCATATACTATTAATTGTTCTAGCCCTTAGGCAATAGCAGACAACATCATATGTCTGTATGTTTGCTCGTATGTATACATGTACATGAATATATATAGATTTGAGTGAGTATAATTTGTATGCATATTTATGGTTTCCACATTTATTTTAGTTCGGGTGTCAACTATGGAATTGTTCCTACCAAGTACATGACTGTGAGCATCATTTATTGAATGGAAAGTTTATGCTTCACCTTTCACTATTTTAGCTATATGTCAATTTGTTATTGATATAGCCATGATCCTTGAAAATTTGGCAAATATACTGTACAGATATATCCATTTCAAGTCAAACACATCCTGTTTTTCTTTTCAAAAAAAAAAAAAAAAAAATTGTAGATCCATTCCCTTAGAGAATCTCTTTTATTTTAGTTATTTTTCCTAAAGCTGTTTTCTTATTCCAGATGCAAGTTGAAATATATGATCTCCGCTTTCATGATTCACCTTGCCCCAAAAAGAATAGAAGGATTTTTAACAATGGTAATATCGATTATTTCAATGTAGTTGAGTTGCATAAATGTCGATGCATCTGGCATATTCACCCATAACATAGGTAGAATGTATATTGTATGGCAGAAAAACTTAAGCATATTATTTTTTCAAGCAGCAAATGATGCATAAACATTAACATTACATGCAATGTTTAAATATTTGAGCCTTCAAGTGTCGGGTGTCTATTCTTGAGAGCTGCCCCTTCATGTAAGGTGAAGGTTGGGACTGTATTCAACTATAGCTTCTCAGTACTAGTACCCTGCTGTACTTTTCTTCTTTTTTTTTTTCACTAAATAAAGGATAGAACTTAGCATGTGAAGACTGTGCCCACATTCCTTTGCATTACTTGATAATGTAAAAAGCCCACTGTACTAAGTCAAGATAATGAGACATGGTATTTGTTTTATGTTCCACATTTTTTACAGTCCCCTCCCACCAAACCGAAAGGGAAAAAAATCTCTAAAGCAATAAACTGGATTAAGTTTAATAAAAATTTGCTCAAAAGTAATAAATTTTCTTTTCCCTGCTCTTCCCCCTCACCCTTTCTTTGGCTGACAGTGTACAAGTTTAATAAAAATTAGTTTTTACAATCGGTTTAATTGATTAAGTAGTCCTATTTGTTGAATGTGTTACCAGTTTATTTAGAGTGTTTCAATGTATATTTCGATTTCAAAGAAGGGAATATGAATAATTTTTTTGTTTCTTGTTAGTTTTGTTTTGTTTTTTGTTTTTTTTTTTTTTGTTTTTGTTTTTTTTGCATTTTTCTAAACCTGGCAGTATTTGTATGGATGAGACATCAGTTTGCTTACCAATTTTTACCTTCATGGTTAGACTAATACAATGGATCATCAAGCTGTTTGTTTTTCAACAAGTTGGTTTTTCAGAATCACCTATGGCATTATCCTCTTTAGTTAATGATTTTGTCATGGAATCACCAACTTGTTGGTGTGGTTTGAAAACACCATTAAAGATGTCCTACACTAAGAAAAATCCTGGAAGGAGATTTGTTGCCTGCCCAAAATATAATACAGCAATGCAACTTTATATTTGTCAGATTCGCATATCAATTTGCTGGTAGCGGGATGTACTTTATCATGTTAATTGGAAGTTCGTACTGTGTGTAGGGAGATGCGAGGTGTGAATTATTCGTATGGGCGGATATACTTCAGTTGCTAGAGGAGAACATTTTATTAAGAGAGAATAAGGCTTGGAAGATGTGGGATGATGTATTAAAGCGTGAGTATGCCGTTTGCAAAATGGAAGAGAAAGTGAGAGAGATGGCAAAGAATCTAAAAATAGAAAAGCGAAAGTTATTGTCTTTGTATTGGGTTGTCACTTTTGTAATAGTATTTGCTTGGTTCCGATAATTAATTGTAGAGGTTCATTTCGGCTGGTTTAAGTAACCATCTATTTGGGTTTTGGTTATGTTTTGCTTATATGTTATTGTCAAAAAATGGGAAGTGTGTGTTTGTGAACTTGTTTTGTAAATTATTTGTGAAACAAACTTGTGTAAAAATGAGACTTCAAATTATGTTTTGTAGTGTTTATACTTGCGTAAAAATGGGATTTCAAACTTACTTTTGTACATAGCTCATGGAGTGGTTCCGTTCCTAATATATACATTTCCAATTTAGAGGAAGCAGGGTAGATATATATATATTAATTGTCATATAGAAATAGATTGAAGGTTTCCCATCAATTATTGCGCATGGGACGCCACCCACTTGAAGATCAATACTTCATGTTAAACTATATTTGTCCCAAAACATCTCTCAATCTGCACGGAATTTGAAGTTACTTTACTCAGTTAACGGCACATGAAAAGTAAAACAAGAAGAAAGAGTGATCGGAAACAATAATAAAGTGAGACTGCTCTCCAGAGCTTTACAACTATATATATATATATATAATATACTCGATCTTGATCTGCATGAATCAGAGTCACATGACACCAAGCACTCTAGAATTAGTAACAAAAAAAGCCTAGTTTATGGATACAATTGGAACTAACAACGCTACGAAGCCTTACCTATGTAAAATTAGAGTGCTGTTTTCAAAAACTTGTACATTAATTTTTTCACCAACTTACATTCATTAATAGCACATAACAGAGAAGAAGTGTATGAAATCCTAAACTATATACATCATAATATTAGTCATATACATAGCCATAATTCTTGAACATGTTGATACATATTTTGATCCTCAAAACTGCTTGTAACTCCCAGAATGATAGCATCAGTTTCCTTAATTTTTATCAAGCGAAAGCCAAATTAGACTGTCATTCCAAGTGATGATAAATATTTCAATTATTCTATATACAACCGGTTGTATATCCAAAATGGAAGAAATAGACCCATTAATTGCTCATCACATATAACTAGTCAACCAATGTTATAAATGCAATGCAAGTAAACTCACCTACATACAGACAAAAACAGCTAAAGGAGTCATAAACACATGGCTATTTATCGCCTTAGCTCAACCACCTCCAACTCCCTCATTCAGTACTACTCTTTTTTCTTCCAACAAATTTACATTTCTCATCATAAACAAATTTTGCTTTCTCATCACAGAAAATGAAACTAGTATTATGCAGAGGGATTTAAACTTAAACCAAACAATTTCAAATTTACCAGCAACAGAGGGCAAAACAAAAGGTAGGAAAATAAATATCCAATGAGCTCCTCACCATAAAAATTCCAGAAATTTCTGTAAAAATGCTCCATTTATTGTTTAGACATTGCCATTTTCTTTCCTTTTCATTAACTAAAAAGTTTTGACCTCACTCGTCTTCCTGGGTTGGCCAAGTTTTTTAAACTAGTTCAGTAGTTTGTTTCAGACTTTCATGAAAAAAAAAAAAAAATGATCTAATAGGACAACTAACTTGCAAAAAAGTTAAAAGATAAGTCAGCGACGATGTAATTTTATGCTGTCAAAAATTGAAAAAAAATAAACCTCATCATTAATATGAAAAAGAACAGGATGCAGTAAAAAGAATTGCAGATACATATACCAATAAAAAAAGATTCTTTACTTTTTTTGATAAATTTTTCTATAACAAAATTCTAGCATATCAAAATAAAAAAGATCAAATGATACCTTTCAATTCATTTTATAGAAACAAAAAAGAATTGACCACATTGTCAGGTTTCAAGCTAGAGTAGAAACATTGGCTTTGCATTAGGTGTTGAACCAGGCCAACACCAAAGTCAATCAAATTTCTAATATTTTCCAAGATTTTGACAACACCATATTTAGTTATCAGTTGCACTGCATGAACATTTCCAATGTGTAGCAGTTGTGAAAACAACAGCAATGATAATAATATTATGAAAAAGGACTCAACTTGGATACATAAAGGAAAAAGAATAAGAAGAATAATATTATGAAAACATACCCACGATAATCATATCATTTTCGTGGTTATGGTCCATAAAAAAAAATTCATGCAGCGATTGTGATCCATCAAACTCAAATTACATATGTAAAAAATATTAACTCATATTAATATCTCGTCGACTAATGTCATTAAAATACCGTTACAGTTTGGATCCATTTACATTTTCTTGACTTTGAAGTACTGTTTTTTGGGATTGGGTTTCACTAATGTCAACAACTGGTATGAATGGCCTGATGATAAATACTTGTAATAAACATAGTAATAAATCACAACTCAAATATAAATATATACTTATTATATTACCTGCACGTGTCCAACATTAGAGACGTCCAAATCGAAAGGGTCAAATAGCCTCCTGCAAGTGTTCACGACTGGTGTATCTTTCCCATCTTGCTAATAAAATAGTAACCAATTTGTCAGATAGCATTTATATGAAAATTTAAATAAACAAGGTAATATTACAAATCTACACCTGTTTGCGTTTTCCCTTTCCCTGCACTTTCTTCGTCTTCTCCTTAACTTTTCGCAGGTCTCTCTCCATCCTGGACGCTCTCCTCAGAGATGGGGGTCTGCCTTTTCTTCGCACAACACGTGGACTGAGTACTTTTGTTGAACTATCAATTGTAGTTGTGTCCTTAGCATTTGTGCCATCAACATTTAAACACTTCTCAGTCATCAATGCCAATTCTTGGTTCGCTTCATACAAGTCAATCATTGCGTTTAACTTAGTTGTTGCATCCTCAGTATGCTTTTTCGAACTCGTCGCACAAGTAATCATCTTATAACAGATATTCAACAGACTTGAATATCTATTAGCATCTTCCCGTTGATCCCCTGCATCATAGCTGGTTGTGGATTAATGTGTATCTTCTTTTGATGTCCTTTTTCCATCTATCCAAAATGTCACTATCTGGTATTGTCTTAATGCCGTTACATTTGAACACATTATCCCCCCCATTTCAAATAAACCACAAGTACACTTGGCAACTGCATCGTCCTCACTAAAATCTACTAAATGTGTAACCAGCTTAGTGAAATCTTCGACACAAACTTCATCCTCTACCAGATAGGTCTTGACTGTAGCATCCACCTTAAGTAAAACTGGGTCCAAGTCGATAATGCCGGTAAGTTGCTGTTAAACTTCCCTGAATTTAGCATTTGTGTACAAATCTTGATATCTCTTTTCAATTGGAGATCTAGAGATGTAGGGAATTGTGACATTAAATGACTGGAAGTCCGCGCAATTTTTGTTCTCAATCTTCTTTTTCAAGGCATTATCATATTGATCGACAAACTCTTTCAAGTTTATCTTAGCATGAACACAACCATCAAAAAAGGCATTCATGCTCTCGTTCCGTTGCGTTGTACTCATTCCAGCCTAAAAAACATTCTTCAAGAATGCCGGTACCCAATGCTTACACTCAGTATATAAACTCTGCAACCATACATTCTCATGCAAGTTGTATGTGCTAATCAACTGATCCCAACATTTTTCAAACTCATCCGGTGTTTGGGTATCATATACACATTTCATCAGTGCAGTTTTCATTCCAGTTTTGTAAGAACCATAACAACGAAGTTTTTCAGGGACTTTCTTCAGGATATACCAAAGGCAAAATCTATGTCGGCTTTCTAGGAAAACAATTGCAATTGCATTTTTCATGGCTCTGTCTTGGTTAGTGATAATAGCCTTTGGTACTATACCATCCATACACTGCAACCATGTTTGGAATAACCACACGAAGGTGTCAGTATCCTTAGAGGAAATCAAGCCAGTTCCCAATAAAATTGACTGCCCATGGTGGTTTACACCAACAAATGGTGCAAAGGGCATCCCATATCGGTTCGTCAAGTATGTGGTGTCGAAGGTTACAACATCTCCGAAATATTGGTAGGCTGCTTTACTACGGGGGTCTGCCAAGAATACATTTTTTAACCTATCATCATCATCCAAGTCCATTAGTGCAAAGAACCAGAGATTTTTATACTGCATCCATAAAAAGTAGTCTCGAAGCACTCCAGCACCACTTGCGCCCAATCGTAAATATCGTGCCTTGTCGATGTAGTTACGACGATCCTTTTTAAAAAAACAATAGGTTCTTAAAACCACCTGTGCGAACAACAAGAGACCCGAAACTCTTATTCATTCGGATGTCGACCAAATCATTCGTATCTAGAACTCTTTTAACGGATTCACTCACTTCTCTATTACATCAAAAGAAGCGAGATTTCTTTGGACTTAGGCCGTAGTTGTGGATATTGTGAACAGTAGTCAGCCGAAACTTTCCATCAGTAACTTTTAAGGCATTAATTTTTGCCTTACATTCTGTTTTTCCTGTCAGACGTGGGTTGGTGACATTCAAAATTATATTCTAGGCCTTCCCTCCACGGGCACAAGCAATGGTGACATATCTAACAGTCTGATCCTCTCCCCTCTCACTCATTTTTTTCATCACCCCAAACCTGCGTTTCTTACCATATTCCTTATAATAGCTCATTAAATCTTCTAAGGAATTAAACTCCATCCCCAAAACTGGTTCATCATCACCATCCATTTGCACTTTATCAGATGTTCTGGCACTGCCATCCTCGGTTTCTTCTGCATTTGGTCTATCAGGATGAATTTCTTCAACTCTAGAAGATGTAGTTGGTGATTCAGTTTTCCTAACATCAGGTCTATTATCCTCCGTACCAAGAAATCTGCTTGTAACGGAGGTATTGCTGAGAGACAACTGGCCTTTCATGCCATGTTGAAATGTGTAACTAGCCTTCTAGCAAAAAGGAAAAACAAAATGCAATTAAACTCTTAAAAAAAACCAACTGTAATTAAACTCTTCAAAAAAACTAACTTAATTAAAATTAAATGGAAAACATGACATCACCACCTGTAGGTTGCTTGGATATTGGTTGACAGCGGGAAATGGGAGAAAACCTAGTGACCACGTAGGCAAAGGTCCATAGTAACCGTGCATTGGGATGTTAGGAGAAGTTGATGATATGTCCTGAAATGTTATTGGATAAATTATTGATGTGTTGAGAAAATAAATATTAATTAATCTCGAATCTAATGTTATTGATATATTAAATAAAATAACATACCGCGGATGGGGGTCCATAATAACCGTGCATTGGAATGTTTGGAGAAGTTGTTGGTATGTCCTGAAATGTGTTTGGATAAATTATTGATATGTTGAAAAAATAAATATCAACTAATCTCGAATCTAATGTTATTGATATATTGCAAATAAAATAACATACCGCAGATGGAGGATTTGAGCTAGATGGTCTTAAGGTAGATGGATGTTCTTTTTCTTTTTCCATGTTGAGAGGGAGACAAATGCATCTTGTCAATAACAATATTGTATAACTCCAACCACATTAAAATCTATGAACTGGTACAATAGATCTCATTTCAAATAAAATGTTTAATATTTATTTCATTCATGAGCATGTGGCGATGCAAAGTTTAATATCTATATACTTTATTTGAAATGATTCTAGATTGAAAATGTTATGATTCTAGAATCTTGATATCTATAATACTTTATATTATGATTCTAGATTGAAAATATTGACTTTTTTATGCTCTTTTCATGTTCTTTTCAGTTTGGGTTTTTCTTTTTCTTTTTCTTTTCTTTCTTTTATTTTCTTTTTGAAAATTGCTTATTATAAAATTATCATATTTACTCTCCTCTACTTTGAAAATGAAAATAACTTTATCAAATTGGTGTAGTTAAGTATTTTTCCTACCAAGACATACCCACGGTCAAATGTTAATGTGACCTGTATTTTCAAGTTAGTGAAATGTGATATAAGCTATAAAATGCACAAAAATAAGGAAATCTTGTTGTCTACACTATAAAGTTTTTCATGCTCTATTCATTTACATGCTAATTGTTTGCCAAGAATCTGTTAAAAAGAAAAGAACACAAACTGTAAAGATTGCATATATTGTCCTCTCCTATAGCTGTTATCTTAATAACCGAAATACCTTTTTTGAGAAATAAAACACTTTTCTGTTGTTGCACGTAGTGATCATAGGAGTTTATTGCTAATTAAGATGTTGCACCAGCCCAATTTGTAGGATATCTATGCTGATGGCAGATATAGGAAGCATAACTAGTACAATCGTATCATGATGATCCATAATCACTTGAAATCAGACCTCCCAATTCAATCACCCAAGATAAACTAGAGAATCACCATTCAGTAGATTGAGAAATGGTATTTATAAAGTGAATATGCACATTATTGAATTTTAGGGAAAGGACACATAACCATGAGTTATAATTATAAGGTTCAATAAGGAATATGATGTTATTTAATCACAAGGAAAGAACTTCAATCCAGTAGAACAATGTCTCTGCCCATAAATGAAAAGATAACAATGCCATGACATGGTAGAATGAGTTGCATGGTTAATTTTGAGGTACTAAGTATGGTTTTTGAAAAGACCAGAATAATGGAGGACTCCAGGAAACTTAAGGAGTATTAAATGGAATGAAAATATAATCCTAGTGGAATTTGATTTATTTTTGTAAGCCCTATCTAGATGGGTTGTTCATAATTGATTACTAACAAACATTCCATTGACTAATATTGCAGCTCCGGCTATGATTCCTTCTCGTTTTATCTTGCTGGATTTTCCTTGTTTCTTAGTATTTTCTGAAAAATCCTCTATTTACAGATAAAGAGCAAAAACTTAGATCAAATAAAAGAAGTGAAAAAACTACCTAGTTCTGAACTCGCCTTAATTCTTCTATATATTTCGTTGAACAAACAGCAATGCTTATTAGTAGATATTAACGTTAGCTTTGTAAGATTGAATCCATAAAACCAAAGGCTGTTGATCTGCTGTAATAATAATTCTTCTATATATTTCGTTGAGAATGTGTGAAGAACAATAGAAAATCAAATCTAAAACAAGAGAAATAAATACTATGTCGTTATGCAATGGAAGAAGCAGACAGTGAAATCAAGAGTAGACCCACTCGACACCGGCTCAAATTCAGAATATGTGATGGACGGCGACCGTAACAACTGGTTCTTCAATCCACGGCGGCGACGACGACAGACAAAATCCTTCCGAGGATGGGTCTCTGGTGGTTCAGCTCGAGCAAGGGACTTCGGCTTCTTTTGTTCCATTTCCCTCCCTTTCTGCACATTTCATTCATCCTCCCCCCCCTCCCCCCTTTTTTAAAAATAAATATCAGCACGTCAGCCGGTTCCACGCTGGTTTCGCACCGGCGGTTGCATATAGAAGTATTGAATCAGTAAATATATGTTATGCAAATTTATTCCTTTTTATTTTGAAATGATATTATATTTTTATGTTATTTCTATAGTTAGATTTGCAATCGTCCAATTATCTATTGATTTTTATGTTATTTCTATAGTTAGATTTGTCTCTTGCGGTAGGCAAGATTTGTCTTCTAGTCTTTTGACTAAGAAGGGCTGGAAGGAGGTTTACTAGTTAAGAGAAGAGACAAATGGCTGAAGAAATAATCAAAGGGTGGAGTATGTTTAGTTTGACAGAAGAGGACAACATGTGATCAACCTTGATATCACTGCAGATGTAGTGGTTAGAAAATGAGGAAAGCAATGCTTGTTAGGTCTGGTAGTATCAGACAAACGTATTAATATGAAAGCTTTCAAGTCCACGATGTTAAAGGTTTGAAGACCAAATGGAACAGTGATGTTTAAGGAAGTTGGCATGAACATGTTTATGATTGAGTTCCAATATGAGAAGGACTTGATGAAGGTGCAAAGAGACCGTGGTCTTTTGATCGTAACCTGTTATGTCTAAACACGTTTGAGGGTCGACAAGCTCCGGAAGACATGATCATCGAGAAGGAGTCGCTATGGATGCAATTTCACAATACTCCATTCGGAGGCATGACCAGAGAAATTGGCACACAGATTGTTAGTAAGGTTGGCGAGGTTGAGGAGGTGGATGTGGATGAAGAAGGTATCGGTTGGGGACCTTTTTTGAGGGTAAAAGTGGCCATTAATATTACTAAACCTCTTATGAGAATGATACTTCTTAACTTGGATGGGAACAAAGTTTGGATTTCATTCCTCTATGAAAGGTTACCATCCTTTTACTTCAAATGTGGAATAATTAAACATGGGGAGAAGGGATCTTTTGCAGACTTTACTATGAGTTCCATGCATGGCAACACTCAGACTCAATATGAAGCTTGGCTTAGAGCCCCGATGGTGAGAGATGGGCCTAAAACCAGTCGTAGTGGCAGTGAAGGGAGGGAGGAGACAGCTGCACAAAACTCAGAGCTGCATGGAGAAGATGATGGTGTGGCAGGTTGCAAGGCTAATTCTGGAAGGATGTGGGAGGTGATGAAAAGGTGGCAGAATCAATGGAATTACCCAAGAAATCAGGAAGATATCAGGAAAGTTTCCATAGAGAAGAGATGGCAGATATCAGGGGTCAAACTTTAAATATGGAACGTAGAAATTTGATTGAAATTTTTACAGGAGGAAGAGCTTTTGTATCTAAGGTGATTGAGAGATTTGAGGCAATCAAGGTGGTGAATGTTGAGAGGATAATTGATAGAGCTGATGTGGACAAAAGTTATAATGTGATTACTCAACTGGAAACTTTTGAACTTATTAGTAGGGGAGGCTTAGATGGCAGTCTATTAACTCAACACAAGGATGGTCAGAAACCTTCTCAAGTAAACAACAGTATACGAACTAGTGAAGGAATTATGAGCATTGAAAATAACCTGACTAAGTCCATGGTGGGAAGGTGGAAGAGGAGGGCTCGAGATAAGAATGCTATGTCTTTAGACCACACAAACATGAACTTAGGCTACATATCCCATGAGAGCCCAAAGGCAAGTAGGAAAAGGGATTGAAGAGGAGGGAGGGGGAAAGGGAATTAACTTAGAGTCTAAGAGGAGTAAATGTTTACAGGATGAGAATGTGGAATACACCAATTCATTGGTAGTGGATGGTTCCCAGCCCTACCAAATGCAATGAGTCTATTAGTATGGAACTATCGAGGGTTTGAAAATCCTCGGACAGTTAGATTACTTAGTCTTTTGACTAATGATAAGTGCCCCAATTTGGTCTTCCTGGTGGAAACCAAAAGCTCAAAGAACCGTATGGAAGAAATGAGAAGAACCTTGAGATTTGATTGCTGTTTTGCTATAGATAGTTTGGGATGCAGTGGTGGACTTGCATTACTATGGAAGTCTGAATGGCAAGTGAGTATTTGCAACTATACAAGGTGGCACATTAGTGCCATTGTTCAGGAACATGAGAATGGCCTCACCCGGATGTTCACAGGTTTCTATGGTCACTGGACACTTCTAAGAGGGATGATAGTTGGAAACTTATGAAATATCTTAAACCCCTATCACCTATGAATTGGATTTGCACTGGGGATTTCAATGAGATATTAAGCCAAAGTGAGAAGTTTGGGGTAGCATTCAGGCCTTATAGACAGATGTAGTCCCTTAGACAAATAGTCGAGGATTGCTTACTAAATGACATTCACTTCTCTGGGCAGAAGTTTATTTCGTCAAATAACAGGCATAGCAAGGAGCTTACAAAAGAAAGGATTGATCGAGCCATGGCCAACAAATAATGGAATGACCTGTTTCCAAATGCAGTTTGCAATGTGTTACCTGTAGTTAAATCAGACCACTCATCCTTCCATATCAGCATGCAAATGAGTGATCCAAGGAAAAGAAGGTCTAATGTGATATTTAGATATGAAGCTGCTTGGGAGTTAACGGAAGAGTGTTCTAAGACTGTAGAAGCAACTCTGGACAAAAGGCCTGTGGGTGATAATGGGGCCTCCATGATTAGATACAAACTTGAGCAATGTCAAAGAGCTGGAACTCAACTAAGCAGAATTTAGGTGATAGGGTAGTTAAATGAGGAATGGCTAGGATTGGAGAGCTTCAAGAGCAGATCGTAATCATATTTCAAAAGTTCAAGAAATTAAAAAAGAAATGGATCATTCTCTAGCAAAAGAAGATCTGAGGTGGAAGCAATGAGCCTAGTAGCATTGGCTGAAGCATGGGAATAGAAATACCAAGTTTTTTCACATGCAAGCCCGTCAAAGAAGGAAAGCTAATGTAATCAGAAGCATAATTGACTAGAATAGAGTCACAGTGACTGAGCAGAATAACATTGGTGTTGTTTTTACATGTTTTTTCTCTAATCTCTTTACCACTTCTTTTCATACTAATCTTGAGAGGTGTTTGCATGGTTTGGCCCCCAAGATTACTAATGACATGAATTAAAGGTTAACGTTGAAATTTACTTTATAGGAGGTGAGAGAAGCAGTCTTTCAAATGAATCCAATGGGCTCGCCAGGTCCTGATGGTTTTCTAGCTCAGTTTTACCAAAACCACTAGGAAGTGTTAGGGAAGGAAGTCTACAAATTCACTCTACATGTGCTCAATTACGGTGGATCTCTCCAAGATGTCAATAATACCTTCATCACCCTCATTCCCAAAGTCAACAGTTCTAAAAGATTGGCTGATTTTAGGCCTATTAGCCTATGCAATGTAACTTACAAGATTATCTCTAAAACTCTGGCTAATAGGCTAAAATCTACCCTACCTAACATTATATCTTTGAATCAGAGTGCATTTGTACCTAGAAGGCTAATTTCTGACAATATTTTGGTGGCTTATAAGACTCTACATTCCATGAACTCTCGGATGAAGGGGAAGACAAGATTGCTCAATTTGTATTCGCAACCCATCTCAACTCATTTCAACTTATCTTAACTCATCTCACTACTATTCATTACTATTCATCAAACTTTAACTCACAAATCTCACTACTATTCACAATCCATCTCAACTCATCTTCGAATCCAAACGATATCTTATGTCTATAAAGCTGGACATGAGTAAGGCCTATGATCAAGTATAATTGGGTTTTATGAAAGTTGTGATGACCAAGATGGGGTTTAACCACACTGGATTACCCTTATTAGATCTTACATATTATCAGTCTCTTATTCCATTTTGGTTAATGGAGCGCCTCCACAAAAACTCATACCTTTTAGGGACTTAGACAGGGAGATCCCCTATCTGTTTATTCTATGTGCAGAAGTGTTATCTTCTCTTTTATCTAAAGCTGAAGCTTGTGCAGACATAACCAGTGTTCCAGTTGGTAAGGGCCTTACCAGAGTCTATCATATATTTTTTTAAGATGATAGTCTCTTATTTTCCAAGACTAATCCTAAAGAGTGGGTTTAAGATTCTTGAACTGTATGAATAAGAAGCGTCTAGACAAGTCTTGAATAAAGAAAAGACTTCAATTTATTTTAGCAAGAACACGGCTACTGAGGCATAAAGAGCAATCCTAAGAATGGCTGGGGTAAAGTCTACTAGAGTTTTTGAGAAATATCTTAGGTTACTTGCAGTGGTGGGAAGATAAAAGATAACAGCTTTTCACTCTCTTATTGATAGAACTTGGGCAAGAATTACTAATTGGAAGACAAAGTTCCTGCCAGCATCAGGGAAAGAAGTGTTGTTAAAGGCTATTCTTCAAGCAATCCCTACCTATACCATGGGGATTTTCTTACTCCCTTTTTCAATCAATCAAAGACTAAACAAGTTGC
Organism: Juglans microcarpa x Juglans regia; assembly: GCF_004785595.1. NCBI lineage: Eukaryota > Viridiplantae > Streptophyta > Magnoliopsida > Fagales > Juglandaceae > Juglans > Juglans microcarpa x Juglans regia. The sequence continues at coordinate 23,895,129 of NC_054598.1, forward strand.
TTAAAAGGTTTTGGTAGAGATACAATGAGGATCACTCAAAAATTCAGTGGGTGAAAATTGAACCAGATGAGTCATCCAAAAGACAAAGGTGGGCTGTGATTTCAAGATTTCAAGAGTTTCAATTTGGCCATGCTTTCCAAGCAAAGTTGGAGAACAATTTAAAATCCAAATTCTTTGCTAGCATAGGTTTTCAAGTAGAAATATTTCAGGAAAGTAAATATGTTGGAAGCTAAACTGGGGTCAGGGTCTTCTTATGCTTGGAGGAGCATTTATGCAGGTTTGTAGCTGCTCAAAAAGGGACTATTTTGGAGGATTGGCAAAGGTAAAAGTGTAAACATTTGGATAGATAGGTGGCTGCCAAGACCACAATCTTACAAAGTGGTATCATCTAGAGCTGATTTAGAATGCTGTGAGAAAGTGGCTGATTTAATTGATCCTGATATGAAGCAGTGGAAGGAAGAGTCATTGCAATAGTTGTTCTCTACTCAAGAAGTTGAGCTGATCAAGTCCATACCAATTAGTCTTGGTAACAGGGCAGATAAACTAGTATGGTTACATATTGTGGATGGCAATTATTTTGTCAGAAGTGAAGATGTTCATTTGGAGGACTTGTAGTGAAGCTCTCCCCACTCTGTCCAGTTTAAGGAAAAGAAAAGTGGTTGAGGACAACTTATGCCTCATTTGTAGATTGGAGCCTAAGACCTCATGACATGTTTTATGTGAGTGTGGTGCTGCTAGAGATGTGTGGAGCCAAAGCTGTAGAAAAGTCCAAAAGATGGTATGCCACAATGAGTTCTTTCGGAACAATATGGTTAATCTTCTCAAACAAGAGGAACTTGAGGAGGCTGCTATAATATCGAGATTGATTTAGACTATAAGAAATGAGTTTTCACATGGGAAAGGCTTCAAACATTCTACTCTTCTGCTAAAAAAGGCTAGTGATGAATTGGAGTTATTTAAAAACTCAAGATAGCTATCTTAGAAGAGATCCATTCAAACGGCGCAACCTAAGTGGTAGAAACCAAGGGAAGGAGTAGACAAACTGAACTGAGATGTTGCTGTAAATAGTGCAGAAGGCAGAATTGACACAGGTGTGATTGCTAGGAACTTTAAGGGACAGTTCATTGGCACTCTTAGAGCCTCGAGAAGTCTGAGTGGTAACTCATTTGATGCTTAAGCTCATGCCCTGGTGTTAGTTGCTTTTTTTGCAAAGAAATGGGCTTAACACAGATTATTGTAGAGGGTGATGCATTGCAAGTGGTGAACTTGTTGAAGAAGAACAAATCAAATTGGAGCTTAGGGGGTTTACTGATAAAGGATGCAAGGAGAATTTTGCATTCTTTCGCCTCTTGGTTAGTGACACATACCAACAGAGGTGCTAATGTGACTGCTCATCACCTTGCTAAAGATGCTCTCAATGTTGACAAAGACTTATTTGATTTGGAGGATTATCCTCAATGTATTCATTCCACTGTTTTAAGTGAGATGTTGTAAGTGTTCAGCATTAATAAAGATTAGTTTCATTAAAAAAAAAAATGATGAAGCGGAGAAGCTATGATAAAATAGTTAGAAGGCACCTACCTGATTACCTAGGATATAAGATAAAATATGACAAACTAACAACCACTAAACATAATTGTCTTCCCATAGAATAAAATAAATCATCTATGGGTGAATAATAATCTACCACATCGGCCAGAACTGACTAGAATAGGCCGTTGGATATCGAAACAGACTGAAATCAGTAGAGAACTAATTGGTCAGCCGCCCAACGAGATAGAATCTTATGCTATTTTTTATGCCTCAAAGTTTGCTATGGAGCTTGGTTCCCAACAAATTACACTACAACACAATTTGTCTTTTGTGACAGAGGAAACTGTCACAAAAAATAACCAAAATGTCACTAAAGATATTTGGTAACAGTTTGAAACCGTCACCACGACCGTCACCTAATGTGCATCACAGAAACAATTGGTGACTGTTTACTGTTGAACCGTCACTAAAAATATTTTTAGTGACTGTTGGAGGTGTTTGGTGTAACGTTCGAATGTTCCTTTTTTGTGACGGTTGAGATCTGTTATAGAAAGTAACGTTCAGAAGTCCAATCGAACGTTCGAACGTCAACCAATGTTCAAACGTAACGAGTATAAAGTTCGGACGTTAGTTTGAATGTTAACAAAGAAGTGTTCGAACACAAGTGGTACGTTCAGAGGTTTGTTCGAACGATAATCGTTTAAGCATTCGAACATTTTATTTATTTGAGGGTGAGTACGTTTGAACGTTGAGTCGTACATTCGAACGTTCGAATGTGAACCAATGTTCTAACGTTTTTTATTTACATTCGAACGTACAGATCAGAAATACTAATTTTATAAAATTAAAAAACATATCAATTGTATCATTACACATCATCATTTAACAACTAAAAATGTCTTATAAAGTTTCAAAATTAGATATTAAAAGTTATATACACTGATAAAATTGATACAATTCATTTCTTCTTCTTTCCTCGCCCACAACGATTCTGTTGCAATGAGATAACACGCTACATTTGTACCATCATCTCCCAATGCACTTGCTCTTAGATTTCACTACGTATTCTTTCCTCCTAGTCTCTCTGTTGATCCTGCAAACGCGTCTCTAAATGAGACTATCACTCTAAGAGGGACTCCAACTCTTGTTGTCTTGACCTCATATACTCATTTTCGCGCCGTGCAGCTTCTAAGTCTTTGGTAAGATTATTAATTTTTGAAGCCGATGAGGTTGATGAGGATGAATTGGAATGCTTGACAGGTCATCCCAAACCTTTTACCGTACTAGACTTGGGTCCGAGCACTTGTGTAAATATGTTTATGTCACTCAGAGAGGATTCCCCAAAAGCTAACTGCATCTCCATCATTTTTTCTTGTAATTTGAAAGAAAACACACAATAGGTAACATATTAAAAGAAATACAAATAAAAAATAAATTATTCACATGTTGTATAATTTATTTAACAAAATTAACACCGCTTACATAATTATCTGCAGCGGTAGGATTCATCCACTCACGACGCTCATTAGTGTGAGCAGCAGCATAGATATGAATGAAAGAAAAGTTTTTAGGATCATCACATTTCTAACAAAGCGATATTAGCAATTTTAAAAAGATAATGTTAGTACTTAAATAAAAGAATATCAAAAAAATAAATGAATTCTATAATTTATTAATTATCATTTTATCAGTAAAACGGTGGAATGACCTTGAACCGGCACGGTGGTGGACAGTCAGAGCGGATCTATTCTGTAAATTTGTCAAACTTAAGTACTACAAAATTAATTAAGAATGTTAATTGTAATATATATACATATAACATATAGAACGAATATAAATGTAAATAATTAAATGATATAAATCTAGAATACTTGATAATCTGGAGTTGTGAAAAGATCACAACACTTTCTCCAATAACTTCATCTGCTAGAAAGGGGACTGCATAGCCTCTTCCAACATCTCAAACTTTTTTAAGTGGTCATGACATCATCCATTGTGACTTCGGAATAATGTAGCCATCAACTCATTCACAATTCTTGAATCCTCGCTATGGCCAAAGTCGAGATCGAATTTATCCTAATAAGTGAATTACGTTAAAAATATGATATACTAATCTAGGTGAAAAAAATGTACACTTAAAGTAAACTCACTAGCACATGACTCCGAATGTGCTCCTTAATCTCATTCGGAACATCTCGCCATGTTCGCACATAAAATGGAGTATAAGCTCAGACTACTGTGCCAATATAGGAGGAAATCGCTCCTGCACCATCATCCATTCCTCCAGTGGAATTATCAGGAATGGTGACTTTAAGTTTTTTGTGCCTTCTATTTTTTTCAAGAGAAAGGTCACGTATACAACCATGACTGCGATGAGCGGATGTATCAACTAATAGATAATAGTATAATTATAGTTATATATTTATTGAGACAAAAGTATTAATATATAATTAATTATCAACAACATTTCCTTACTGGTAGGTGTCAACTGGTTGTCATTCTCTTGCGTGTTAACTTGATCTTCAAGAGCGAATTCCTCGAGTATGGAGTCCTCAATAGGTTCAAGACTTAGACTTGGCAGAAGAGGCATATTTTTTCATTGTCGTTTTGGCGGCATCCTTGAAAATGATTAATATGATAAAAAAAATTAATTAGAAGAAATTATGAAAAGTATAATATTCTATAGTCACCTATCTAAATAAAATATTTAGTACTTTTATTCTTCATCTTCGGATGTATTTTTCATGCTTGTTTCAGCATCTCCCTTAATAACATATTTGTCATCATCATCAACCTCTTCTTCGTCCTCCTTATCCACTTCATCCCTGGATTCTTCTTCGTCTTCCTCCTCACTTACTTGAATTGAATGATCATTTAATACAAACAGGTCGAGATGGACAAGTGGGACATCATCTCTATACAAGGGGAGCAACTCGAGTGCAACGAGGTCAACAAACAAGTTAATACCCTCTCCACCTTCTTGGTTGGCCTCTACAATCAGAGTGTCATCTTCATCTCTACTATTCTCGTAATCCGCACTCGTTCCTGCTTCATATATATATATCAAGGGACAAATTTTTGTATGACTCGCCAAGTTATCTCTCCACTATATTCATCAGCGCTTTTCATTTGATCAATCAAGTAATAGACTTGGGTAACTTGACAAGCCAATACGAATGGATCATCTTCGTACCATTTAGATGCCGTATTAGCACTTGTAAAGTGATTATCCCAATGTATTGAAACTCAACCACCACCTAGATCTCACCAATCATATTTAAAGACATATGTTACAGACCCACCCAGGTATTTCAATCCGATAATATCATGTATGACACCATAATAGTCAATATCATTTGTTCCATGACTCCCTTCGACTTACACATTTTGATTCTTTCTATTACGTTCACAGTTCAGAGTATGAAATCTATAACCTCGAACCGTGCATGCAGTGTATCGAAGTGCTTTATTTGAGAGACCATGGGCCAATCTATATAATTCAGAAGAAACTGATCCGAGATCATGAGCACGTTGTTCCAAAATTTATCAATTGAAATAGTATATACTTATTAAAAGTTACCCAAACTTGAAAGTTTCAAAATCTAACATATATGTAATTTTAGTTCATACACGTTGTTCAAACCATCCGAGAAATTCTTCCTCATATCTTGCCTCTATATTCTCTACACCTTTTGTCCTAAGTTTGTCCATGTGCTCATTGTATATAAGTGCAAAAGAATATTATTTTGAGTACAAAAATTATAGTTAAACTTTTTTAACTAGAATTATTCGAAGCATACAACGACATACCTGAGATAGTCATCAATCTCCCGACAATTATTTAGCACGTACTACTGAATTTTAGTCAACTCTCCATCAATTAAATAGTAACCCATTTGTGCACCTAAGGGTCGTACATTCTAAGAAAACACTAATAGCTCACGAGGAGACGGAGTAGCAAGATTAGCATTTCACTCTTGACGATTAAATTGTGTCTCAACACCACAAAGATATAGAGAGCAAAATGTTAACTATTCATCGTGTATATAGGCCTCTGCTATTGAACCCTCAGCTCTGGCTTTATTTCCAACAGTGCGCTTCAGTCTACCTAAATATCTTTCAACTGGATACATCCAACGGAGCTGCACCAGTCCACCCAACAGTACCTCTCGCGGTAAATGTATTGCTAAATAGACCATGACATCAAAAAATGATGGTGAAAAGATCAACGTCTTCTTCCATCTTTCGCAACATATCTCGATTTACTACCCGAGCGCACAAATCTTTAAAAAACATACAGAGTTCGGATATGGCGATACTTACATTAGATGTTAGCTTCCCACGACTTCCCACTGGTAATAACTTCCGCAAAAATACATAACAGTCGTGACTTTTCAGTCAACTAATTTTTCAGTCATCAAGGCTCACACATCTACCAATATTTGAAGCATAACTATCTGGCAACTTAATTGTTATTATATATCTTAGTTACTTATTAATTGATACTTATTTATCCCTTATTATTTATATTATAACTCAATATAAATTGATTTATTTTAATTACTTACAAAAGTAATCCCATATTAGTTATAATTAGTTATTATGTCTAAAATATTTACTAACATTTATATACTTAATTTCTAATGAAGCATTTATTCGATCCTTATTTATTTAGTCTCTATTTTATTTTAAATAAGTATATTTATTTATTTCAACTCTCTACTTATTTGGTGGGTTCAAGACTTTTTTTTTTTTGAAGAGTATTTTACTTTCATTATATATATATATATATATATATTGATTTGGAACCTCATAATGGTAGGAATATTTAATAAGTTATTATTAATTATAGTTTTTTTTTTTTTAGAAAGAGTTAGGGCTACCTGTCCAAGAGTGACCATTCTCTAATTTTATTAATAACCCTCACTTGTGGTGGAGGAAAACCGTGGTTACTGATCAAACGTCTGGGGATTACAAAAAAGAAGCCCAACATGCAAAAAAAAAAAAAAGGACCAAACCAAAGTAGAAACAAAAGCAACAAAACACAAGCAACAAAATAATAATAAAAAAACCGAACCTGACTAAAACGAAGCGAAGGCATCCCGGAGTAATCCATGTGAATAAGCCCTCGCAGCACTCGGGGAGTCTCCATCAAATGGGAAAAAACCGAATCAACACCAGAAGCCCCTTGTTCTTCCAACCAATCTGCAACTTTATTTCCCTCACGAAAAACATGATGAACCGAACAATTCTTGGTACTCATAATGTCAAGAATTTCCTCCCAAAATTCCTCCAAGTACTATACCCAACATCTTTTACTCCTCCACTAAGAAATGTCAGTCATAGAATCAAGTTCAATTTTCACATAATTGAGAGATAAAGATTTACAAACCTGGAGCCCATGAAGGAGAGCTAAAAGCTCTGCCTGGCTATTAAAACTTGTGCTAATGAAAGAAGACAATGCATGTATTAAAGTACCATGATCATTTCAAATAATCACACCCACACTTGAGGCGCCTGGGTTACCCAAACTACTACCTTCTGTGTTTAGTTTAACCTAACCAGCTGATGGACGTTGCCAAGAAATAGCTTTGCATTGCCGTACAGGAGGAAGCGCATGCTGGACATTCAAGCTCTCCAGTACCTATAAATCAAAATGAGAAATGTGAGAACTATTATACATATCACGACATATAAGACTAATCCACTGACGAATAGAATGAATAATATCATAGGCAGATTCGAAGTGTCCCTCCATGCGCGCCAAACAACGCCTATGCCAAATTTTCCAAGTAAGGACAGTTGGAATAATCCCCACAAATATGCCAACTTGAGACAATGATTTCGCATGGCGAAACCAAGTATGCACCGTGTCTTTCCAATTATGGCCAATCGGAATACCAAAGATAGCTCCAAAATAATGTCAAACTGCATTGGCAATTTCACCTGCAAACAAAACGTGATTCTGATCTTCATAGTGACCGTTAGCACAACAATCATAACGAGAAATAATAGGAATGCCAATACGGCGAAAATGATGATCCACACTCAAGGCCATATTCCAAGCTTTCCACATATTGATGGACATTTTAAGAGGAAGATTCTTATGCCACATCCAAGAATGCCCTTCAAGAGTGCCTCCCCTGATACGAACACAATCCCAAACTGACTTGGAGGAAAACAGGTAGTTATCATTTTTTGTCCAAATCAGCACATCTAGACCTGGTTTATTTTTACAAATATCCTCTAAGATGCCGTCAAGATTTTCCGGGCCCACTAACTGAAGAATAATATCCACATCCCAACTATTTGATAATTTGCAATCCTTAACTTGAAGAAAAAGATTACCCACAATTTGCATATCATTAAAGTCCGTTATCCCGCCATTTGTCATACCAGAAGAAAACATTTACATCCTTAAGGCGCCACTTAGCATTATTCAAGACCATGAGAAGGGTTTTAACAATCATTTTCCAAAACCTTGTACCCCTAGTTGAGTCAATCAAAGGCCAAGGCTTAGCACCCACATACTTACCCTTAAAAAAATTGGTCTATAAAGAGTTACCTTGAATGAGATTCTGAGCAAATCTAGTGTGGAGGGCTTGTTGCATATCATCAAGATGTCTTAGACCCAAACCACCTTCCTCAACAGGACGGCAAATAGAATTCCAGGCCACCCATTTTTTCTTATCTTTGCCATTTGCCTCCCCCCAAAAGATTATGTTCATCATGCGATGGAGGGTTTTGATAATAGATTACGGGACCTGTAAAACAACAAAGAGATGAAGGGCCATACTAGAAAGAACATGCCATAATAAGATAGTTGGGCACCCGCCGAAAGAAGTTTCATCTTCCACCCCGATATTTTCTTCTGGACTTTGGACACCATATCTTCCAAATGCACATGTTTGAGTCGACCCAAGATAATAGGCACACCAAGATATTTAAAGGGGAAAGATCCTTCCAAAAATCCTGTCTTCCGTAACAACGAGCTCTTACGAGCTAAGGGAATTTTTTAGGAGCAAAAAATGGCAGATTTAGATTGATTTATGCATTGATGTGACCAATGCATAAAGAACCTCTAGAAGAAAAGACAAATCCACTCTATTATAAGCCTTAGTCATATCTAGTTTAATCATGATATTACCACCGTGGGCCTTCTTATTTATGGAATGAACCATTTTCTACGTAAAACTAATATTTTCAAAGATACGTCGCCCCAGTATGAAAGCGCCTTGTGCCCACGTGATCATTCTTGATAGTAGACTTTTCAAGCGATTAACAATGATTTTGGAGCATATTTTATAGAAAACCGAGCAGATGTTAATGGGCTTAAACTTATCAAAACTAAAAGGTATATCAACCTTCAGAATTAAGACAAGAAAATAAGCTGTAAAAAATCTCGGAAGCTATTTAGAAACAAAAAATTCAGAAATGGCTTCCAAGACATCTTCTTTCACCACCTCCCAACAACTTTTGAAGAAACCCGAACCAAACCCATCAAGTCCCAGAGTACTATTAGACGGTATAGAGAAAAGAGCCGAGAAAACTTCACTCATAGAAGGAACAGAGCCCAGTCTTGAATTATCAGTGTCCAAGATAACAGGTCAAATAAGAGTCGACAAATCAGGTACTGCTCTAGTCGGCACCGTTTGCAGAAAATTAGAAAAAGAATCCATAGCCCCCTGATGAATACTCTCTGGTGAATTAAAACTAACCCCATTCGAATACCTCATTTCCACCACTTGTTTGCGTCGTTTATTGGCTAGGCAAGCGTGGAAAAATTTCATGTTACGATCACCTTCCATTTGCCATTTTAACTTAGACATTTGGGCTAATTTGGTATCTTCTCGGTGGATCCAATTGTCCAATTTTGCAAACGAGAAAAGAAGATCCCTTTCCATCTCTTCATCCCAGCTTTGATGTAGTTTAGTTTCAAGCTCCTTAATATGACTCTCAAGAAGATTAATATGAGTAATGGTTCGACCGAAAACCTATTTGTTCCATTCACGCAAAGCAACTTTAGTTGTCTTCAACTTTGCTGCCAACTTAGAAAGTCCCTGGCCAACAACAGACCCAGACCAAGCCTGACAAACACATTCTAAAAACTACGGGTGGTCCACCCACATTTGTTGAAAATGAAAAGGCAAGGGGTCATAAGAGAAATGATCCATCTTGAATTCAATAACCATAGGAGGATGATCAGATGTAATGCATGGGAGATAGGAATAGACAGCATGCGGAAATGAAGAGAGCAAAGAAACATCAATGAAAACCCAATCTGACTTCGCCCAAGACCGAGTGAGACCTGATTGACCATTGCAGAATTTGGTCGCAGACACCCACCCATTCTCTCCGAACTATTTCAAATAAATTTAAAGTCACCAGCAAAAATACAAGGCTCCGAACTATACATGCTTTGATGATCAAAACAAGATAGAACTTAAAACTAATCATGGCATGTTTTTCATCTTAATCTAAACCTTCATAAATAATCCTATGATCAAACTATACCATATTTAATCTTAACCCTATCCTAAATATACAATTCGGCTACTAAGGATCCTTATGGTAAAATGACTACTAACATCTTTAACATAAAAAATAACAAAGAAACTAAGATCAAGAGAGGGAAAAAGATTGGAGCCCTTGAAGCTTCTCACTCAAACTCTAAGAACTCTCAAGAACACTTAAAGAAAAGGGAGGAAGTGAAGTGAATTGAGGAAGAAGTGAGGTGAAGAGAGGTTTATATAGCCATGGAGATAAGGGTGGTGTTGGGCTTGGGTGCTTCCTCATTTGGCGGTTTGGGTGGTGGCTCATGATGCCTCTCAAACTTAGCTCCTCCATGTAGGTTGGCATGATGGTGTCTAGGTTGTAAGAGAATCAACCAAAGGAGAAGAGAGAGAGAGAGAGAGAAAGTTGTCGTGTGGGTGGTGGAGAGAGAAAAGGTGATGTAATTAATACTAGGGTTTAAGCCTTTAATGACCGGCAGTTAGGGTTAGGACAAGGGTTAGCAATTTTGTCTTATTCTCGTCTTACTCCCTTGGTTTCTAGTGGCTAGGCAAAGTGTAATCAAGTGCCCTCTATGGTGGCTCAAATGGTGGTGATTGGACAATTGAGAGGTGGCCTAAGATAGAAAAAATAAAATAAATAGAAAAACAAAATACATAAGGGTTGGCCAAAATTCCCAAGGGCAAAATTGGCATTTTGAAAATATTTAGGGCTTCGCCTAGAGTTTTTAACAGATAATTCATGGAACTAAAGACAGAATCATCCTTGAAAATAACCTGGGCTAAGGGTATTTTGGTCCATTGAATACAAAATACATAGGGTTGCCAAATGAAACAGTTTTAGGGTTTGACATTTCACCACACAAAATGACACGTATTAAGGCTCAATAAAAATGCAAGTATGGCTAATGAATGCTAGAAATGGATGATCAAAGAAGGAAAATTCAAATCAAAGCTCGAAGAAAGAAATTGAACTACGCTTGCCTAACGAAAGTCAATATTGTTCTAAGTAAGCGAGTTATCCTTCTAAAATCTAGGGTTAACTTAAGAGTTAACTTAATGGCGTAAGGAAGTGGGGTGTTACACTTCTCACCTCGGCAAACACTATAAAAGAGCATGAACCTTACTGCTTCAGAGAGCAGAAGTGCTTGCCACCTCGCCAAACATCATGGGACGTAAAGTGCTCATCTCTTAGGCAAGCAATATGAAGAACAAAAGTGCTTACCCCCAAGTGAGCACCACAGGAGCAAAAGTGCTTGCACCCTAGGCAAGCGCCATGAAAAGCAAAAGTGCTAGCCACCTAGGTGAGTACAACGGGAGAAAAAAGTGTTTGTCACCTCGGCGAGCACCTTGGATGAGGCACAATGCTTCTCACCTTGAAAAGCATTGGGAAAGAGCATGAACCTCACCTCACCACCTCCGCACGTGAAGAGGGAAAGTGCTCGCCCCCAAAGCAAGTACTATGGAGAGCAAAAATGCTTGCCACCCAAGCTAGCATCATAGGAGCAAAGTGCTAGCCACCTTGGCCATCATTATGGGGGCAAAAGTTCTCACCACCTAGGCAAGCACCATTGGAGGCAAAGTGCTCATCTCCTTTGCAAGTACAGTGAATGAGCATGAAACTCACCACTCAATGAGAATCGTGGAAAGGGATAGTGCATGCCCTCGCCTGAGCACCATGGAGGGAAAAAGTGCTCACCACCTCGGTGAGCATCATGGAAGGCAAAGTGCTCGCCCTTTAGGCCACGCTCTGGTCCATCCCTTGGTCGATCTAGACCCACAGTGACATAGTCCATCTTTTGGTCGATCTAGATACACGGTAATGTCTTGGTCCATCTCTGGGTCAATTTGGACCCACATTGATGCCATGGGTCAATTTTGACACAAGATATTGTTGTTTTCATGGGCTTTACACTAAGGACCCACGACGCTACTATTGGTCTGGTTTTGAATCTCAAACAACATTGTTGCTAGTAATGTAGGGTGATTTCAACAGAAAAAGAGAAGAATATGCAAAAAGACTTACGAGATTGTTTGGCTATAGGAGAGTATGATGAAGCTCGAGTGACTAAGGTGTTCTCGTAGTCTTTAGTAGTTGTGCTAACACAGGAGGCACTAGAGTGGCAAAGGCAAAGAGTGGGTCTTGGAATGTTCTGGAACATTTAGAGGGTTTGGGACGTATTGGCGAAGAGATTTCATGTACTATTTGGAATTTGAATTCAAATTCAAAGGGGGAAAAGTAATGAACAGTAGCTATCACCATTTAGGATGACATTGCACGTACACATGTATGTGCCATGTTAACTCGTAAGCTGTTACCCGTAAACCTCCCTTGGAAGTATCATTAGTGTTAAGAGCATGCACATACCAACCCCTATAAATTTTCCTAAATTTTAGATAAAATACACTATTCCTAAATTGTTATCCAAAATTTTACTAATCTTTCAAAAACTTCATACATCTTATTCCCTATACTTTCTCTATTCTATTAAAATAATCTTTCTCTATTCTTTCTTTATTATTTTTTTCCTCTTACTTCCATTTACGATCTTAATTACTCACTATTTTGTCTTTTTTCTTATGTTGAGCAATATCAACTTGTATGTAAATTTTAAATAGGAAGCTAATTTTTTATCCTGGGTACGAGAATAGTTTTGAAATTATTAGGATTTTACAAATAATAAATATTCACATTTTTCCAATAGCATTTTATTTGTAACGGATAAATAAAAAACAAGATTATGATTTTTGCCCAAATATAATGGTGATTGAAATGATTTAAACTTTAGGAACACCCGAAGGAAACAAATAGATAAATTCCACGTTTCATAAACTGCGGATTCATTCTCAATAACGGAAATAGTTAATAAAAAGAGAATGTGTACTAGATTGAATATTTTCTACATACAAGTACTACTATTTCCCATACACCAACCCCAAAACACAAATTATATGTGCGAATAACAAAACTATATTATAATTACAAGTACTGAAACTGCCCATACATCGGCCCCAAAAGTTTAGTAACATGTTGCAATAAGATTGCTCAGAAATTTCTTAAATAAATTGTTAAAACAAATAATCACGACATTGAAATTGCTATAATGAAACTAGTTTTCTCTTATGCCTCTTTGAAAATTTTCTTGTCAATGTCAACTGATTTGGATATCCATTAACGCTTTTATCTTTAGAAGTTTGATTGTTAATCGGTTAATTGTCTTTTGGCGTTATGCTGGTATTTCTGGATTATACCAACAGAAAACCCCGCAAGGCTACCCATCCTGTAAAATTGAACAGTACTGTAATCTGTAAGCACAACAGTACCAACACATATAAGCAAATAAGACCACCAACAAATGAAAAGTATCTCATAGTTTTGGCAACTTAAAAATCGGTGCCCCTCATTATCATCCGTATGAGCAGTTCTTCGACATGCTTTAATACCACAATAACATAGTGGGTATTCATTTTGATGATAGTTTACTGAGCGTGAGATATTACTAGTATTATTACGTGACCCAGGCATTGGGTAGTGTGGTCTTTTGTTTTGCTTCAAGTCTGTACACAAGCAATGAGGATAGTTCTTATCTTTAGTAGAAATTAAATTCCAAAGTTTTTTACTACAATTCACAAAATCTTGATTGGCCGACAATGTCCTCAATGGTTGCAACAATTTGTTGTCAATATTCATTGGTCGTTTGAGCTATCCTGCCATAGAGTTTTTGTCCATTTCCGTTGTCGACACTGAAATTTCTCTTGCCAAACCCCGAAACATACCCAAACCATTAACCCAAGAAAGTAGCTCAAGAAAAGAAATGGTAACACATAGGTAGTGGCAACATCCTCCATACCTGCAACAATTAGTTGCCAGTAGTGATTGGCCGTTTGGGTTACCCTACCAAGGAGTATGTTATAAATTTCTTATATTTCCACTCAAGTTTATTATCATTACAGCTGAGGGGAATACACAACCAAAATCAAACTAAAGAAGAAAAGCATCCAACAAAAAAATACATTTCCTATCATGTCTAAACAGTTGAACAACTTGATCTATATTTTTAAGCAGGATGAAATATCACAGCATGGATGGTATCTCAGCACAACAAGTCAAAGAAGTAAATAATCCAACCAAGCAAAGAACTGGGCGCTTATAAAGATAATGAACATTTTAGGTTGAAAGAGCATTTCCAAATTCACAGCATAACTTTGAAAATAACAAACTACAATTTTTAAACAAAACTAAAGGACAACCAACTATACAAAGCTTTTAGGTTTGAAGAAGATGAAATGATGTTCACCATAGATATCTCACATCAAAACTAGTGAAATAAGAAACTAATAAAAGGATAAAAAATGAATATCACAACCCAATCACAACTAAATAGCAATAATACCAAAGTAATCCAACTTTCACAAAACTAAATGGAATGCCTATAGTGTAGTAGAATACCTAAATCACAAACTAAACAACATGCCTATAGTGTAGTAGAATACCTAAATCACAAAAATGAATACCAAGTTTCACAAAACTGAACAACATGCCTATAGATATCTCACATCCAAGTTTTACAAAACTTAACAACATGTATAAAATTTTGTGATTTAGGTAAGCATGCCTGTAGATATCTCACATCCATCTTTTTTGAACAACATCTCTAAATTGTTAAGCTAGATGAAATATCACAGCATAGATATATCACAACTCTAATATTTCAAAGAAGTAAATAATTCAACCAAGCAAAAAACTTCACAACTAGGGGGCTTATAAAAAATAATCAAGACTTTAGGTTGAAACAGCATGGATAAGTCACAAGATAAGTATGAAAATAATACTTTCAAGTTTAAACACAACTGAATAGCAAAGAGATGAAACTAATCCAACTAACAAAACTAAATAGCAGAACAGTAAAAATGGTAAAGTAATCCAACCAACAAAACTGAATAGCATGCCTAAATCACAGCAAAGCAGTTGCAATTACAAAAAAGCACATAAATTATAGAACAATGGAAAAACATTTTGGCAGGAGGCTTATAATGGTTTTTTTTATTCAAGCATTGGTAAGCACATAACACAAGTTCGAATAGCTGCAAAATGGGTGTCTTTGTGAAACTTTCATAAAAAATGCAATTCCTAGAAGTTGTGATTTTATACATTTATCATATTTAATTTAACCATCATCATAGCCTAATTACAGCCTAACCATCATTACAACCTAATTACACATACAGCCTCAACGATAGCCTTTACTAAGTCAAGAATTAAAGCTGCAAAGAACAAAACAATGAAAATAAGAAGAAGCAAATAAGGAATCAACAACAAGAACCAGAAAGCCAACAACTGGTGAAGCCAAACAACACAGCAATAGGAGAGCAAAATGAAGTGTCAGCTTGCCCAAACAAAAAACGACGAAGCATATATAAGTAAAATTTTAGATTATATTATTTCCTTATTCGATTGTTAACTTTGAATTTAGAAAAATTTACCAAAATTTACAATTCACAAAAGTTACCATTTTTAACTTTGAAAATAGAAAAAAGTTACCAAACATAGAAAAAAATGGCAAGCTCACTTAAATATATTATAGAACATTTATCCAAACAGAAAGCACTTTCATGTGAAAATCGAAGCAAATTAGCAAGTGAAAATCTTAATAGAATCATACATGTAGAGCTAGATTGAATAAACCCAAGAAAGTGTACACAACATGAATTTCACAAGCAATTCCTCGAAAATGACAAGCTCATTGATTTCAACTACTACACCAGCATCTTAAATTACACAGAGTGAAATGGCAACCTAGATTAAATAAATTACACAACAATTACACAAAATAGAAATCAAACAAGCAGTACAATGTCAATGGCAAGGTAACTGACAGTGAAACAAAGCACATTAGAGTTGCATGTGAAATTCTTCATAGGAATCAAATGGCAAGCTAGATTCAATAAATTATATAAATTTCACAAAATTGAAAGGAAAGGAAGGAGTGAATCTGTATGGATTGGTCATTGACAGTGAAACAAAGCATGTGTTATTTCTAATTCTAAGCACACTAAAATGGCAAAGCTAGATTGAATGCTCATTGACATAAATTTCATGAAACAAAAATCAAACAAGCTGTGAAGGTTGCTGGAACACTCACTGATAGTGAAACAAAGCAGTATGTCAAATTCGTAGCACACTGAAATTGCAAATCTAGATTGAATAGCAAACACATCAATTTCACAAAACACAAAGCAAACAAGCAGTATTTCATGATGGGTTGGTCATTGATTTTACAATTTTTTTTTTTTCCAAAACCTATATAAAAATCGCCATTATAGAAACCCTAAAGAAGCATACACAGAAACCATTTTGGTCTAGTGGCCTAGGGTTTTTGACATCTACCTCAACATTCAACAATGGAGTTACAAAGACCCAAAATTATAGCACATAAACAAAATTAAGCACAAAATTTCTCTCAGAGCTGACGGCATGAGAGATAGGGATTGTGTGTGTGAGTTTGTGAGAGATGAAGTGATTATCGTGAGGTTTTGTGTGAGTTTGTGAGATAGGAATTTTATCTATAGTGAAAAATGTCGTAGGGGCTGTGTCGATGGAAGAGTGCGAGAGAAGCCGATTAGCAACTAGGGCACAAGGGACATCGAAGACATAGGAGGGGAAGAGAGCAAGGATCAGGGAAAAATAATTAAAAATGAGAAAGAGGATGTACAGTGGTTTCCAATAGATAGGGAACAACTATAGCAAGCGTAAACATCAACCCTAAAATAGAGAATCATATGGGAGGACAAAATGCAAGTTTCCCCCAAATCGCATCTCAAGATTTGGAGAAGAAGAATATATAGGGGGCGGATGCCTGTGCTCTAATAGTTAATACCCTATCTTCTAATTCTTAACCTTTAATAATTTATATAATCTAAGCATAAATAATTAGATTAGAAGAAAATACATAATTATTTGGTTTTAATATATATAACTAATTTAAAAATTTATGAAATGTCATATAAAAGTTATTTAAAAATATAAATAGTAAATTCGATCGGTCCAGTCTGGTCCGAATTTCCCAACTTTCTTAGTCTGGACCAGTCGGTCACACCTCTAATACAAAGTGAATCCCACATTATTTATAATTGTTTGAGTGAATCTATCAAACAACATTAAATATTCAATACATATTATGAGACTCATTTTGTGAGTCTGTCTCTTTTCTACCCTAGAACTTAGAGTTTGATTAAAAACTCGAGAATCTAAACCCATCCAAACTCCAAGGAATCTAAATTCATCTAACAAGGGAGCTAGGACAAAGCAATTCCATCGTCAAAGGATGTGAACAGTGTCACCAAATCCATTTTGACCAGAATAGAATATCTCTAATGAGATATCCATGGTAGCAGTATTTTAATTACTTTTAAGTTCAGTAACAAGATTTTCTACAAATTCCTTTTGAATAAAAAATGTGGCTATCAAGGCAAAATAATTGTCGTATATGGTATTTCGGGGTTTTTCTGTCTCAAAGCCCTATGTATAGCTAAAAAAATAGTAAAGAAAATATTCCACAAAATATTTTCATATTTTCAAAAATATGGCCCAAGACCTCTAATGCCACCGGGTCCATAATAGTGGGGTTTGGCACAATCCTGGATCAGTACTGCTTTCAGTCATTGATGCAATTTGAGAAGTCCAAGACTCCCAAGTCTCCATCAGTTATTTTGGAACTAGAACAAGGACAAAACAAAGAGACATTATTTCGAGCAGGTATTTTTCTTTCTTCTGCCTTGTGTTTAGTCGCCACACCAATTGGCCTTGGCTGATTTTATTTCTTACATACAATGCTTACAGGTTTGAGAATAGAACGATTTGAAATAGCACACTGCTGCAGCTGGACGCCCCCCCCCCCCCAAAAAAAAAAAAAATGACATTACTCATGCAGTTGTAGTACAATCCATGCAGAACTCACATTTCATAAGGCTTAAAACTTTGATCCCAATTCAGTACCAAGGTGATGATATTTCTTTGTAATATCTGGATTGTGTTTTTCTTCAGTGGGGTCTTGTTACGCCCATAAGTCACTCCCTTAGCCAAGTTCCACTAGACCACCCAAAACTCTTACTCCTTGTATTGGACCTGTCAATCCTCTCCTACGCTAGAGCCCGCCGGCTGCCTGTGGATGGTCCCAATAGAGAAAAGACGAGCTGCTAACATGGAACGAGCTTTTCTTCCCTTGCTAGCTCTTCTCTCTCTGAGCAGCCTTGAGACATGCTTTGCTATGGTGATTGATATTGGAGCTGTCTGATATTTGGTTGGCTGTCCATTGGTTTGCAGCGTGGAATATAATGCACCACCCAACTGATGTACTCCTAAGAATTTCAACGAGAAGCCTCATCAATTTTAGTCCCCATGCATGGTCACTATCATCCAGCATTAGATAGTAATATACACGGCAAGTAATAACTGTGATATCCATAGTGTCCACAACAACAGCGGAAAACAGTTTCATAAGACCTGCAGGATTCAATACCAACAATACTTGAGAAAAAAGTAATCAATACCAACAAAAGAGAGAATCGGGAAAACCAAGGAGAGCACAGAAGTGCAAGTTACCACCTCATCACTTTGAATCATAGAGATGAAGATCAGAATTTAGCCTACCATGCCGCTTTGCTATGCTAATTAGGGTGAATTTAGAAGAATGTAGACTGCATGCCTACACCGAGTTAAAACAGCAGTCAGAATACCGATTTGGCCCATATGAGATCACCATACTCTCAATAATGGGCAACTTTCCGCCTAGAATACATGTTGACGTGTTCAACAAAATCACAAAACAGAACTGTTATGCTCTATTTTTTTTTTTCTTTTTAATCTTAGATTCCATTGCTGAGTTGCCGACTACTAGCTGCAATGTTGTAGAATACTAGTTCTAACGTTGAAGCACAGATTCTAAGAAAACCCAGAGTACAAACAGAGCAAATTTTCCTCTCTTTGATCATGATGCTAGTAAAAAAAATCTCATTTAAAATAGAAACTAATATTTATCCAATTTCAATGAAGACCCACAAGAAGTTTTCAAATGTCCCCAACTTCAATTAATATAACTACATCATCTCAATCTGTATAAGTCTCAGTTTCAAATGAAATTCAAAATTCTTCTTTATGGGGGAAAAAGAGAACTTATCAACAGAAACACAAACCATAATTACGCAGTCCATAGCTCAAACTGCACTCTTTGGGCTCATGGTCACAAATGAGCAGGCTTGCGACAGGCCTCAGTAATGGGGATAGGAGGGTCAGAGAGCTTGCCATCAAGAATTTGGTTGGCTATCCATCTATTGGCGGCATGAGAATAATGTACGCCATCCCAGCTAATGTAAACTGAAAGGTTGCTACATGAAACCCCAAAAACTTCAGTTCCATTTAGTGCCTTTTCCCCACATCGAACATTGTAATCGCCAAAATGCCCACAACAGTATCCTAGTGGATTAGCAAAACCTGCAAACGCCCAACACCAAAAACTAGAAAATGAATGATATTACAGGATAAAATGAACATGATAGTGGCCAAGCTAAATTATTATTTTTTTTCTTTCATATATTCCTAATGAAACAAAACCAAAGATCATATTTAAAGCTTACCAAGCTTCTTTGCTTCAGAAATCAAATTATACTTGGCTGAGAAAATGTCAGTATAAGTAAGTATTGCATCAGGAAGTTGCACCCTATGTTGGGACACCTTCTCCTGTAGCTGCCTGTTAAATTCTTGCGCTATCTTATTGTGGGAAAGCACACAGCCACTTTCGTCCATATTTTCTGGCTTTGGAGGATAATATGTAACAGAATAAGGCAGGCAGCCAATAGGACCTGTATTATGTATCCAGAATGCTCTTGCTCCAAGTTGGTATAGTTTCTAAAACAGCATATCAGGACAACATCACAAGGTTTAAATGACACAAATCATTGCTGATTACCAAATTGAGTGAGTTAAAACATTGCAAGGAATCATAGAGAAGGTTTGCAGATTAGAGAAGTCCAAAATCAATATGATCAACTGTGCTCTCAATGGCATGCTCCATATAAGTCACAGCTCGCATTTGGATGATCTAAATGATTGATCAATAGTGCCTACTTTGGATCCTAAAATAAGGTATGATTTGTTAAGGAGCTATATAAAAATCAATTTTGTTACCTCCACTGCCTGAGAAAATTGATTGATAATATTTGGTATTGATTCCAGCAGTTGTTTCTCTGTCATTGACGAGAACCCAAAATGAAGATCGTTCTGTCCAATATCCAATGTGTATAGTGCCTTGGAAAAGTCCTCTAGTCTTGGGAGACTGGTGTATGAGTTTCTACCTGACAACCAGAAACTAGTAACTAGTTCTGATCAAGCAAAAGCATAAAGACATATCCCAACTTCATAATAACTATATATCTAACCTTCCCTGTATAGCTCAAATGTGCGAGCTCTGAATTGTTCAAACTGCAAAAGCTGTATGTCAAGAGAGATGGGGCTAAAACCCATCTCATAGATTCTCATATCCACTGGCTGAATTGTAGACCCTCCTGTAGCAAAATTTGCTCCATGTCGAAAATTTGTCCCCATAGAATCCAGATATGCACTCAAGAATGGTAATCTCAGCTTCTCAGCTGCAAACATAGTGTACTAGTCAAAATACATGTGGAGAATGCAACCGTTAGATCTAGTCTTCTGCCTAGGTCCAGATTCACTAGGTTTCATATTTTATAAGCCAGAACGAAGTAATTGGGATCATGATCTATTTTGGATTAATCATTTTTATCTTACGATGCTACACAACGAGAAGACTAGCAAAAACGAGGCTTTTAATGCATTACATGGATTAAAAGCATATCAATCGATCAGAAACGGAACGTGCATTGTATAAACAAACGATGTTTCACAGCAAACATACAAATTCATCAAATTATTTAGCGTTTTTTTGCTGCACAAACTCAATCCTCAAGCATAATCGTCCTAAACCCTCAAATGGGTTATTGTTCCAACACATCGCTACTCTAATTTTCAGACTTACACTACAAAGATCCTTTTTGTTTCCCGAAGGAATTGGTAAAATGGGAAATCAGGAGAAGTCACCTATAAAATCGACGAGGACTAGTCCATCGGAGTACCTCCCCGCGGGTTTACCAAAGAAGGTGTCGCCGTTAGGAGAGAGGAGCCGACGAAACGCCGCAGATTTGCCTCCTGTATCGGAGTTCGAATCACCAAAGTTGAATATCGCCGGAAAATCACAATGACTTGAATTAGCCAATGGGATTTGACCAAGAGTTTTACGGCGCCCAATTGCCAAGAAAATTGAGAACCCAACCACCAGAGAACTTAAAACCGCAACTACTTCCACACTCTTTCTTAGTGTCCAAGGACGACTCCATCTCCTGCCCCGGTCAATGCGTCTCACCGAATAGTCCATCAAACCCCGCAACAAGTTGTTTAGATCTTGTATCTGTTGTGAAAATGGAGTCTTTACGCTGACGATCTTAAACAAATTTACTAATAAAAAATAATCACTCAAACACAAAAGTTTCAATACACTCAACTCTCGCAATCTCGTTACAAGGATATTTACATTTTGCATATATACATCTTAAATAAAATATATTTACATTCGTAAATTGTGTAACTATTGTGTAATTATTTTTAAAAAAATAATAAAATATAAGATTCATATAAAAAAAATTTAATTTTTAAATAATAAATTCTATTCTTTTTTAAAAAGATTACGCTATATTTACACACTTTATAACAACATATAGAATTACTCATATCTCTTGTGCTATATGCTATCTGCTGTCCGATCTCTGAACTTTCAGAAGCATATTTTTATGGACGAAAACTTTTTATACGTGAAGGTCGACAATACATGACAAACTTTGAAGTTGACATAAGTCTTGCACCTGAAGCTATAAAGTAAGCCACCAGAAGAAGTCGACATAAAGTGATCAACTAATTGGTATTTGACACCAAGTGCACTCACATTTTTTGCGCAGACCTAACTGGAATTTACATTTCAAACGTAGCACGGTAGCAGTGCCATTATTAAGACCTTTAAATGCAGCAAAATAAAAATCGAATATTCAAAGACACCAATTGTGAACTCAAACAAAAGGACGAACTTGATGGTTGCATGCTTCAGTTAGGAGAATCAGTCTTGTGACATGCTTTTGTAAGGGAAATTGGGGGATCTGAGAGTGAGCCATCCAGAATGCGGTTAGCTACCCATTTGTTGGCAGCTTCAGTATAATGAGCGCCATCCCAACTAATGTATTTTGAAGTATCATTGCAAGAATCTGCAAAAACTTCAGTTCCATTCACTATCGATGTTTTCCAACATACAGCACCACCTAAATGCCCACAACAGTACGCAAGAGGACCAACAAAACCTGCAATTCACAAATGCTGAGTGAAACCAGTTTTCCATTTAGGCTTCTCTTGTAGTCCCAAAAAGAAAAAATTTAATAAAACCAATGCTGTCGTATGGAAGAGACAGTCAAGTAGTACAGTGGCATCATAGGTCATTTATCTTTAACTTTTGAAGAAACTTATAAGATTTTACACCGATTTGGGTCGTTCCAATTGTGGAAGACATGGTTCAAGAACCTTATGCATGGTTCTAGCAGGTGAAGTTGTGCATCCAAGATTTTTGTAGGCCCACGAATCATGGGTCCTTGTAATCAAAAGGACTAAAAAACTCAAAAGTTACCTTGTTTCTTTGCCTCACTGATGAGAGTGTATTTAGCAGTGTAGATATCAACATAGATGAGCAATGAATGTTGGAGTTGGGACCTCAATTGGAACACCTTATCTTTAAGCTGCTTGTTAAACTCTTGAGCCAACAAATTGTAGGACTTTATGCAGCCATTCTGGTCAGCATTAACAGGCTTGGGAGGATTCTTTACAGAAAAAAGAGGCAAGCAGCCAATGGGACCCGTGTTATGTATCCAAAATGTTCTTGCTCCATATTGGTAGAGTTTCTAAAATATTTTTCCATGTACAAAACAAAGAAACGGTTCACTGGTCAAGTTGTGGGCTTCAACATTAAAATAGTGATAAAGATATCGGTACTCTACCCCACCTTTTGCTCTTAATCCATGAAAATATATTATGTGCAGAATATTTATTAAAGTTCATAGGAATTTCGATTTAAACAATTATAGTAAGAATGATATCATTGATATGTAAGCAACACTTTGATTTAAAGTTCAAAGGAAACTGATTGCTTTTGTTCTGAACAAGATTAGAGCTGGTGAGACATAACGGATATGTATAATTTCCACATGCACATGCTTTAAAAAAAGAAGGGACAATTATATGTTTTTCACTTTGCACTCCTAACTAGCAAAAATTTTGACTTTCACTACTTATATTTTTCAATTGTCACCCTTAGTTGTTAAGATGTAACCTTTGAGATGAAGGAAAAATTAGTCCTGTGGTCAGTTCTTAAGCGGGGGTGACAATGTAAGAAAACAGGTAGTTTAGGATGAAAAAAAACCTTTGGTAGTTAGGAGTGCAAATTGAAAAACAAGTAGTAGTTTGTGTGTAAAAAGTTTAATTCCCAAAAAATAATGCATTCAAGCACAGCGTTTAGGGTAAGAATTCTACTATCAGAGGGACGGATAAGAGAATTGTGTTGTTAATGATTTCTTTACACACGCTTAATGTTTATTGGGATATAAAGAAGCATGGTGGGTAAAATCTTAATCAGGATTTTAATATATTAAGACTAGATTTTAGACCTAAATCAAAACAGATCCAATCTAGAATCTTACAATATAATGATATTATTACTTATTAGGGATCCAGTACTGATTGTATGATCTAGTAGCACCTTGATCTATTTACGATCCCACTGATCATACAACTATTAGATCTTAAACCATTTTCTATTTTTGTCTAATCCATACACATACATATATAAGAGTTGGATGTACAACGATGGTTTAAAAGTTTTAAATCTAGTTGGAGCCAGATGTAGCAAGAAGAGTTGAGAGGAACTATATTCATTAATATCAATAGGAATGAGTAAGAACCCCAATCCTTTTTTGACAAGTAAGAACCCCAATCTTTAAGCTGCACTCCCAAAATTTATGGTTAAAACATAATCCTTGTATATTAATAGTTCGTAAAATCTTTTGATCAATGCTTTTAACTTACAATTTTATGCTGAAGAGCCTCCAACTTATACTAAATAGCATCCTTACTTTAAAAACCTTGTCCAGAAATTCATACTTCTATGGTAGCCATTGGACTAGAACTCTCTTTTTAGCTGAAGCTTAAGTCAACGAAGAAGTGGCCTGTTATGAACGACATAAATAATCATTTGAGTTGCGTTCAGTTCAGTTTACATGCTTCTTGGTCAACTCTCCCACCCCCCTTCCCAGAAAGAAAGGCTGGGCTCCCTTACAAAACATGTAAATGTAATAGGTTAAGTTACCTCGATGGCCAGGGCAAACTGATTGATTATACTGGGGATGGATACCCGCACTTGCTCCTCTGTTGTTGTTAATAGTCCAAAAGTAAGATCATTCTGTCCACTGTCCAATGTGTAAATGGATTTTGAGAATTCCTCTGGTTTTGGGAGGCTGCTTTTGACCCAAGAGCTTTCAGCTGAAATACCAAAAAGCATATATAGACTAATGATAAATAAAAATCCAAAATGGAAAAAGCTTCTCTCTAAATGACAGGACCAGATGGTAAAATATCTCTTACACCAAGAACAATCAGCAATAAGTATTCCTAACCTTGGTTATATAGGTCCTTAGTACGCTCCTTAAATTGTTCAAACTGTGAAAGCTGTATATCCAGAGATAAGGGGTTAAAACCAGCCCCAAATAATTTGGCATCAGCTGGCTGGATTGTAGACCCACTTGCAGCAAAGTTTGTCCCATGTCTAAAATTTGGTCCTATAGAGTCAAGATAAGCCCCCAAGAACGGAAATCCCAACTTCTCAGCTGCAGAAAATGGTTAACAAGTTAAGTATTGTATTTAACTGTTAATGACACTGCATTGCATCGGAAATTAGCACAGACAATCATCACTCGAGGTATAATCATCAGAGATAATAATCCCATTACAGCAGCATTATCTATTCCTTTATCCTCCTTGCTCCAACCAAAACAAAACAAAACACACAACCTTCCATATCCTCTAAATTAGAAGATAAATGAGCAGCCGAGAAAAGCGCGCCACCTGCATACCTATAAAGTCGATGATTAGACGCCCATCAGAATAGCGACCAGAAGGTTTACCGAAGAAAGTCCGACCATTGGGAGAGGGGACTCGACCAAAAGTTGCCGAGACACTGCCTGTATCAGAGTTGGAATCGCCAAAATTATAAATTGCTGGAATGTGACAACCCCATGATGAACCAAGTAATGAAGCAACCAAAACAATTCCGATTGCTGCTGTCTTCACACCCCACCAAGAACCCTCCAATCTCCTACCGAAAAGTCTCAACCAGAGCATTGAATCCACTTAATTCTATCTGACATTTTTATCAAGCGAAGAAATATTACACATTGAAATGGGATCTTGAGCATCGAACTGCTTAATGCAGCAAAATATATGAGTTTGAAACCATGTACAGGTAAGAAAAGTTGAGGAAAGAATGCAAAGAAAAAGTCAATTTCTCGGTTTACAGTTTCTGATTCTATTCTATCTTGGACCGAAGATAAAGCTAAACATCTAATATGCTGATTCTAAATCGAGTAATTTCTGCAAAGAAATCGAAACTATACCTCGGTGTTGATGAGAATCTTGAGAGTTGTCACGATATGCTTGCCTGATTGTCCCTGGAATCTAACACTTAACTGGTTTAGCCATTGTCGGAGACTCGGAGGATTTTAATCCGATAAAAAGTTTGACCATGCTTGATGCCCCGAACATGCCTAGTTGACTTTCGTAAAATTTTTCATAACTACCAACAAGTGATTCTAATTTTTTAAATTTTTATATAAAATAAAATAAATAATTTAATTTTTTCACATTTTAAAATAAAAATAATATTAAAAAAATATATTTTAATAATATTTTATTCAACTTTCAATTTTTATCTCAACTCATTTTTTCTACTTGAAAATTTAAAATTTAAAAAAGTTGTATTGTCTTTTACTATTTTTATTTTAAAAATTGTATGGTCTTTTATTTTTATTTTAAAAATTTAAAAAGTTGTATTGTTTTTATGTTTTGTTTAAAAATTTTGACAAATTGTACAAAATTTTGTGTTTAGATAATGATTAAGAAATAATTAGATAAAAATTTAAAAATTTTGAACTTGAATAATATTTTGTATTTGAATAATATTTAGAAAAAAAAAATTGTGAGAAATTTTAAAATGAGATGAAAACATCTTTATTGCTGAACAAGGCCTTAATGACTAAAACATAAGGATTAAAAAATTATATTATAAAATGTCCTCATATCTAATGTAGGTAGTATATGTTATAAGAGTTAGTCTATATATAGTCTCCAAATAAAAACTACTCATGCAAGTTCATACAGTTATATTTAAAAAAAAATTAAAATCATAATAATATCATTTTTAAAATGATTTTTTTTTCTTTTATTCTCATTTATCATTAGGATTGTACACGCAGTCCTCCACTCAAGATTACATATAGAATTTTTCATGTTATAAGGATTAAATACTAAAATTAAACTTTTTGATACCGACTTGTGAAGATTAAGAGCAAATCATCGCTTATTTGACTCATCAACACCGATATACACATATATGCACACGCACACACATAATTTCACAGTAAATCAACATTAATGCACAACTATACCAATAAATTGGCCAAAAAATTACTAGGTCTGAAGACGGCTTCAATGGGTTAGTTTCTTGCCGGTAATAGATTCTGACATATAAAAGAATTGCTAACACAAACCTGAACATTAATACCTCAATTATAAATCCCAAGGCATACTATATAAGTATGTAGTTGACTAAATATACTTCAATCCAAAATGTATTTTTGTCTATAGATTGAAGTATGGACTAGAGCCTTCGTCTAGCTCTTCCTAGGTCTTGCAGCGTCATATAAGGCCATGCTGGTTAAGCTGGTGCCTTTATTGACTTCTCAAGGAAACTCTTGTCATCATGATGGCTCAGGGATAGGTGCGTGTTGTCTTCGAATACTGGTTTGGCTTCTCACGCAATGTTCGGTGTACTCATGCACCTTCCTGAGGGAATTTTGTCGAAAACTTTGAGAACGTGTACTATTGACGGTGAAGCCGAGTTACTCTGAGAATGTGTCTGGGTCTGCCTGTAAGCTCATCTTCTAACCCCAGCCAATTAGCTTTTTATGGGATGACTGTTTTGGGTTTTTCTCCCAGGCCATCTATTAATGGGCCAACTTGTGGTGGGAAAGGAAGGATTTGGTGGGGACTAGGCCCTAGAATCATACCTTGGCCATGTGGCGTGTGAGAACTCCACTCGGGTCCCCTACATTTGATGGAGATACATCTTCATCCGCAAGGCCAAACTCATTGCTAGACAGTCCTTTGTTGCTGGGCCCGGCCAAAAATCGGTGGACGGGTGCTTCCGAACTATTCTCCGACATTGTTTTGTAGGTGAACGAGATTCTAAGAAGGTGTTGCAGGAGACCTCTTCCTTGTTGAGTGACATCTCTTTTACCCACTTTTTAGAGTTGTCGCCATGCGAGTTAGGTGATAAAGTGCAACGGGGGGCTACCTTTAGGCCTCAACTATGTTGCAGCAAGAGGAAACTGCAATTGTGCTCCCAGGGCCTCTCAACTTTGAGTGTCATTGTTGCCCCTCTGTATGTAGCTCTTGTTGAGGGTATCTCGGTATCAGGTTGTAGGGAGTATTTTTGTCATCTTTTTTAGGATGCTCTGTGGGTAACAGTACTAATCTCGTGGACTTTCGGTGTGTCCCTATTGTAGAAAATAGAAAAAGGTGTTGAGATTGGGATGGGAGATTGTGGGGAGGAATTAGTGCCTTAGTGCACTTAACTTGCGATTGAGTAGGAGGATTGCAGCAATTTAGAGCTAGTGACTAGGGAGGTTGAGGTGTCTCTTGTGTCGTTATGTACTCTATCACATTTGCCCTCTATGGTTGACTTACCCTCGAAATGGATAATCCAGAAAGTGAAGGAAATTCAAAAGTTTATGGGAGTCTATTGTGAGGGGTTTGAGGATCAATTCAAAGTTTTATTTATTGCCATTGTGGGTCGTATTCTATCCCCCAAACCTGCTTCCATAAAAGAAAGAGAGCTTAAGTGTCTTGTTCTATTAATTATGAAACACTAGAGGGGAGTGCTGATCAAGGAAGATCTAAGGGAAGGGTGGCTTGTTCTCCATGAAATCTACAATCCTTTCTTGGAATGTTCGGGGTCTTAATGATCCCAATAAGAGTATTCAAGTTAAGGGTCTTCTTTGTTAATAAAAAGTGGACATTGTTTGTTTGCAGAAAAAATAAGCTTGAGATTATTAGTTGATGCACCATTAGAACCTTGTGGGGATGTTTGTATGTGGGTTGGGAGTTCCTTGCTTCCAATGGAGAGTTTGGGGGTGTTCTTATTATATGGGATATGAGGGTGGTTGAGTATATTGAGGTGTATTGGGAACCAAATAGTTGCTTGTTCTTTTAAGAATGTGGAGGATGTTTTTATTTTGGCCTTTTGTTGGAGTAAATGGACTGTTTGCGAATA
This sequence comes from Juglans microcarpa x Juglans regia, assembly GCF_004785595.1. NCBI lineage: Eukaryota > Viridiplantae > Streptophyta > Magnoliopsida > Fagales > Juglandaceae > Juglans > Juglans microcarpa x Juglans regia. Next base: position 23,923,876 of record NC_054598.1, read on the forward strand.
GTAATAAGAATGACTTATGGGATGAGTTAGTCGGTCTATGTAGTTGATAGAACTTACCTTGGTGCATTGGTGGTCATCTTGATATCACTCGATACCCCAGTGAAACATCAAGAGAAGTTTGGATTAGCCGTGCAATGAATGAATTCTCTGAATTTATCTTTGATATAGATTTACTATATTTACCTCTAGCCGGTGGTACGTACACATGGTACAATAATCGGGCTTGGTCTCATTTGGTATCCTCTTCATGGGAGGCTCATTATTCTACAATACTCCAAAAGAGATTACGTAGGGTTTGTTCAAACCATTTTCCTATTGTGGTAGATTGTTGGAGCATTCATTAGGATAATAGATATTTCAAGTTCAAAAACATGTGGTTGAAAGTTGAGGGCGTTGTGGAGAATGTGAGATCGTGGTGATCCTCATATCCCTTGAAGGGCATACTAAGTTTTATTTTGTCTGATAAACTCAAAGCCTTGAAGATGTGGAATGCGTATGTCTTTGGGCATATTGATAGTCAAAAGCGGTTACTTGTTTAGGATTTATAGGTTTTGGAGCAAAGGGAAGTGGTCTCCCCTCTATCTATGGAAGAGTCTTTAAGGTAAAGACCTCTCACCATGGAGCTTGAGAGGTTTCTTTTGATGGAAGAAATCTAGTGAGTCCTTTGGTTAAAAGAAGGGGATAAATGCATTAAATTCTTCCATCGAGTGGCTAATATTGTCAATTAGATACTATTGAGATGCTTCTTATTAATGGTCAGGTTTGTTCAGATCATGAAGTTATTGAGAGCCATATTGTCAATTATTATGAAAGTCTTCTTTCTAAACATTTCCCTTGAAGGCTTAATCTTAATGGCATGGCTTTTGAGTCCATTGACCAGTCGAGTTCTAGTTGGTCGGAGAGACCATTTAAGGTGATTGAGATTTATCAGGTGATCAGTGGGATGACTAAGGATATAGCTTTGGGCCTGAATGGGTTCTCTATAGCATTCTTCCATGATTGTTGGGAGGTTATTGTGGAGGATATCATGAAAGTTTTCACGAATTTCACTCTGTTGGAAAATTCAAAAAAAGAAAAAAAACCTTAATGTGACTTTTATTGCTTTTGTACCTAAGTGGGTTGGACAGTCGAGGTTAAGGACTTTTGTCCCATTAATCTTATTAATCAGGTATATAAGATAGTCTTATTGTCATAAATAGTATTATTTCCAAACCTCAGAATGACTTTTTTAAAGGAAGAAAAATCTTGGATTTTGTTCTTATTGCTAATGAATGTCTGGATAGTAGACTAATAGCGGGTGTGCCAAGCATCCTTTTGTAAATTAGATACGAAGAAGGCCTATGACTATGTCAATTGAATTGTTTTTGTGTTACTTACTTGGTGTGGTTTTTGAGAAAGATAGATCTTATGGATTAAGTATTGTATTTCTACAACCTGTTTCTCAGTATTGGTGAATGGATTTCCAATAACAGTTATAAGGGGCTAAGACAATGGGACCCCCTCTCTTCTTTTCTTGTCATCATTGTTATGGGTGCTCTTAGTCATATGTTAGGTGTGGTCGTTGATGGTTGCTTCCTCTCTAGCTTCTCAGTGGGTTGTGTCAATATCTCCCACCTCCTCATTGCAGATGATACCTTTCTTTTTCGTGAGCTAGATATTGGTCATATTCAATACTTGAAGGTTCGATTGACTTTTTTTGAAGTTGTCTCGAGTTTGAAGGTGATTTTGTTGAAGTTCGAAATGATTCCTCTGGGTTCAGTGGTTAATGTTCAGTGTTTGGCTAGCATTTTGGCCTGTAAGGTTTCTTTCACTTCTCATGAAATATCTTGGTCTCCCTTTGGAAGCTACCTTCAAGGCAAAATCTATTTGGGACGGGGTACATGAAAAAATTGAAAGACGATTGACAAGATGGAAAATTTTGTCTATGGGGTAGAATAACTTTGATCAAAAGCACTTTATCTAACCTCTTAATATTCTTTCTTTCGTTGTTTCCTTTACCTACATGCATGTGTGGCTTCTCGTATTGAGAAGTTCTTCCATTTGTTCCTATGGGGAGGTATTGGGGAGGAAGCTAAGTTCTATCTCATTTTTTGGGACAAATTTTGTTTTCCAGTAGCTTGTGGTGGTTTGGGATGTGTAATCTAAGAGTTTTCAATAAAAACAATCTTGGGGAAGTGGTTATGGATGCATCACCAGGAAATGGAGACTTTGTGGAGTGTAGTTATCAATTTTAAATACAGGAGTATTAAAGAGGGCTGGTGTTCTAATGAAGTTAAGGGAACTTGTGGTGTGGGATTGTTGAAAAATATTTGTTTAGGTTGGAAGAGATTCTCTAACTGTTTTTTATTTGAGATTGGGAGGGGCCATGATGTTTTTTTTGGCCTGATGTTTGGTGTAGTGCAAGGGCTCTTAAATGTCTCCTCCCCACTCTCTACTCGATTGCAAATGACAAAGAGGTTTTGGTGGTTGACTTGTTGGTGTATTCTAATGGCTCTATCTAATGGAATGTTATTTTTGGATACTGGCTCAACTTTAGGAACTCGGAACTTTTGCTGATTTTTTCGGTTCTTTGTATGTTATGGCTTCTGGTAATGCCATAGAGGACATGATGATTTGGACTCTTGGTGGGAGTATCGAATTCTCTATGTGATCCTATTATAAGGCCCTTTTGAGATTTCATAATGACCATTAATTTCCCTAGAAGAGTATTTGGAAATGTAAGGTTCCTCTCAAAATTACTTTCTTTGTTTAGACTGCGTCCCTTGGTACAGTCCTCACCACTAACAATTTGAAGAAATTGGGTCTCATTATTACAAATTAGTGTTTCTTGTGTAACAATTATAAGGAATTTGTGGATCATCTAATGTTACGTTGTGACGTGACTAGGTTCTTGTGGGATGAGATCTTTAACCAAATTGGTGTAACATGAGTTATGTCTGGAAAAGTAATGGATATTTTGAAGTGTTGGACAAGTCTTAGGGATAACATTCATATTGTCGTTGTGTAGAAATTTATGCCTCACTTATTATGTGTTGTTTGTGGATAAAGAGAAATAATAGATATTTTAAAAACATGGAGCATTACTTGGATGAGTTGAAGTGATTCCTCACTATTTTCCTAGGCTTCTGCCATTGTTTGTAATGAGGATAGCTTTTATAATTTTCTTGTATCCATATCTAGTGCTAAATGGTTTAGATAAATCTTACTTAAAAAAAAATGGACTAGATAATAAATCATTCTTAAAAGCCCTGTAATTCTAACCTTATGCATATTCGTAATTCTTAAAATCTCCAAAATCCTAACCTTTAAGCTACATTATCAATGTATTTCAATCACTATGCTTTTAGTAACTCTACACATGTTGAAAAGGGTATGGTCAGGAAAGGTAAGAATAAGGGTGGTCAGGTTCTAAATCCAACTCCAAACCATAGCTCAAACTTACTAGTTAGAATCCTTAATCCACAAAAAGCTAAGTTCTAAATCTATCTCCAACGCCAAACCATAAATAAAATTCGAACACAGTATTAAAAATCAAAATATAAAATGGAAAGAGATAAGAAATCATGTTTGAAATGATTTTTAAAGACAAAGGAGATGCAATGAAGGGTGTCGTAGCTAGGTTGTGATGGTCTAAAGTGTAAAGCACAACTAACTATGTTGTGTTCAGTGACATTGGAATTATGGAAAGAGATGAGAGAGCAGCACATGTGAACAAAGGAGAGAAAAAAAAGGAAATCTTTGACCAGCCAGTCTAATAAACCCCAAACAATAGCCCTCCAATGGGTGAATGACAAATAGACTTTCCATTTTAGTTCCCATGTGCCTCAAGATTAGATGAAACCCCACGGAAATATAATTCATCATCTCCAGAATCTCCCATGTCTCCCCTCTCCCCTTTCTCCCCCATCTCCCATCCTCTCGCACAAAACCTTGTGACCCTCTACAAATCATCTCGCCCCTCTCCAGATCATCTCGTACAAAAACCACCCCCTCTCCCTAGACTAGACTAGAAACCTCATGACCCTCCTCACTCAAAGCCGTTGCCTCCGACGTAACCCTTGAAATTGTGACACTCTGAGCACGAGACACCGCCACCGACGTAACCCTCGAGATTCTCTATGCCCTAATTAGCCTCTTTGTTATGCCCTAATTAGCCTTTCTAGTATGCCCTTTTACGAATTCGTCTGAGATTTTGCAGCTATTTTTGAATTTGTCTGAGATTCTCTAGCCCTAGGAATTAGAGTTTCAGCATGAATCCTAGTGGTGGTGTTTATATGAAAATAGCACTCTGATGATGCCTAGTGGTGGTGTTGATATGAAAATAGCACTTTGATGATGCCATTGTTCTTTCACTTCTTTGTAACATTGGTAACTTCACAATTTCATTTGTAGTCTTTTGCTGGCCTACTTTCATACTGCAACTGTTAAAATATCGATCTTGGCTACTGCTGCAACATTTGTAGCAGGTGGTCTACGATGATAAACCCATTTGTTGAATGTTTATAGCACAAACATCCAAGTGAAATTAGAGTCTCCCCATCGGAATCTAAATTATAAATAGACGCTGAAATTTAAACTTTTACTATGTTAATGTTAGTTCTAATGGCTTTTAGTCATATATACTTAAGTCTTACCTTGGAGGCTCAACCTCACTTAGTTCTATCAATGCCCGCTTCCTTGTGTAGAAATAAACTCTACTGGCAAGCATTAGCAAAGACAAGAGTTATTTATAGAGACAAACAAGTTTCTTGCAGTCACATAAATATGTCATGTTTATTGTCATTTGGGTATGGCTAACTGAGCTGGATGGTTTGTTAATTAGACTGGACCAATTGAAACTGATCTGAATGTATGTTTTAATCGAAATTAATGTATATGAAAATCTAATATTTCTATCAGTTTAAGCTAGTTTATTTCTGAAGGATTGGATTGAATCGGTTTCTAGGTTTCTCTTGTCATGTTCATTTGCATGGCTTTATTAATTGATTAGAGTAAATTGGTTTTGGTGTAATGCCCATGTTTAGATTGTTTGTGATTATGATTTGTTTAAAGTCCATGTGTTAATGTATCATTGCCAAGGGCACATAATACTTTCTTATATTTATAATACTGGGTTGATTTAGGCAGCTTGAAGTTAGTTCTTATAATGCTTACTTTCTTCTATATTTTCCAGCAAATGACAAGTTCAGATTCTCATTCTGGTTCAAGTTCTTAGACTACAAGAGGGGAAGACAAAGTTAGTTTGGAGAGACAACTTTGCTATTGTGGCATTCAATCGAAGCTATGGATTTTTGGAAAAACTAATAGTTTTTGTAGAAGATTTTACAATTATCCAAACTATAAAATCCATAAACAGTGTGTATTTTTTGAATGGATTGATCTTCAAAGTGAACAAAAGAATTGTTGTAAGATGATGTTGGAGTTAGCTGAATGAAGAAACGAGCGGGTACTTCATGAAAGTGTAGTGATCGAAAAAAGCAAAGGGGAAGAAGTAGGGTTGAGCAAAAATTTGACAATCCGACTCCGCTATGGTTCCGCTCTGACTCCGACAAGTCAGAGTCGGAGTCGGAGGTTTTTTCCTCTTGGAAGTCGGAGGCGGAGTCGGAGTCATTGATGAACCGACTCCGACTCCGCTCCGATCTGACTTCAACTCCGCCTCTGATTTTATACATAATTTATAAAAAGATGTGTTTTTCTATATATTAATCATTTAAATTTTATACAACTATATCTTATATAGTTAGTTAAACTCAATAATATACTAGTTAAATAATATATTTATACTATAATATATAGACTAAATTGACTAATAATAGTTTAGTATATGACTATATGTAAATATCATACTATTACAAATTTACAATATTACTACCATGGATTCTAAATGACTAATGTATAAATATAATAGCATGTAATACTAACGTATATATAATATACTATAAACACTAAGATGCATAATAACATCAACATATAATATTGTAATACTAATGGATAAACACTAATCTATAAATTTATAATAACATATAATACTAATGTATAATAACTAAAGTATTATTCATATAAATTTTATATAACAATATCTTGTATTAATTATATTTTTTGACCTAATAAATTCTCAACATTTTCCTTTTGATAAATATATTAGTAATACTAATATACATTAATATAATAATTAGATTTATGGCCTAATACTAATACTATTAGTAAACCACTTTAAGTCTATATATAAATTGCTATATAAATCACTATAGTATTAATTACTATACTATATTACTATATGGTACTATTAACTATAGTGATATACTAGTATTAGTATACTAATACTATCAGTGATGTAGTTAGTATAATATTTATACTAAGACTACTATATAGTTAAACTAAATTAAAATCACTATAGCAAATACTACTATATAGTTATGCTAATCACTATAACTAATACTAATATAGTTATACTAATCACTATAACTATATATAGTATTAATATCACTATTAGTATAATATATAGTATTAATAATAACTAATACTAATATAACTATTAGTATAACTAATATCACTACTAGTATAACTAATATTAATACTAATACTAATATACTAATACTATTAGTGTATTACTAATATTTATATATATTAATATATATATTAAGTATAAGAGATTAGAGATTTAATATATATATATATATATAAAGTATATTAGTGTATTACTAATATTTCGTATACGGTGCCCTTTTTTTTAATATTCATATATAATAATATATATCATATATGTTTTTATGAATCTTCATATATATATATATATATATATATATATATATAATATATAAAATAGATTCATAGTAATTAGTATGCTACTATACAGCGCCGTTTCTATTTGTTAATAACTTAATCGTTTAGGAATTCCGAATTAGGTCTGAGGGTTCCCGAGTTCCCCCCCCCCCCCTTTCCATTTCATCTTCAATCTTCAGATTCTTCACAGCCGTCTCACTCCCTCTCGCAACCCTCCCTTCTCTCCCGCAACCCTCTCTCACAACTCCTCTTGCGCAGCCCATCTCTTGCGCAGCTCCTCCCACACAGCCCTTTCTCGCAGCTCCTCTTGCACAACCCTCTCTCACGCAACCCCTCTCTTGCGTAGCCTCCTAAAATTCCTTCGTTCTCCCAAGTTTCCCTTGAAACCCTAGGTCCCGTCATCGCTGTTGATGGCCTCTTGAGGTGTATTGCAGCTGTGCAAACACGGAACATCGTCCCTCGATCATAGATTAATCACTGCCCATTGAAGATTCGAAGTCGGTAAGTTACCCAAACTCATGTCTCTGTTAATCAAATCTTTGAGGTTGGTAATGTTGATTTTTTCTATGATTATTTTCAGATTTGACTTTTGATAGTGTTTTTTCCAGATCTTGGTTCACCACAGTAAGCTCCTAGACTGCCCCTGTCGTGTACTGATTTATATGGTTAAATGATTGGGTTTTAATTTGCTGATTGGTAATTTGGGTTTGTTTTGCTGATTGTGTTCGGGGAATTCGTTACCCAAAAATATGTAATTTCTGATATTGTTTTAGTGGTGTTTTCATTCATGTTGTTGGGTCTGATTTTTTTTCTATTTTTCTGTTTAAGATGAGTATATATTTTCTCAAATATATTTTTGTTTTAGTGATTGTAAGACATCCACAAGTTGAGTTAATGAGTTTGTATTGTGCTTTTGGGGCTGTGTTTAGTTGTTTTAGTGATTATCTTAACCGTACTATTTTGTTTGTTTGTTGTGTTTTAGTTCTTAAATCATGAATATAGAAGGCACAAGCACTCTTACATCCACAGCTACATCTTGTCTTAGCATCCCAGAACAGCCTATTGATATTAAGGTCCCATAGTTGAAGAGTCCGATGGACCAATAAAATCTTCGGTAGGCACTCCTAATGCCTTCTGTTCTAACCATCGCCCTCCACCTGGTAGTAGAGTTCCTAAGAATAGGTCTTTGGTATGGGTCCACTTCACAAGAGTGCCCGATTGTGATCCCGAAGAGCTTATAGCTACTTGTAACCATTGTGGGTGGCAATAGAAATGTCATCCCAAAAGGCAAGGCACTTCGGCTATGAAAATACACATCCAACTTTGCTCCAAAAACCGTAAGAGTAAGTTGGACAAGACTCAAACATTCTTGGTCCCGAAAGCAAGAATTGAAAGCCAATAGGAGAAGAGTTTAGGGATGACCAAGTATAATAAGAAAAAAATCCAGACAGCCCTTGCTAGGATGGTGATAGTGGATGAGTTATCCTTTAGGGTTATTGAGGGCCAAGGGTTTCTGAAATACACTAAATTCCTTGATTCTAGGTTTTCAATTCCTTCTCGATTTACCGTAATGTGTGACTGTATGAGGCTATTCTTGAAAGAGAATGATAGCTTAAAGAAAATATTTTTGACCACCAAACAAAGAGTGTGTCTGACCACCAACACTTGGACTTCTATCCAAAATATTAATTACATGTGTGTGGCCGCTCACTTTATTGATAGTAATTGGAAGTTGCAGAAGCGGATCATTTCATTTGTTCGGATTAGCGACCACAAGGGGGCAACGATTGGGAGGTAGTTGGAGGAGTGTATGTTTGACTGGAGCATTGACAAAATCCTCACAATTACGGTGAACAATGCTACCTCTAACGACTCTGCTATTGATTGGTTGAGAACAAGGGAAATAAGAAGTGAGGATTGTGTTGCAACTCACGAGTTTATTCACATGAGGTGTACGACACACATCTTAAACCTTGTTGTGAGTGAAGGTTTGAAAGATGTTGATGACTCTATCATAAGAGTCAGAAATTTGATTAAGTATGTGAAGTCTTCTCCCCAAAGACTTGCCACTTTCAACTCTTGTATTGATAGGTCAAAAGTGTTATGTTCTAGTTTCTTGTGTCTTGACGTGCCTACTAGATGGAACTCAAGTTTTCTTATGTTGGACATGGCTGACAAGTATCAAAAAGCCTTCCAACTTTTGCTTGATGAGGATCCCTACTCACGAGTTTATTTGTCTGAGAATGGGCATGGGAAAAAGGGCCTAGGAGCTCCTGGGGCTGATGATTGGGAGACCATAAGGAACTTTTCGAAGTTTCTTCTTGTATTTTATAATGTCACCCTGTGTATTTCTGGTACACTATATGTCACTTCAAATTTGTAAGTCCAATAGCTCATTAATATTCATAAAAATTTGAATACTTTTTGTAATAATAGTAATTGACGCTTGAGTTCAATGATTTTGAGAATGAAGACAAAGTATAATAAATATTGAGGTGATCTTGAAAAAATAAATCTATTGTTGTTTGTTGCTGCCATTCTTGATCTACGGTACAAATTGGTTGCTCAAGCATATTGATTCAACAAAATATTGAGCAATGAGAGGGGTGAGGAATTTGTTGTACTCCTTAAGAGTGATATGGAATATTTGTATGAATAATATGTAGGGTTTTGTGGTGGCTGTGTTACTGGGTCTAAGTCAACTCGGAGTCAGAGTAGTGAAGGTAGTGCATCAATGGGGACATTGGGGAGTAGTAGTAGTACCTGTAATGATGATGATCCCATGGACATTTTGTTGGGATTCCATAAAGACTGAAAATCAGCATCCTTGATGGATTGTAAGTCTGAACTAAAGCAATATTTGTTGGAGGATGTTGATATTCCTTCAGGGAATTTTGAAATTTTGGTATGGTGGAAAGTCAACTTGAGCAAATATCCATTTCTTGCTCTAATGGCAAGAGATATCTTGGCCATTTCGATCACCACCGTCGCATCTGAGTCGACATTTAGCACAGGAGGTCGTGTCCTGGATCCATTTAAGAGTTCTTTGACTCCTAGAACTGTCAAAGCTCTTGTGTGCACGCAAAACTGTTTGAAGTCAACTCTTATATGCTTAAGTCAAAATTATACGGATGCCATTGATGATGGAGAGTTATAAGTTAGACTCAAGTAATGTATTTAGAGATTTTTTTAAATTGTTATATATGTTGATTTTGACATTTTGTGATACTAACCTCCTATACTTTAACATCTTAATATAGAATTAATCACTGGTATGGCCAACTTACTTCGTGAAGATGATTGAAATTTTGACATATTGAGCCTTTGAGGTTTGAGTTACTATCCAAAATACTAAATGCTTCATGTTGAATTCTGTTTACTTTTTAAAGACAATTCGTCTAGCTACTTCTACTTTGTTTATACCATATTTATTTAAATTTCTGAGACCTCAATTCAAACAAGCTAAATGGATCCATTCCTCCTAATAGGCTGTTTGAGAATATTACAGTTATGTAAGATTCTACATCTTCCTAATAAGATGTAATATACATGTTTTTTATGTTTGTTTAAATTTATTTTTCATATGTAATTAAAGTTGGGTTGTTTTTCTTACTAATATATTTTTTTTAGGCACAACTTGAAAGTTGAAACATTTGGAAGTTTGTAACATTTAATATATTTTGGCTCATTTGTTGGGCATTTAGAATATTATAATTTGGAAGTTTGTAATTTATTTTATTTTGGTGCATTTGAAAGTTCGTAATTAAATATTTAAATATTGTTAGGAACATTTATTTTGGTTGGCACTTAGAACATTTTGGATTTCTTTTGTTGTTAGAATGATGTGGATATCAAGATATGGAGGATGGAAATACATGTAAAAATAAGACTTTCTTTTTAATTTTTGAATGCATGTTATTGTAGTAGTGCTAAGTAAATATTATTATAATAGGTGTGGATGATGGATGGTAGGTGTGGTCTGTGGATATTTATTGTAGTGATTAGCATTTAGTTGGATGTGGATATCAGGATATGGATGATGGGAATACATATAAAAATAGAACTTTCTTTTTAATTTTTGAATGCATGTTAGTATGTTACTTGTTTTATTTAGTTGTATTTTTTGTTATAATAAAAAATTTAATTAGTTTAGATTGTAATATTGAGAAAATTGAAATTTGAAAGCCCACAATTTTTTTTTTTTAAAAGTGGGTCAAATATGAAGTTAAAAAAGACAAAAAAAAAAAAAAATCTAAAAATCCGACTCCACTCCGACAAGTCGGATTCAGAGGCGGAGCGGATTCTGTACATCTCGGAGTTGAAGGTCAGATTCAACCTCCTACAAAGTCGGAGTCGAAGTCGGAGGTTGGGCCCTCTGACTCCGAAGTGGTCAGTGCTCAGCCCTAGGAAGAAGTATAAGGGAATCTTGAAAGTGTTGTTATTGTCATGGTTGTCCTTTATGGTGATTTCTGTTGTAATTTTTATGTATTAAAAAAAATCACAATTTATGTTAGCCAATGCTACAACTCATGTAGGCTGTTGTAATTTTTAGGGCACTCTTTTTTCAACAGAATGTAATGAACATGTGGTGAATGTAATGGATATGTGTTGAATGTAATGGAAATTTTGCACATGTTTTGAACACTATTTGGAATTGTTTTGTACGTCTTTGGAATCTAATGGACAAGGGCACTCATCTCTCTCCATATTCTGAGATCCTCTTCATCCTAAGCATAGTATGTCCAAAAAATAAAGGCCAACAAAAGTTATTGAAAACATATGAAAGAATTACATCCACATCCACATCCACATCTCAGTTACAAAGTCATAATGTATTTAGAATTACATAAATTCATAATAATATCCACATCTCAGTTCTAAAGTCCTAATGTATTCAGAATTACATAAAGTCATAATAACATCCACATCCACATCTCAGTGATAAAGTCATAATGTATTCATAATTACATAAAGTCATAATAACATTCACATCCACATCTCAGTTCCAAAGTCATAATGTCTTCAAAATTACATAAAGTTATAATAACATTCACATCTCAATTATAAAGACATAATGTATTCAGAATTACATAAAGTCACAATAACATCCACATCCACATCTCAGTTTCAAAGTCATAATGTATTTAGAATTACATAAAGTCATAATAATATCTACATCTCAATCTCATTTACATCCACATGAAATGCACACTTCAAAACACATAAAAGCAGCAAAAGCTTCAGTCCATTCTCCAAAACTCACAACCTACTGCATTCTTCCCTATGACATTAAAAGACAAAGCATAATCAAAAAATTGGCACTAAGAATTTGCATCCTCTAAGTTACAAATTTTGTGGCCCAAGATCTCTACATGAATCACAACAAAACACAAAAAAGATTAACTTCTTCGATTAAAAATCAATAAAACACAACATTTATAAGCTACTATTCTTTTGTTGGCACTCGTAGAGGATCCTGGACCGTTTATGAAAAGTTTGATACAACTTGACTTCTTAACATATGAGAATCATTGGTTGACTCCCTTCCACCTACAAAAATTTTTTCTTGAGTATCTACATGATCTTCCATCATAAGTAACTTTTTGTGAACCTTCTCTAATGCAAGAGAGAGATGGTTGAGTTTTTCTATTAATTGCGATCAAAGTTTTGCAATGTCATAAAATTGCATCATCAACTTATTTTTTCTCATCTTCAGATCATCTTGTGTCAAGACTTTCCCTTTCAAACATGGTATGTTAGGAATAGGTCGACTCTTAGCATTAAAAACCCATCTTTCTAGAACATAATACTCTGACAATCTATCTAATTTCGATTTCTTGCCAAAGACACAGGATATGCCTACAAAGAATCCCCATAAACTCAAATAGATGACATGTACATGTTACATTTTCTCCTCCACTCTCCAAGGTCACATAATAAAGAGGTGTTTTTTTGCCATGAACTGCCACTCCATATGTCTTGCTTTCACCCTCTTTGAAAAATTTGCTTGATTTGTACCGTTGACTATTAAAAAGCTCATCTTGGAAGATCATAAAAGACCTTCTTGTATAAATTATAACCACCTCCTCTTCAATTTTATGACATGTTTTCAATATTGCTCGTGTAAATTTTGTTCGTACATCTTTCTCTTTCTCTTTAAAATAATGTGCATCTATAGCTTTCTCATATTGATACACAAAGTCACAAACTATAGTGCTTGAATGAACATGATTCTTGAAAAACTTATTCATGTTTTCACTCCTTTAAGTAGTTGACATACAGACATAGAATGTTGAATGCACGTAAGCCGAAGCCCACTCACACCGTCTGTTACAAAGATTTTACAGCCACGTATTATCTCATAGCCCATACTTCACTAATATTGAACTTCATTCTTGCTCTAACTCATCAATTCTAATTGTCTGATGGACACAATGATGAAAATCTTTTTGAAAGTTCTGAAATTTGTTATATACGTGAGACAAATGTTCGAAATGTTTTTGTAAAATGTGCCACAAACAAAACCTATAAATCATATTTGGGAATGACCTTGGCCATCACCTTGTCATCATCGATAATTATAGTTGAAGGGACACATCCAAGCATTGCCCTTTATCATGTTCTCAATAACCATACATATGATTCGACTATTTCATTAACTAACAAAGTACAACCAAATATTATGGTTTGATGATGATGGTTAACTCCAGAAAATGGCACAAATGACATCTTCTAAATATTTTTTAGGTACGCGGCATCAAATGTGACAACATCTCAAAAATATTGATATGTTGCTCTAGATCGAGCATCTGTCCAAAAATAATTTCTCATACACGCATCCTCATCAACTTGTATGGAGTATACAAATCCAGACTCTTTGCATTGTCGATCAAGAAAGTATGCATATAACATTTGTGCATCCCTCCTTCAAATAATTTTCTCATTTTGTTTCCCAAGTAATTTTTAACATCCTTGACAATACAACCAGCGTTAAAGTCACTACTTGATTATTTACTCAACACCGACATTATCTTTCTTGTTGGTACACTGGACTCATTCAAAGTCATAATAAATTTTTTTTGGACTTTAGTAACTCCCCTATGTCCACAGAGCAAACTAATACTTCTCGATATAAGTAGAACATGATTATGTTCAAGCACAAACTTGCATACTATCTTGTCACCATCTTTTTTTTTTTTTATCTCCATCATTGCTTTATATCCAATCTTTATTTCAGCAGGTTTAGGAATTGTTCGTTCTTTTTGGACACGACTTTCTTGCCAAAATCATTCCCTTAAGCAAATATAGTCTACTAAAATAAGTTTTTTCTCATCTTTTGACAATTGTGTATGGTTGGTCCAAATTGCAAAACATTTTCATCTTGAATACACCTTGAAAAATGCTTGGGCATCTTTCACGTTATTAAATATCATACCAATGAATGGCTCCAAATGACCACTACTCATAGAGGAAATCACATTGACTCTATCTTCGACATTCACATTGTCTTCCGCATTCACATCACATTGTTCTTCTACACTTTTAGCTTCAAGTCTAGCATCTTTAACTTCTGAACAGTTTCAATGCAATATGAAAAAGAAAAAGAAATTATACCTTGCTTAAATCACACAAAGAGATCTTCTCTCTTTCCCTTCAGAACTGTTTATTTTTGTTCTGGTACATGAACTGTTTTATATTAGAGTTCCATCTTTGTTCTATCTCTATAGTGGTATATGTTATTTCAGTACAAAGTATTTTGAAAACCAATCATTTTTGTTTTGTTGAAAAATAACCCAAATATGCAGAATGGTCATGACCATTTTACTTCATAGATATAAAAAGTTCTGATTATTTAGTTTATTAGTTTGTGAAAATACTTAGCTACACATTTAGAGTAATGTTGAAAAGATCATAATTCCAATCCATGTCAGCAAAAAACTGCAATATTCATTCAAAAGTCATTGCCTTGCAATATTTTGAAGTGAGGCTAGTAGACTTTACTAACATTCTTGAATGATTATAATTAATGGATAATAGCTCATGCAAAACTTTCAGTGTGTCTATGAACTTGACATTTTTTTTTTATTACAAAAAACTATAGTTTAAGGTTTTGGTGACAACTGTTAAGCACCTCATTTAGTATACTCACTTGAATAACACAATATTTTTAGACAATTTCATAAGTTAACTAAGAACAGTGTGTCCTAACTCAGAATATATGCTTCAATTTAATAAAGAAAATCTACAACAAATACGTCGATTCTATTTCACAGATCTAATCCCAAAGAATATAACAATAACCAATCAAATCATAAAGAAATCAAAATAAATCAGCAATGAAAAATAAATTAACAAAGAGATAACAAAACTACCTAAGCAACACCAAGGCCACTAATGTCAGCCATGAACAAACTAATTTTCCAAGTCCAAAACCTCCATGTCTTTCAATTTCCCAATCTCATTTGGAATATTCCCAAAAAAATTATTGGTGGGCTTCTGTTATTTGATGGTCAACGAAACAAATGGCGATGAAACAGATGCTAACTGAGTTGGTGGCGACGGAACTGGTGGGTGATGCAAAACGCGGCTATGGGCAACGGATCTTGCAGCCACCTGCAGTCTGAAGTTTGTGAGGGGTTCTTTCAACTGAGGTTGTGGTTTTTGTGTTTTCTACAGAAATATTGATTTCGTGTGTTGATCCTTATGGTTTTTGTATGGGATTGCTGACGTGGAGGACTTCTATTGGATGCTGTTAATGGCTTAGCAACAGATGGACCATTGCAAAGCGGAGCTGGAGAAAAAAATATACCCTAGGGAAGATGAGAGATGTGAGAGAAAAACAATACCATATATGGTGTCGAGATTTTCCATATGCAAAGGTCATACACACTGCAGCAGCCCATTCAGACCATGTTCCTATTGTTCTACAAACTGAAGGCAATTTCCCAAGATTCAAAGGACCTACACCATTCAAATTCGAGGCAATGTGGACAGAAACTGAAGAATGTGGGATGGTGATGGAAAGGCCTTGGCAGGTAAATTGTGGAAATAGATCAATTGGAGTTGTAATGCAAAAGCTATCTGGTTGCAATGAGAGCTTTTTAAGATGGAATAAGCATAGCTTTGAAGTAGTACACAAGAGACTGAAACAAGCAAGAGCAAACCTTAAGAAAATTCAAGTTGCAAATTCAATAACTGTCAACAAAGAGGCATTACAGAAAGCTCGAGAGGATGTACAATTATGGCTAGAAAGGGAAGAAATATTATGGAGATAGAGATCAAAAGCACTTTGGCTAAAGGCTGGGTATTAGAATACAAAGTTCTTTCATAGCAAAGCAAGTCAGAGGAGAAAAAAGAATGCCATTGCAAAGCTGAAAGATGAGACTGGAGAGTGGCAAGAAGGAGATAGTAGGGATGAGTTGATCATGAAGTACTTTGAGGAGATGTCAAGTGTTCATTCCAGTAACTTGGACTTTTTAACATCTCTAAGAGGTAGAGTGGTAGAAGCAATGAATGAGGAACTCACCAAAACTTTTACTGAGGCTGAGGTGGAGGCAACATTTCACCAAATGAATCCCACAAAAGCTCCTGGACCCGATGGTATGGCCCTTATTTTTTATAAAAAATATTGGCATATTGTAGGGAAGTCAGTATCTAAGGCTGTGTTGCATGTTCTAAATGAAGGTCAATTTCCTTCTGCTATAAACTACACTTTCATAGCCCTTATTCCTAAAACAAAAAAGCCTAAGAAAATGTTAGAATACAGACCCATCAGTCTTTGTAATGTCATTTATAAATTAATCTCAAAGGTTATGTCAGGTTATCTCTATTTCACAAAGTGCATTTGTACTAGGTAGAGTCATTTATGATAATATACTAATAGCTTATAAAATGATTGATTTTTTAAGAAGGAAAATGAATGGCAAAGAAGGATTCATGTCTCTTAAGTAGGACATGAGCAAAGCCTATGATAGTCTTGAATGGCATTACTTGGAGGCAGTTATGCTACATATGGGGTTTGCAAACAAATGGATTTAGTTGGTAATACTTTGTGTTAAATCTGTTACTTTCTTCATCCTCATCAATGGTGAACCCATTAGTCCTATTCATCCTTCTCGAGGGATAAGACATGGAGATGTATTTCTCTTTATATCCTTTATCTATCTATTTGTTTTTGCTGGGGATTGAGGGCCTTACTTCTCTTTTGAATCAAGCTAGTACAAGGAAGGAAATTAGTAGAGTAAGAGTTTGTAAAGGGGACCCTGTGGTGAATCATCTGCTGTTTGCAGATGATAGTGTCCTTTTCTATAAGGTCTTTATTGAAGAGAACATGGAGGTACAAAGAATCCTTGGAGTTTATGAGAATGCCTCAAGACAAAAAATCAATGGAGAAAAGACCTCAATAGTCTTTAGTAAGAATGTATCTTCAGCAACACAACAACAACTGCTCTCATTTTGGGGAATTCAAGTTTTTCAGAATCATGACAGGTACTTAGGTCTACCACCTATGGTTGGGAAAGATAAGAAGAGGGCCTTCTCAGACATTAAGCAAAAAGTTTGGTCAAAACTGCAACAAGGGAAGGAAAAGCTTTTATCTCAAGGGGCAAAGAAATTTTAATCAAGGCAGTTGCATTAGCTATTCCAACATATGCTATGACTTATTTTAAATTGCCCAATTCTCTTTGCTATGAACTAGAATAGATGATGGCCAAGTTTTGGTGGGGTTAGAAAAATGAAGAGAAGAAAATACACTGGGTGAGCTGGAAGAGGATGTGTGAGACTAAAGGTGATAGGGGCATGGGGTTCAAAGATTTGAGACTTTTTAATGATGCTTTGCTTGCAAAATAAGGGTGGAGAATAATGCAGAATGAGGATAACCTACTTCATAAAATGTTCAAGGCTAGATACTTTCCTAAAACAAATTTTCAGACATCAAATCTTGGACATTACCCATCTTATGTGTGCAAGTGGAGGGTTGGGAATGGGAGGATGATTAGATTATGGGAAGATCATTGGGTCCTTGGTTTCACAAATCTACGACAAATGGGGGAGGTAACTAGAGGAAATGACTAGAAGGTGGAGGATCTGATAGATTAGAATACTAGTTGGTGGGATGTGCAAAAAGTAAGAAGATTATTGCCCCCTGAACCTGCTAATGCAGTTTTGAAAATCATTCTCAGTGCAGAAAATCATGAAGATAAACTTATATGGAATATGGAGAGGAATGGGTGTTTTAGTGTGAGAAGTGCTTATAAAATGTTCCGAATGTTGAATCCAGAACCAGCAAAGGGGGAATGCTCTACTAGCAATGCAAATAAGAAACTATGAAAGGATATCTGGAGTATGAAGGTTCCTCATAAGGTTAAGGTATTTGCTTGAAGGGCCTGCAAGGCATGCATTGAGGCTCTTCCCACAAGAAGCAATTTGAAAAGAAGGAAAGTAGTTGAAGATGCAACAAGTCAACTTTGTTCTTCAGATATAGAAAGCACAACACATGCCCTTTGTCACTGTCAACTAGTTACAAAAATGTGGAGTAAGCAGTTTCCTCAGCTTAGATCAACAAGACCAAGTGGAGATTTTAAGGAGATGGTTTCTCAAATACAAGACAGTTGTCGTAATGATGAGTTGGAGAAATTGTTTATGATAACTTAGGCATGCTGGTAGAGAAGAAATCGATGGGTTTTTGAAGAGAAAAAGATCACACCAGAAAAGGTCATCAACTATGCTCTTTCTTTGAATATGACCTACAAAGTAGTATTAAGAAGATATCTCAATGGCAATTACCTCCATAGGGAATGACAAAACTCAACGTGGATGGGGCAATTTTTCATGCTGAGGGCAGTGCAGGGGTAGGACTCATTTTAAGAGATTGCGAAAGAAAAGTTTTAATGGTAGTGAGTAAGAAAGAAGCTGCTATGATGGAGCTTTTGGAGATTCAGCTAATAGCGATACTGAGAGGATTGCAATTCTACATTCCTCTTGGTCTTCAGTCTTTATGCATTGAAACTGATTCACTATTACTAGTCCAAGAGATAACCAATTCTGATATTTCAAATTCCATTTATGGGAATGTAATAATAGACAATCAGCAATTCAAGAGCAGATTTCAAAGTTGTTCAATTGTAAACATCAATAGAGAAGCCAATGAGTCTGCATACAAACTAACAAGGTTTTCTAGAATTGGGCAACCAATGACATGTTGTAAAAATCAACAAGTCCTATGGACTGATTTACACTTATAATGTTGATTGGTAGTTAATGAGAAGTGTTTTTCTAAATAAAAAAAAAATCATTTTAAATGCATTTTAACTAATTAATAGGTAATAAGATGTAGGTCAAAATCAGACATTTTGGATAAGAAAAGTTTTATTCATCATCTCCACACATCACTTATTTTTATTTTTATTTTTTTTCTTACCAAATATGTGATATATAAATGATAAGTAGAAGAATTCAATTAGTTTAAGAAAAATTAAACAAAAATAAATAAAATAAATATAATGTGTGGAAATGATGAGTAACAAAGCTCTTCGAGTAAAATTCTGCATTCAGCCTAACCAAATGCCAATGCTCCTGATTTTGTCCCTGAATACGACCATACCAAGTTCACATTGCTCTAATTTTGTGCGTATGCAGCTAATTGAATTTAGGAGGAAAAAACATAAAACAAAAAACAAGTCATCCTTTTAGCTTGAATTTAGGGTGGTGTGACTGAGTAAGCGACAGGGGAAATCCAGTAGCCCCTTGTATCATAAAACAAACGAAACTAAGAGTATTTTCATTGGCTTGGCTAAATAAATCTTTAAAATTTAATCAATATTATATTTTTTTACATTTGTCCATTCTATTTAAATTCAATCTTCACATTGAACTAGCCATTCACTTTTTATATAATGATAAAATATTATTAAATTAATAATTTTTTTATTTAATTTATTTATATCACATTTTATAAATCTACCAATTTAATATTAATAATAATTATATTCTAATTAAATTAATATTAAAAAAAAATCATATTTTCAAAAGTCATTTAATGCTAATAACCAAAAATTAAGATTAAACTTATCTAAAATTTTATCTAAATTTTTTATTCACTAATCATATATTTAGCAACATACCCATTTCAATATCAATAAAAAATCTACACCTACATAAACACCTACAAGAGGTTAGAGTGAGAAATTAAAATTTTAATACTTGGTGAATCAATTGTGATTCTCCATCTTTGGCCAACCATTGTAGCAGAAGTCTAAAATTATTTTAGAGATGCCAAATCCAATGTAAAGTCTTTTTAACACGGATTATCTAAATTTTAGTCATCCTTCAACTTTGATCATGCCAATGAGAATGCTCAAAATACATTACAATAGGAGACATAATATCTACAGTAAAACAACATCGACCGTACAAAACTACAAAAAGTCCTCGGTCACAAAAATAAAATAAAATAAAATTAGAACAATTAACCGTATATCACTCAGAATGACTGTCAAAAATAAACTGTTGAGTCCCATAGTTTCCAATACAATTATCATACGAACAACACAGGCTCACTGATTCAAAACAGATGGGGAAAAAATAAAAAAACAAACAAGCAATTTTACATAGTTTCAAAATGGTAACAGATAAACGCATTGAGTTCCCAGTGCCAATACTCAACAATTTCTGCTCCACTTCCTGAAGCAAACTAAAACCAAGAAAAATGTGAGACAATATTATTTTCTCCCGCTTGTCAAAACTAGAGTACAATCCAATGAATCCACACATTGCTGTTCACCACCTATCCCTCGACCTCGGCCTGCCAAAACATCAAGCTCACTGTCGTTAGTAGCATTTTAAGACATTTCAAACTATATTTTACCTCCAAAAGACATCAAGCACGCATGTTGAAGCCAGAAATGTGCGTGCAATTCTGAACATTTCTAAGCTTCCATACTTCACAGCAAAAAGATTTCAGAATTTCCAAAACCCAACATTCAAACTATCTCACTACTATTTATAAACTATCTTACTGCTATTCACGAAATTCTCATCTCATCTCACTCCCCAAATTTTTCCTGAATCTCAACCAATCACAGAAATCTGATTGTATTTCGGTAAATTTATAGAAATTTTAATTCTTTGCTCCGCTTGTTTCAGAAAATCATCAAAATTCATCTCAAAGAGTCAAAATTAAACATAAACGTAACAAGTTACTCCACCAGCTGAACAGAGAACAACTTGCTAAAAGTGGAAAAGCAAAGATCGAAACAGCATAAGCAATGCTACTGCTAAAATGTCCTTACCTATCCAAGTCTCTGTTGCCTAGAAATCCTCTATCCCTGCCAGATCCAAAGGATCTTCTGTCATCAGCAGGCCTTGCCCACACATCCCCTCCACCCCGCGAGTGAGGCCTATCCATGAATTCCATATTTCTTGTTTCCTCAATTGAACCAGATTGAGAAGGTGGCCTCTCAGGAAAACCAGCCACCCTACCTGCTCCAGAACTGGGCCCCGAACCAGGCCTTTCAACAGCTTTCTGCCCAAATCGAACTTTACCATCCAAATCACGAATTAGTGCTTCCAATTCCCTTTCTTTGAGAAGTATTACGTCACGTAAACTGGATTGGTCACCACCAGACCCTTGTAGAGATTCACTGTTTGCTTCCATGGTAGATTCTGTCTCAAGTTCCTTCTTTAAGTGATCTATTTCTTCTTTTAACTTCTTTTCCTCATCTGTTTCAAGCCTGCAATATTTTCCCCGTAGAGTAAAAACACAAGTTCATAGGAGATCCATAGGTCATGTATTATATACAGGAAATGCACCATATAAAATTGACAACCAGCTGTGGGCATACAGAAAGTGGAATCTAAAATCAGCAAGAGGGAAAGTTTGACTAAGTGATACACCACTTACGAGATCTTGAAAGAAACCTAAAGCTGCATAAGCTAAAACGGGTTCTAGTATATGGAAGACGAGACAAACATAACTGGCAGAGATGGAGCTATAGAAATTTTTTTGATAAAATCAAGTAGCATATTTTCTTTATGATGCACAGATAATTATCTATAAATGAAGGACATACTTTGCTTTAAATTCTGGTAAATAGAGGACAAAATCCCTGCAAAGATTAATATATGAATGGCCTTATGTCCTCACAAGACCATGAAGAGAAGAAGTATACGAGGGGAACTGGGAACTATAATGGCATAATCAGATACAGACATAAACTAATTAAAAGAATCAATAAAATTGTTGTATAGTTATAATATTGTTTAATAAAGAACTTAAACATAGATTTAACCGGGAAAAGAAAAAGTTAACTAAGTAGACATCATTTCCTTGACTAGTCTTACGGACAAGGTTTGATAAGCTATCAGTGTATTACTTTCATGCGTGCATTTGTGCATCCAATAGCTGTAAACCACCCTTCTAATATAATCAACCTAGCTAGCAGGCCTAAAAGCCCTTCTTACTAAGCTAAGAATATTTGGACCGTTTTTCCATTTAAAAAAATCAGGTTGCCTCATGATTTATAAAGTAACTAACTCCCAAAAGACTTCCATTTGATGTTCTTAAGGTACAATTCACTAATTCTGTAATTAGTTTCATCAAATCTTTGGATTGACAATTAAATCAATATACATGTCAAACAAAACTACTCCCAAAACAAAAGGAAAAAAAATTAGAAACAAAAAGAAATAAAAAGCCTCAAAAGCCCTTCTATTGTTCAAAATCCAATTACCAAATATAACAAACTATTAAACCTGGAATGCAGATAAAACTTTTAAAATTAAATTATCTTCATTGACAGCACATGGAATAATCATGGTGAGCCATTCATCAGTTCAACTTGGCTTACATGAGAACAGTGGAGCTAGCCAAAAAATAAAGGAATGGGAGAGTATAAAAAATCAGGCAATCCTAAAAACACAAGGGCTACCCAAGAGTACGCGAAGGAACTTTCTTAACAGCATTACAGTAGAAGGACATCAAATTCATAATAACACTAAAGAATACTATGTAAGGCTCACTACCATATCAAGACCAATTACAACTAAATATTAAGTTATCAAAGAAACGCCACAAATTTGTCAATTAAACTGTTTTAACTGAATGAAAAGGTCAAGCTAAATAAGAAATACAAGATAGAATTAATTTTCTTTTTAAGGTTGAAGTAGCTGCAAAGATAACTTTAGAGTCATCCTCATTAAATTTATCCCAAACTTTACCCTTGCACACTTGAGCCTCATCGGATAATGAGTTTTACAGCAAAATAATCTTATTCAACTTCACTCGATTACCATTAAAAAGTTATGCTACCTAACGTCCTAAGCATTAAGTGCTTCGCTAACAGTCACTACGTCAGAACCACTTAAAATAACATATCATAACTAGCAAAGAAACTTCTACGGGAAAATTGGCAATGCATTGCACACAGATTGTAGTCGTACGGACCTGTCAACCCTGCGATGCTCCAATTCAAGATCAATCTTCCTCCAATCCTTACCTCGCTCCTCAAGCAAAACCTCCCTAGGCTTGGCATCCCCAAAAGGATTCACCTTTGGCCTTGGCTTCACCACATTCTCAACCCCCTGCTGCAGCCCCTGACCCTCAGACCGGCTTGACTGCGCGCTGGAAGGCCTGCTCGAGTGTGTACTCGTTGGTGTACTCGCTTTCTTAGCCTCAATTTCCGACTCCATCTTCTTCCAGTCCAAACCCTTCTCCGCTAAAACCTCCTCCCTAGGCCGTGCGGTACCAAACGGGTTCGGCTTATTAGTCTTCGCCACCACCAGCGGCTCATTCACACCCGAATCCCCCTAGGAGGATCCAATACCAATCTTGGCCGCTCCCGCTCGCTCTCACGAAACCCTCCCCCTCCTCTAGTCCAACGATCGGGCTCCTGAGCCGAATCGCGAAAGCCTGACCCGAATGTCGAAGATCTAGAGGGAACAGGCCTTTTCCCAACCGCCCAATTATCAGCGTCATCGGCCCTAGACCCGCCCCCAAGCGACCCGTACCGATCCTGCCTACCCGAATCGAGTGAAGGCATAGGTTTCTTCGTCAATGCCCAATTGTCTACCTCGTCAGCCCTCGACGGCTGATCGAAATCCGAAACCCTGGACGAAGGGGTACCCCTCCGTTCCTGATCAAATCCACCATAGGACCTCCGGGCACCACCTCCCCAGGACCCATCGGCATCGTCTCGGTCTCTGCCACGACCAGTTAAAGAACCGGACCGCCCGTAGGAAGAGAACCCGCCTCCGAGCTTACCGTACTGCATTTCATCGGGGGAGCGCTCTTTGGGGCCGGTGGGAAGACGGAGCATCTCGTCGGTGGTCAAGCCTTGGCTGTATTCGGTTGCGGAGCGCTGGCCGGAGGACGCGGAGTAGAACTCAGACAAGGTTAAGGTCGTCTTCTTCTTCTTGGTCTTGGCGCTAACGGATTCTTTCAGGCTGGGGTAGCTATGGGAAGAAGACTCCGCCGCAGAGGCAGCCTCGCGTTCCTCCGCTTCGGCCAGCTCTGCGTCGGCGGCCCAGGCGCCGATGTTACCCCATGGTTTTCCGGACATTTCTTCGGCTCGAGATCTGGCAAACAAAAAATAGAAAAGTAGGAGATCCAAACGAGAAATAGTTGCTTAATCTATAATATATATATATATATTTATATATATATATATATTTCTTTTTTTTTTTTAATAACCAATTTAGAACTGGGGCTCCGTTAGTGGAGCCGGAGCTCCGAGAACATGCGAAGTAGAGGGGTTACAGGCTTACAGCTGGGAGAGAGAGAGAGAGGAAACATGGTAAGAGTTTTATGTTGGGGAAAGAAAGCGTCGTTTTGAGAGAGACGGCGGGGTTAGATGCGTTGTTGAGTGGAGTGTTAGGTCACGCACGCGACTTCTAAGTGTGTGCGTGGCACGGTTCAATCACTATACAGTATACACTATGAAATCACTCCGTTTAAAACCGGATAATGATACGCTAATAAAATAATCAGCCTTGTTATGATTTGATTTTTCAAATTATTATTGATTTAAAAGTTTATCATATTATTTAATATAGAATATACATGTTTTAATTTTTTATAATTATAAGAAATCTCACTGTAAATTATATAGTTAACTTAGATTTTTTACTAATCTAAGGTAAATTGTTTAATTTATTCATTATTTTAACAAATAAAATAAAATTTATAGTAAAAATGTCATTTATTATATCTTTAAATTAGTGTATAGAGTACACTATCTAAATAACTTATATGGTAAGATTTGATTTGTAAAATTCAAATTTTAAAATAAGTATTGCTAGTGTGCTACCCAGTTTTGACTGTTGAGTATATCCATTAATACAAATTTCATATTTTAACCTTTTTTTTCTTTTCATTTTAACATTTTTTAAACATCTTTAAAAATATTTTTAAAAAATAAAAAATATAACAATATACTAAAAATTAATTCTTTAACCATTAAGTAAAAAAATAAAAATAAATACATAAATAAATACATAAATGATCAAAATGAAAAATCAAATTCAATCATTTTCATTTTAAAATTTATCCGTTTGCAAATAATTATTATTTTTTAGCTCGGATCAAATCAATTCTTCTAAACTCGTATTGACCTTTCCATAAGTAATCACTAACATGTAACTTACGTATGTACAAAGATTCAAGTTTGTTCAGTTTTGAGTTTATATAAATAATTCTACATAATTTGAACTCAGATCGTCGTTTTATATTAAGAATTTTTTTTTTTTTGTTCAGGATAATTACATTTAATTAGTCTAATTTCAAAGATTTCTCCCATATTATAACTTTGAAAGTTTGATAATTTAAAGACAAAACGGGTGAAAAGTGATCGAATTGGATAATAGACATGGGTTTACTAGTCAAATAGTTAATTGAAACGGAAATTTTGCTTAAGAATTGATAGATTGATTATGTACAATTATTTTAAGTACTCGGCAAAAATTCATTGACTAGTTTTTTTAAGAGAATGTTACAACCAAAAAAAGATTTTATAAAAATAAATCTACATATGATTTCATATGATATATTAGATTTATTTTAAAATAAAATTAGTTTTATAATTTAACATACAACTTCAAACCACATCAGTTTGTAGATTTATTTTTATAAGATCTTTTTCTAGTTAACATATTTCTATTTTCTAATATGGTGTCATTTTTTTAGGGAGAAAAATATTAAGACATAAATATAAATAATAAAATATATATCTTTCTATCAAACTTTTGGGATATATTATGCTTTTAGGTATCAAAGCAAAAATCTTACTCTATCTTTACAATTTCCTATAGCAATCATTATGAGCTCTTGATCTTGAACTATAGAATTATTTTAGGAGACTCTAGTAGCCTCCTAAACAACTTAAAGATGTAATCACTGAAATTATTCAAATACCTTTGTAATGCAGCAGAAATATCTACAAATTCACTCAACAAATTAGTTAGTATTCAAGTATGTAATTAATTTAATAATTAAACAATACTTTAAAGAACTTTTTAAAGGTAAAACCTTACGAGACAGTCAAACCCAAGAAAGTCAATCTTATTATTTGAAAATCAATTATAAGTACTCATCAATTATAAAACCTTTGCAACTTAACTCTCTTACTTGCCCATACAAACGACCCGTTTGTCTTCTACTGCAGTAGCAGCCAGAACTTCTAGCGATCTTCAAATATTGTCTTTCCTCCTAGAACTCTAGGGGCTGAAGTCCAATCACACAATCCTCCACGCCCGAAATACGATCACACTCAAATAGAGATCACTAATATGAAAATTCACTAAGGAATTTTCTTACCAAACAATGTACTAAAAAGTACTCTAGAAAATATGTAGATATAAATTTGTACAGATCCTAACCAATAGGATTCCATAAATAAACAATCTAAAAATCAATTCTAATTGTTGTAGGTAGGGGTGTAAATTTGAACTGGAAAACCAGTCCGGACCAGACCGGACCGGTTAGACCGGTTTTGAACCGGTCCGGTCTGGGACCGGTTCTTGAAACCGTAAAACCGGCTGGATCCAGTCCGGTCCCAGTTTCATGGTTTCCGGGACCGGACCGGACCGGACCGGCCCGATTGGGAAAAAGAAAATATAAAAATTAATATTTTATATATATATATATATAAGTTTTATATAAAATTAATATTACACAAAATATTTTTAATATATAAGTTTTATATATAATATATAATTATATATGAAATAATTTCATATTATAATTTATAAATTATAACATAAAATGTTAATTTTAAATATGAACATTTGTAATTTGTTTGATCATATGTTATTAATATAATTATATATAAGATAATGTTATTATAATTTAAAAAATAAAAGTTTAATCTTAAAGATGAAAATTTAATTTTATATATATTTAAATTATTAATAACATTTTATTTATAGCTATACTAATATATAACTAATACTGATTTATTATATACTAATTTGGGCGGTTGTAGTAAAAGAGAATTCTTGATTAATTGAAACTGTTACTTCAACATACCATTTTTGAAAATTTATCTTATTAAGAATATTAATGAAATTGTCCGTTTCATCTAATGTTGAACATTCTCCCTGTTCAATATTATGTTTTTCTTCATAGAGGTTTTTCCCATTTTTCTCTATTTTTAATAATATAATTTCTTGTAATAGTTGTTCGTTTGAAACTTCTAATTTAAGATTGGATGTTTTTAAATTTCTAATTTCCTGTTTTATCTCATTGATTTCTTGTTGTATATCTTGAATCGTAATTTTCTGTTTGTCAATTTTAAATCTACTTATTATTTCTGAAAAATTGTAGGGTGTTGAGGATGAAGTTATTGTAGTATTTTGATTATTAAATGTATCTTTTAATTTTTCTAAATAATCTTTTCTTTCTTGAGGGTTGTTGATTTTGTCTATTAATTCTAATATAATGTCTTCTTGTTTTGAAAGTACATTAATGGTTTTGTTACAAATACAATTATCCTTACTTAGACAATTACAGATATGTATTTCATCTTCTTCTAATTCACTATCGGAAGATTGTTCTGAAAAGCTTGATTCTTTTAATTGATAAATTTCTTCTTCTTCTGAAGAACTAACCTCATCTTCACTTGAATTTATTATAAAAATGTCCATTAATTTATCTTTTAGTGTTTCGGGTATATCTAATTCATTAATTTGTTGTTTAACTTTACAGTTTGATTTGTAATGTCCTATTTTTTCGCATTTATAACAAACAATCTGTTTTTTCTTTTTATTAGTCTTTTTAGAATTTTTTAGTGGCTTATTATATATTTGTTTATCTTTTATCTTTTTATAAGGTTTTCTGTATTTTCGTTTTTTATTGGAATAATTGTTATAAACTCTTTTTCTCTTTTTGTGTCTTCTTGAGGGGGCTAATAAAGGAGTGTAACCAAATTGTTCACAAAAAGTACCTAATTCTTTTCTAGTAAACTTCTTTTCTTTCTCCATTTACTTTTTTAATCTTAAATCATTGCACATAGTTAATTCAGTTCTATTAATCTTACTTATTATATCACCATATGTAAGATTATGAAAATCAATAGTACCGTCTGATCTTAATAATGATTCTCGTACCTTTTGGGCGAAGTAATATGGAAGTCCGGCTATGAACTTTTCCTTCCAGTATGGCTGTTGACAATCATTTCTGATCATAACCTTAGTTAGAAATACATCTTTATATCAACGAAAATCAGATAATTGAGGGTATTTAAGATTAATCAATAAATCACTAGTTCTTTCTTTAAATTGAACGGGATCACCTACAAAGTGTTTAGTTAATGCATATATTAATGTATTGACAGCATCTTCTAGGAGTAAATCATTTTCCGTTTTAATTATTTGCATATTTTCATCATATTTATAGGCTGTTAATATACGTGACCTTTGGTCATATGAAAGATAATGATCCCACCAACCCTTTAGTTGGCCAGTAAATCTTGTAACAATAATGTGTGCTACCTGATGATCAGTTTTTCTGTTACTTTTATAGACGTTGGCTACCATAATCATTTCTTGAAAATGATTTAGTATTTCGTATTCAGATAATCCGTCTATATTCCATTCATATAATACATCTGGTGCGAAGGCTGATCGTACTATATGTTCTCTTTCCTCGAATTGCATATCCGGTGGAGTAGGTCTGGGATACCAATTACGAGTAATAGAGACATGATGTTTTGAATCTCTAGCCGAAAAGTTATTAACATGATCTCCTCTAATCTTGTTTATCTGTAAATCTAGATTTTTAAATTGGTTTTCAATATTACTAATTTCAGAGTCAAATATTACGGGTGAGTCTATTTTGCTTAATACATTAATATGTGGTTGTTTTGAGGTGGTGGCAGTGTTACTAATAGTTAATTTTTCTAATTTACTAGAGATCTGTTCCAATAAATCATTTTTGTTTTTGGAAAATATTGATTTTAAATGGGATGGAATTTCGTGGGGAACAAATAAGGGAGTTTCTTCTATTTCTTTAATAGTGGGTTTTATAGGAGATATTTGGGTTTCAATCCTTTCTAATTGCTACCCATGATTTTTAAATATAAATTAGTATAATTGTTTTGTTGTATTATATTATCAAGGTTTTTTTCAGTATTTGCAATATTATGTTTTTTTATTGGTGTAGCCAGAATTTGAGTATTCCTTTGATTGTACTTGATGTCTTCAAAAGGGGGATATTCTTTATAAATAATTTGGTTATTTTCTCCTTTAATCCATTGATTAGTAGTCCTGTTTATGGTAGATAATTGGTTTGATTTATATATCTCAAACCATATAAAGAAAGGAATATTGATCTGTATTTTCTCTAAATCTTCGTAATATTTTTTTCTTGAATATAATCTCTTTCTATTTTTGTAAAGGTTGAGAAAAATGTTATTCTTTTGTGACTATTTTCTTTTTTCATATAATCTTGTTTGAGATATTCTTTGTTAATTTTAAATTCTTCTTTATTCATGGTATATATTTGGGCATCATCTCCAACTACTTGAGAATACGTTGGAGAAGAGGGTTCTTTTTCAGGATTATGGGAGGTAGATGCTCTATCAGGATTCCTAATAGCATATACTGGTGTATCAATAATGTTTTCAGGAATGATCCATCGAATCTGGGTGTCAAGATTTTAGGATCTAGTATCAAAAGATCTGGTGTCAAAATTTTGAGATCTATTTCTAGAAATTGATGTAAGAATAGATCTGGGTGTATGATAACTGGAAGGTGCTGGAGAGGAATAATGTGAGAAAGATCTTCTGAAAGGCTGAAAAGCTATTTGAACCGTCCCATCCGTTTTTTGATCTATATATTCGAGATTATCTTTAGAATTATTTTCTATCTTGGGTGTTGGAGTGATATTTTCTAATTGCCATTCATTAGGAAGTGTGACTTGATTCCAATTGATTTGTTTAGGAATTTGTATACTAGAATTTTGTGTGCTAGATTGTAATAATAATGTATATCCTTTAGGGCTAGTAATTAGAGCTTGTGGTTCTAATGTTGTTTTCATTAATTTATAATGAATTCTGTAAACTATTGTTAAAGCATGTGACCCTTTCATCATTTGATAGCCATTTGTTTTAATATTTAGTATTAAGGCGTGTAAAATGTTACCATCAAATAATGATAAAGAATAATTGGGATAACAGTTAAAATAGACCGGTCCTTGGAACAAGCTGGATTCTACCATTCCAAGTAATGAATCATGAAAGTTATAATGTCTTCCGTCTCTTAAACAAAGCAATACTGAGATATTTAAGCCGTTTCGAGTGAGTGGCTTTATAGCTACTTGTACTAATCCAATATGGATAAAAGAATAATTTTGCTTTTTGTGTTGATCAATAGCCTTTTTTGTTAAGAGATGTAATAATTCATAGTCATTATTTAAACTAATAGTTTTCTCTACTGTTTTAATTGTATAATTTGTAAGGAATGAAAATTTAGAAGAAAAAGTTGAGATTTTATATATTTGATTTTTTGGAACATCGGGAATTGTCCAATCTTGTAGATTTCTTTCTATATCTAATATACTATAGTCTTCTTGATTAATATTATCAGATTCAATAGGGATGCTAGTGGTAGATTCATTAGGTTTGAATAAAGAATTCATTGATTCAGATTTTCAACAAAAATTTCCTATTTCCAAAGAGAAATAAGTAGATTAAGAACTTGAGGGAACACCACCGGGACCACCCTTAGAGCCCTCTGGCTTAAATGGGCTGACCATCGGTTTTTCTTGGCTTACCAACACAAGCTTCCCAATATACATTTTTCTCTATAGTTATGGGTTATCTTTGTAAAATTTGTATCAATGATTCCTTTACTCTTTTTTTTTTTTTTTTTTTTTTATAAAGCAAGTATTTTTAGATGGTTTCTTATGGCATTAATTTCTTTTCTAAGGAAAGTGCAGTCAGCTTCATAGTATTCTATTGCAGACTGCCTACTTTGATATACATGATATTTAGTCATCATTAATGTATAATTTTGCCTCATTAATTGTTGTTGTCTTTTAAAATCTTTTATATTATCCATCAAGATTTGTAGATCCATTCTTAAATTATATTCTGTACATTTTAACTCATACAAATCGCGAAATCCAGTACTATGAGCATAATAAAAATCCATCGTAAAAATCAGGAAAATAAGATAGAAATATCAATAGCAATAAAATAAGCAATAAAATAAAATAGCAATAACAATACTATCACCAATGGCTCTGATACCAAAGGCGTATATCCCAGGTATAATATAATAAGGTATTAATAGAATAATAATGTATTATTAAGAATTAAAGGCGGTAAGACCGGCCATATGCATGATAGCAAAGTAGGCAGGCGGTATAACCGACCATATGCATGAGGAAATAAAAATTAAAGAAAAGAGATATGAAATAAACTTTTTCATTAAAAATATAATACTTACAAGGAGATTAATTCTCAAAGGAGTTGGGAGCTGAAGATATGAGGGAAGGACGATTGAAGATTTACAAAGAGAGGAGGACAGGACTTGGACTGGAGAGGTTTGGGCGAGAGAGGAAGGGATATCCGATTAGAATTCTGAATGCCCTTCTTGCCTCGTGAACCCCCTTATATAGACACTAAAACAGTAACTTTAATAATACATGAATAGTACCGGCCGTTATAATAACAGTATTAGCTGATGCTAAAGACAAACACAGTACCGGCCGACATTAAAGATAAGAACAGTGTCAGCCGACGCTAAAAACAAACACAGTACAGAACACGTAATCTAGTACAGAATTATTTGTCGCTTTGCTGGGCAATAATCTGTCGTGAATAACTTTTTAGAGGGATAATATCTGCATGTCATGCTGGTTAGTCAGATAATAATTTTTTGGAGTCACAAATTCTGAGGATCATAATTTGCTAATTCCAGTTCAAAAGGGTCTTGAGAATCCATCAGTTGTACCGGATGGTAAGGTGAATAATTTTGAGAAGGAGATGCAGCTTGGTTGCCTTGAAATTGAGAGGCCTGTTGAGAAGTTGGGGCCTGATGGGCTGGTGATAATGCGGGTTGCTGTGGTGGAGTTAATCTGGGTTGTGCTTCTTCTTCATTGTCACTGTCTGATATTTGTGACATTACTTCAGCTAATTTTTTCAAATCCTTTTTGTTTGTAATGGATGCCAATTGTGCTTGAAATCTGCTTCGCTGGACTAGGACTTCCGGAGCTTTGGTAACTTTTGAAAACGTCTTCAGTACATGATCATAATTGTATTTTTCCCACCATTTGATGGAAATTTGACGGGCTTGGAACATAATGGTTTTGAGAGAGGGATGAGGTTTGATAACGTATTCCCATTTCATAATCCAATTTAATTTTGTTTTGAGAAAGAAGAGCAAGAGGGGTGAGCAATGGTTTAATGCTGGTGGGCTGTCATTCTGTGAGATGAAATTTTGGAGACTTTCCTGAAGGGGAAGAGGAAGGAGAAGAGGTTCAGGTCCATAATATTCCCACCATAGTGAGAACCATTTCGGGAGTGTTTTAATTTCCTGTAGTTTATCAAAATGAAGGAACCATGAATGATGCAAATTTTTGTTTTGTTTTAAAAACATTTTTGTCCATGCTTGCTGGTAATCGTAATAATTATAATAAGGAGGATCATAGGGATGAGAGAATTTTCTTATCAAGTAGGGATTTTTTCCCCATTGTTCTAGGGTGAGAACTTGCTTAATAGTGACTTTATGAAAAGCAATAATTGGAGACGCTGGTAGAGAAGGTTGAGTTTGAAGGGAACAAGGAATTTCTGAGAGAATAATTGAGTCAGTATCTACTAATATAAATTCATAAAAATGCTGGGTTTTCTTAATGTTTTGTGGAACATAATGCCAGTCCGGTAAGAGAAATGCATCAAGTAATTTCTGAGGGTCAGACAGATGTTGTATTTCAGATTCAATAGGAAAGACCGGATGCCAATGAGATTTGATAATAATAGGAGATGAAGAAGGTTGAGATAATAATGGAGAATTAATAATTTGGGAAGGAGAAGGAGGAGAAACAGCTTTGGAATAGGTTGGTAATTTTGGAGAGGCTAATGGTGAAAATGGATTGTAAGAGGGTCTAATATTTTGTGGTAATGATCCCAATACCGTATAAGGTTTTGGAGTTGCAGAAGGACAAGGTGAAGGATAGGGAGGAGATGGCGGCCGTGCGTATGAAGATTTGGACTTTATTTTGGACTTTGAAGATGACATGATTTTCCCTGTAAGAATTCTCGGGATAGAAAATCAGGAAGAGAATTAGATTCTCCTTTAATATGCTCAATATCAAAATCAAAAATACTTAATATAGCTTGCCATCTGGCAAATATTTGTTTGGCAGCCAGGTTTTTTACATCTTTAATTAAAACTTCCTTGGCTGATTTGCAATCTATTCTAAGCAAAAACTTTTGATTTAACAAATCATCTTGAAATTTAGAAATACATAATACAATAGCTAAATTTTTTTTTAATAGTACTATAATTCTTTTGAGTAGGATTCCAACATCCTGAATGGAATCGAACTATTTGTTCCAAGTTGGATGATAATTTTTGTTTCATAATTCCTCCGTATCCTATATCAGAGGCATCTGTTTCAACAATTTTAAAAGTATGAGGAGATGGAAGCCCTAAGCATGGTAATTTCTTAATATGAGCTTTAATCTGTTTTATAATACTAGTATGTTTTTCTGTCCAAGGAGGTGGATTCTTTTTTAATCTTTTAAATAATGGTTTACATAATGGTCTGAGAGATTGGTAAAAATCTGCAACAAAGTTGAGACTTCCTAGAAATCTCTGTAATTGATTTTTATCTTTTATTTCATCTTGAAATTTATCAGCAAATTCTATTGCTCTACTAATTGGTGTAATAGTTCCTTGATAAATTTCATGTCCAAAGAATCTAATTTTCTCTTGGAATAGTTTTATTTTTGATGAGGAGACAACTAATCCATTCTGTTTGATAACTTGAACAAAAATATTTAAATGTTTCCAATGTTGTTCAATAGATGAAGAAAATATTAATACATCATCTATATACACTATTGAAAAATAAGTGAATGGAGTAAAGATTTCGTTCATAATATTTTGAAATTCACTAGGGGCATTTTTTAATCCAAAGGGCATAACATTCCATTCAAAATGTCCAAAGGGGACTGTGAAAGCTGTTTTATATCGATCTTTTTCAGCGATTTGGATTTGCCAAAACCCGCTTTTCATGTCGAATTTTGAAAATATTGTAGCATTATATAATCGGGATAATAAATCTTTTTTATTAGGAATTGGGTATCTAATCCATTGTAATACCTTATTTAAAGGTTTATAATTTATTACTAAACAAGGAACTCCTCTTTCTAATTATGCCTGTTTTTGGACATAAAAGGCAGCACAACTCCATGGTGATTTACTTTTCCTTATTAATCCTTTTGTTTTTAAATCATTAATTTCTTTTTTACAATATTCTAGTAACTCGTTATTCATTTGGATAGGTCTAGCCTTAGTTGGAATGTTTTTCTCAGAAAATTCTTTTTCATAGGGTAATTCAACTATGTGTTGTTTTCTATTCCAGAAGGCATTGGGTAGGTTAGCACATATTTCATTTTCAATTGTAATTTTGAAATTATCAATTTTTTGGGTTAATAATGGGTCTTTTAACTGTTCTCGAATTCTTTTATATTTTAATTCTTGTTTTAAGACGTTTATTTGGTTTTCCTTTCTTCTAATTTTATTTTTTGTTAAGAAATTAATTTCTCTCGTTAATGAAATTTTCTTTAAAGAGTTAATTTCTTTTACTACAATTGCCCTATTAGATACAGGAGCAGACTTAAATTGTATACAAAAGGGATTAATACCTTCTAAATATTTTGAAAAAACAAGAGAAACATTATCCCAGACCAATGGAACAAAATTAAATATAAATTATAAATTATCCAATGCACATATATGTAATAATGGACTTTGCTTTAAAACAACATTCATCTTAGTAAAAATAATGATATAGTAATAAATACTAATTACTAATACTAAATTATTATACTAATACTATCACTATAATACTATCAATAATATAGTTATAATAAATTAAACTTACTATAACAATTAACAAATACTAATATAACAATTAACAAACTCACTATAGCTATAGTTATAATTATAGTCTAATATAGACTATAATTATACTTATATTATATAGCTATATTAATATATAGTTATACTAATAGTCTAATATTAATACTATTATATAGTCTAACTAATACTAATAGTTTAATATAGACTATAGTTATATATTATTATAGTCTAATATAGACTATAGTTATACTTATATTAATATAGTTATACTAAATCACTATAACTAATACTAATATATAGCTATACTAATAGTTTAATATTAATACTATTATATAGTCCAATATATTATATATCTATACTAATATATAACTAATACTAATAGTCTAATATAGACTATAGTTATACTTACACTAATATAGTTATACTAAATCACTATAACTAATACCAATATATAACGAATACTAATATATAGCTATACTAATAGTCTAGTATTAATACTATTATATAGTCCAATATATTATATAGCTATACTAATATATAACTAATACTAATAGTCTAATATAGACTATAGTTATAGTTATACTAATATAGTTATACTAAATCACTATAACTAATACCAATATATAACTAATACTAATATATAGCTATATTAATAGTCTAATATTAATATTAATATTATTATATAGTCTAATATATTATATAGCTATAACTAATACTAATATATATATTAATACTAATAGTCTAATATAGACTATAGTTATACTTATACGAATATAGTTATACTAAATCACTATAACTAATACTATACTATAGTATTAGATATAATCACTATAACAATTTTTTTTAAGAGGTTAAATCAATATAACAAAATAAATATAACTATATATAGTTATAATAAATTAAACTCACTATAACAAATACTAATATATAGTTATTCTAATCACTATAACTAATACTAATATGTATACTAATACTAATAGTCTAATATAGACTAGAGTTATAGTTATACTAAATCACTATAACTAATACTAATATATATACTAATACTAATAGTCTAATATAGACTATAATTTTATAGTTATACTAATATAGTTATACTAAATCACTATAACTAATACTAATATATAGCTATACTAATAGCCTAATATTAATACTATTATATAGCCCAATATATTATATAGCTATAACTAATATTGATATATATACTAATAGTCTAATATTAATACTATTATATAGTCTAATATATTATATAGCTATAACTAATACTAATATTTATTCTAATACTAATAGTCTAATATAGACTATAGTTATACTTATACAAAATTACTGATATATTTATAGACTTATAGTATAAGAGTTTTAGTCTAATTAGACTATTAGTAATAATTTGAACGGCATCATTGCACCTCCAGTCTCCCAAACCCTAAGATTCGCCCCTCTTTTCTCACTCTCTCACTCTACCTCGCAACCTCTCTGCATCTCTACCCTCTCACGTGGCCACGGCCCACGCCGTTGCACTGTGCACATCTCGTCGTCGCCCCCTCAGCCTGAGTCCCCTCCCTCTTGCCGTCGCCCCCTCAGAAACACAGACCCACTCTCTCGTCGTTGCACCTCCCCTCACGGCCTCACCTCTCGACTCGTTCCCGTCGCACACACAACCCTTCGGCCCCTCTCTCAACGCTGCGCTGCCCTCTCTCTGTCTCTCACCATCTCACGCAGCCCTCCCATCTCTCACGCAGTCGATAGCCCCTCTCTCACGCCTCTCTATCTTCTACGGTAATTTTTCTTGGAACAATCTCGGATGTGTATATCATTTTTAATCTTCGTTGGTTTAATTGTTATGGAAACTTTTTTGTTTCAAAGGTTTATTGGTTAAATGGGAACTTTAGACATCTTTGAGAATTTTCGTCTAGGTGTTGCTCTTTGGACTTAATTCCTATACAATTTTGTGCATCTTTCTTTGAGGTTAGGATTGTTTAGACATATGCTCCCAGTTGTTAAAAGAAAGCAGAACAAAGAAACTATTTTACTTTGGGTTGTCGATTTCAAACACAACAAAGAAAGTCTAATACTTCCAAGTTGAGTGAGACTCTTACGTCTACAATGATATGGTTGGGTTGTGGACTTTCTAGGTTTTTTTTTTCCCTAAGGACCACGTTAGCCTAAAGCTCTGTTTGTTATGTTTGATTAAGCATTTGAGTTGAATGAAAGCTTTCAAGTGGCTTTGCTCTATTGCCTTCAGTCCCATATCTCTTGTATGACTTCCAAAGATGAAATCTCCCATTTCTACCAAGTCAAAAATGAAAAATAAAACATCTATTGAATTGTAAAAAATAACCTGCCTACCAGTTGGATGCCCTTTTGAAAGATTTATTTGCTCTCATACATAGATGGATTCAAGATATTAAAAAAAAAAAAAAAAAAAAAAAAAAAAAACAGAGTTAAAATCATCTTCGAGATGCATGTACTGTTACTAATATATAGCTATACTATAGTAATGAATCTGATCTGTAATAATATTCTAGCAAGGTATCCTTTTGATGCAGTTTCAGATTCCAAGCATTTGTCTTCAGCTATTGGTCTCTCTCTCACACCTATATTTGTTCCAAGTTCCAGATTGCTAGCTACTTTCAATGCTTCACTCTCTCACAAATCTCATGTATTTACTAAATTAAAACCGAAAAGCCGGACTGAACCGGACTGGAACTGGTAAAACTAGATGTACCGGTTTAGGGGGTAACCGATGCGTAATCGTTTTTGAAAATGCAAAACTGGTACATACTGGTTAGGTCCTAAATTTTGTCCAAAATCGGACCGGACCGGACCGGTTACACCCCTAGTTGTAGGATTTTGCTGACGGAACAAATCTAATAGGAGTTTCAAGTGCAGAGTAATCTACTGACGAGAGAACTCTGCTGACAGACTGCTAACAGCCAGTGCTGAAGCTTCATTAGATAATTGCTTTAGATAATTTCTTGATAGTTTGAAATTATTTCTGCTTGATATCTTCTTTTTGAATCTTCTATTCAAATTACTTGATAGCTCCCATCTTTTTGAACATTTAATCTTGATAAAAAGTCTTTTGAACCTTTATCTATTCAACCACTTATCTTCGAATTCAAATATTCATAAATATAGATAAAGACAAATTTTTATCTATTAATCTATTTATCTTTGAATTTAAATATTCATAGATAAAGATAAAGACAAATTACATTCATCCAATAATTCAAATAGGTCCTAATCATCTATCTTAGCCAACAATCTTTTACATCAACAATCTCCCCCTTTGGCGGATTGGTGATAAAACCAACTTGAAGAATGTAATATAAAACCTTTCAATAACACAAAAAGTAGATCAAGAGACTGAGTAGAGATTCCAAGCAAAAAATAATAACATAGAAAAATGATTAAGATTAAATTTCGCAAGATTTAAAATCTAAGCATGTTCTAGTCTTGAAGTTGAATTATATCCATATTTTAGTTCTCCCCCTCAATATTAAACTTTATTAATCAAAACAATAAAAATTCATTCAACTCCCCCTCAACAATACACTTACTCAAACTCCCATAAAATTCACAATATGAATTTCATAATACCCGAAGTAAATCAATCTTTTAATATATCTCCTCCTTTTTGTCATTAATCTGACAAGACTCATAACTCTCATGTGTCTCAACTTTTCATGGATTAAATGCATCTGATGTATGAGCATGAATACAAGTAAAATCATGACAATGAATGAAGTAGTTTGGTTGAGACATAAAAATAAACACTTGGTAGGCATTAGTTTAAAACCGAAGTGTATAAAGCATCAACCACCGAAAATCCTTCCTCAGTACATGAAAAAAAGAAAGAAAAAAAAAAAGACCCACTTCACACAATCTACTTCTTCACATCCAAACATATATATATATATATATATATATATAAAAGAAACTTCAAGCTCCAAGTCACAAATCAAAACAAATATCAACACTCCCAAAATGCATGTGCGCCAAGCCCTAAAATAAAAACAGGAGAGGATATAGATGTAAAATACACTTACCGTGACTCGGAATCAATGAGTCGAGAAGGTCTATGCGAATTCAAAATAACAAGGAAGTAGGATACGATAAGGGTGAGAAGTTGTGTTTGTCTAGGACACAGAGAGTGAGAAAGCCATTGGTGAACAAAGACTAAAATATCGGGGGTGGGGGGAGGGGGCACGGCTTAGTTAACTCATATGGTAAGCACATGGCTAAGTCATCACAGCTCAAAGTCCCACTGTGACTTAAATTCTCAGACCAACAGAAATACACCTTCCAGAATTGTGCATCAAAATGCAAAATCACAAAAAAAACAAAAAATAAAAAAAACATACCAAACAACCATAAAAATAATATATTTTATATTTTCACTATTTTATTTATCTTATATAAACTAAAATAAATAAATAAATTTAACAAAATCTTTATTTTTATATATATAAGCAATGGGGCAAGTAACATGCCTAGATGCATCTTAATTCAAATATAGTGTCACTCACAAAAAACATTCAATAGAATACACCCTCTTATTTGCAACAATCACTATGGATGTTCACACCTCATAAGATCATCAATGTCAAAGTTCATGTGAGTGTGTGAGTAAGCAAACTTATATAGAACAGTAACTTCTTATTTCTTTTTCTCTTCAATATTTTTGATATTATTCTTCATGTGTTATTTTCTTCTCATAGATGCTCCCAAGAGATTGTCACTCACCTCAAAAGTCAAACTTTATGCTAGGGCCTAAATACATGAGTATCTCCTCCAAACACTAGTTTGCACAACCCCTTTCATGTCCATTTTTATTACTCATCTTTTTCTACAATGATTTGAGCCACCATTCTTTCAATAAAGACTTGAGGGATAGATTTGTGTATGGTGTTTGTCTTTTTACATAATGATATAACACTGACTTTTTCTATATGGATCAACTATTTGTGTTTGGCAATGGAAGATCTTTTTATTATTGTACTAGGTTTAATTAGCATTAGTCAATTCAAGACATGAACTCTCTCTATGGTGAGCATCTGAATAATAAATATGGAATTTAATTATAAGGTGCATATATATAAGTTTTTCACAGTGCTTTGTAAATGAACTTTATCAATATGACCCAAAAGGTTAGTATTGAACTTTATCAATATGACCCAAAAGGTTAGTATTCATAAAGAAAACTGCACAAAGTATAGAGATGCATAAGTTTAAAAATTTATTTTGTAAGAACACATGCACTCAAAACTTTGACATATCAAGCATGCACTTCTAAAAAAATAGAAACAAACCAAAAAATTTTTTCTATTATATTTCTTATTTAAAAAATGAAAACAAAAACATAAATTAAAGACAAAAAAATTAAATGCATATCCTGGACTAATAAAATGAAATGCAGGGAATGAAAGAACATGCAAGTGGTCCTATCAATTAATGTGACACGACATCTTCTTTGACCACCCACTTTGTTTTAAATTTTGGCCTATTATTTTCATCAACACCACTTTGTATGATCTTTTCTTTATTATGAAGGCAAAATTCTGCTTGTTCACCAAGTTTTAGAGTTATGAAGGTGATTGTTGACCCATCTCATCAATTTGATTTTTTAGAATATTTTCCTTCTTTTTTAGCTTTTTTTCACCTCCATTTTTATTCACTTTATTCGAGTTAAAGTAATATGGCCTTATATGGCCAAGAATACTATAATGATGACAAGTAGGAAAAAAATTACCTTCAGATTTATCTTGATTGGGCTTCCTTGATCTATCGTGTGAGGCTATTGGAACATGAGTTTTAGACACGGCTTTGTTTGGAGCTTTCTCATCTCGGCTTCCTTTAATAAAAATTACACATTTTGATGAAGTGGTAGCGGATGACGAGCCATTAAGTTCCATGCCTTGAGAAGTTGTATACCCCAAACCCATGTGATCACAACTAGATCTTTGAAAACTCAACATCTCTTCTAATTTTTGTGTTGCTATTTTTTGCTTGCACTCCTGAAACATTTCCAATTCTTTTTCAAGTTCAGCCTTTTGATTTTTTAATATTGATACTTCAACACCAGAAATTTTTAATACCTCGGAGAGATTATTTTTTTCATTCTCCACAGTAGTAAATTTATTGTACAGCTTTTTGTTGAGTTTCATTAACTTGACCACTTCTTCACACACATCATTGTATGCTTCCTATAAACTTAGTTCTTGGTCAGCATCAACAAGTGATACATCCGAATCACTGAAATTACAACCACTTTCAGATTTTGTTAATGCAATCTCAGAAAAATAATTCACAATAGAAGAAAAAATCATAAAAGATTTTTCATCATCAGATGATGAGCTTGAACTTTCAGAATCTGAACTATCACTAAATATGACATTTAATTCTTATGTGGTCATAACCAAAACATTCATAGCACTTTACTTTATTATTATTATTATTATTATATTTTTCCTTATTCCAATTTTCAGAATAATTTTTCTTTGCAAAATGTTCTTTATCTCGCTTTTGTTTTCCACTAGCTTTCTTGTTAAACAAGAATTTTCTGAATTTCCTTGCAATGAGATTTATATCCTCATTGTTAAAATTTTCTTCATCAGAAAAATCATCTTGATCCTATTTTATTGTTTTTAAAGCAATAAACTTACCATTTCTTGTTTGAGGAAGTGAGAATTCATACGTTTAAACTGATCGGCTCTTCAACTATTATTGTATCCAAATCCTTACTTTCCTCAAAGACAATAACCTTAGGCCGAAATCTTTCAGGTAGAGACCTTAAAATCTTTCTTACGACCCTTGAATCTTCCACCTTCTCACCGAGATTAAACCTGAAATTCACAATATCGTTAAGTTTAGCATAAAAATATTAAAACTTTCATCTTTTAGCATTTTAATCTCTTCAAATTTTGAAGTAAACAATTGTAATTTTGAGTTTTTCACAATTTTTGTTCCTTCGTGTGTGATTTCCAAGATGTCCTATGCTTCTTTAGCAATCTCACACAAGGAGATTCTCTTAAATTCTTCTGGAAATACAGCCATGAATATAGCATTCAGTCCCTTACTATTCCAATTACAGTTGCTGATCTCATCTTTTGTCCAAGCATCAATACTTGTTGCTGGTTTAGTACGTCCTTTTTCAAGGGAATACCACACTCGTTCATCCAACAATTTGAGAAAAGTCCTCATACAAATTTTCCAATATGCATAGTTTTTTCTATCAAAGTGTGTTGAGACATGTAGCGACATAGTCAACAGGAGAACGGATTACACTTGAATAGTGAACCACACTCTGATGCTA